>NC_056470.1:31029143-31361442 GCF_008729295.1 Plectropomus leopardus
TGCACCAAGTCCCCATAAAAACCAGAGTGAAATTAAAATCCAAATGTCTGGTGTGAAATATGCCAGAAAAATAAATACATTCATTAAAAGCATATTAAATAGCCTAACATTACATGACCTACAAAAAAGGCTATACTGATAAGACAACTCAAATATAAACTTATGCAGACCAGATTTCAGGATTTTAATAACGAACCACGACGCCTTACAGAGTGCAGCCCTGCTTATTAAGAGGTGGTGGTTGGAAACACAAACTGATTTGCATTTTTGTTTTGCTGATCTTCTGGAAGTTTGGTTAAAATTTGTGCTACATTTGGAAGAAAACCACCTGAGCTTCATCTGCCAGCACACCTGTCCCTCATTCCCCCAATCAGTCCATCAAATCAGCCTCCATGCTGAGCTCCAGCTATTTTTCCTGCCTGTTAATCTGTTTTGCCAGAACATTTTTTGACCAGAGCTTGTTTTTGGACCTTTGACAATAGTTTAGGTTTTGAGATAAGTATAATGACTGCTCATCTGAATCACTTTGTCCTAAGTCTGTTTTTGGGTTCACCTGAGGCACTTGGTACAAGTATTGATCTTTTTATCTGACTCTTTCTAGGAAAGCCAATTAGCATATCTTTTAAAATATCAAACTACTTCTTCAAAATCCCATACAATTATACAAGAAATACAAAATCTCTTTACTTTTCAATCCAAATCTGTGTTTTCCTGTGAGCACTGCTGATGTCAGGATGTAATTGCAGCATATATCACAGGTGTCAAACAAGGTCGATGCAGCGTGTAACCAGATCCCACTGTTACAACCAGTGAAGCGGCTGACGCACAACAAACACAAAACAATTTAAGCAGACCCCCGCAAGGACAGAGGCAGCACCGTCTCCAACTGGTGCCATAAAAGGACGCTATGGTGCTCCCAGCTTATTGATTTCATAATTAGTCTGTTTAATGGCTCTCTGGTGGCGTCAGGGGACAACAGATACGTGCAACCTTTCTGCAATCCTTCCAAACTGTAGCCTGTGGTAGAAAGACATCAGGTGGTGTGTGACGGCTTATTAAATTTCCCCTTGTAGGTTTTATAAGATTACCTGCTCTTGTATGCGTAACATAATTACCAAAAAGCCGTTTTTTCCAATTTTGCAAATAGTAATTTAAACAGGTGTAATTGTGGAAAAGGGTTCGTTTTCAATAAACTCAGCTGCAAAAAAAAAAGGAGTGCAGGGATGAGCAGTGAAGCTGACTGAGACACTGTTCAAGGCTGTAGGATTTGTTTCACCGCCATAAATTTATCTGCAGCCTTTGCCTTGCTGCGAAAAAAACATGCACTGTTCCAGGGAGACAAGAGACGGCTCTGCTTATTCACTCTATTTTTATTCGCCTTTCTGGACACCATTATTAAGCAAAATGCATCCACACATTTCCCGCGGCATGATTTTTCATCTTTTTCCTCCTCCTTGACAATTTGGCATTACTTTTTATGTTTTTTTATGGGATGAAACCATAAATGTTTTATGACAGTAACTAATCCCTGATTCTCACGAGTTAGTCAGCTGTGTAGTTATGCTCACTGGCACTCGTTTTTTTTTTATTTTTATGCAGGAGTCTTTACGCTCAACTGGAACATTTGTTGCCCCAGGAGATTATTTGACAACTTAGTCTAATGAATTCTCACTCACTTTAACACCATGAGGAGAAGTTTGAACAGATGATGTTCAAGTTTTTCAATCAAACCAAATGTGCATCTGAGTGCGGTTTTGTTGTTTGTACCAACAGAGAGATCCTCCTCCTCCGTCTCAGGACGATTTTGACGGTGCAGCAAAACACAGGGCACCTCATTTGCAAATTGCCAGGTGTGCAACTTCTTTTTCTGAGAATATGCTATAAGATATGTATGAGATGGAAAACGATGCTTGTTAGCTTTGATAGTCTGATCATTTGAACTTGTAACTCTAACTCAAGTTTTCTCCTTCGTCTGTAAAATGATCGGAGCATGAAATAATGGAAGAAATTGAGACTGTCCAACCAAGGAGAATGACAGCAGCGGTCGTGGAGTCAAGTGCCCCAAAATAGCATATGTAATGTCAGGTGACAGGATTAAATAGCCCTGTTCAAGACTGGCTGACTGCACCCGAGATAATCTTGGGTGGTTTTTTTGAAGAGCTCAGAGAGGTGGCTGTATGCCTGTCTTTAAAGAAGGTGGGGGAGGTTAACTAGATGCACATTTGCAAAACCAGCCACTTTTTCCTCGTCCTTGAAGACCTTTCTGTTGCAAAACCAAAAAGTACAGTGTGATAACATTTGAGATCAAGCAGAAATCCTACCTTTGTGTGATTTGTTGGAGTTTGTTTTTTGATGTAAATTGAGCTCACTGTTGCCCCATATGGCCATCAGGGGCAGTAATGGCTCCACTTAATTGGGAAATTTCTATTTTTCCAAATCTATTTTAAGTTTTACAAGAGAAAAGACTTAAAGAAAAACTGGTTTGTTGACTAAAGTATACTTGGTAACTTGCCCACCTCCATAAAGAGCATCACACAGCTGCTTAAGCTTTTTTGTCGGACCTCTCACGATGGGTCTAAATTTTAGGCCTATGGAGAGACAAAGGCAGCACAATAAAATACTGGCGACAGAGGTCCCCAAACCTTAAAGCGACAGTTGATCCAAAAATGAAAACGCGGTCATTATCTACTCACCCTCCTGCTTATGGAAAGTTGGGTGAAGTTTTACAGTCCATAAAACACTGCCAGATTTTCACAGGGAAAAGGCGATGCACTAATCTCCCAAACAACTCAAATGTTGTCTTGGATTCAAATGTTAAAAAAATACATAATAAAACCATAAAATGTTTCCATACTGCTCATCCAAAGAAATCTAAGTGTCTTGAAGCCAGACGTGTCAAGGTGTTTTGAAAAATGTTACTGGCACCATATTTCATGTATGTGCACTTGCACGATTGCCAGTAATGTTTTTCAAAACAACTTGGCATGTTGGGCTTCAGGATACTTGGATTACTTTGGATGAGCAGTACGGAGACATTTTTTTTGTTTTATAATGTATTTTTTAACATTCGAATCCTGGTCACGATTTGCTTCAAATGGGTGTGAGTTAAGTGCAACGTCTTTTGCCCTGTGTTTTGTGGACAGTAAAACTTCATCCGACTTTCCATCGGCATGAGGTTGAGTAGACGACTGAATTTAAATTTTTGGGTGAATTATCCCTTTAAAGCTGCAACATGTAATACTTGGCCACATCCTCCAAACAAATGGAGGACAACATTTCACTTTTTAGAGGAAGCAGAAGAGAAATAAGGTAAATGTTATAAGGAGTAAATTGCTCGTACATTCAGCAGCAGAGACTCAAACACTCTTAAAAACGTCTCATCACTGTTTATCTCTCTCTGTACTGAGACTCATTGATCCACGGCGTCCTCCCTCTCTGCCGTCCGCTCACAGAAACTGCTCAACCCTTTTTTTGTGTGTGTATCAATTATCACTGGAACAAACCGGACTGCCACCTGCTGCCAGCTGCTCTCGGGCACAACATTGTGTTCCTCCGCTCCCACTCGTCGTGATGGAGACGAGCCGGCCTCCAGCGCTGTCACTCATCTCCCCGTGTTTGCTTCACAGACGCTGCATTGGGATAAAAAGGCCTTTGAACAGCTGTGCGCAGGCAGAAGCAGCTTTTTGGGGTCTTTAAAGACGCCCTGCTGTAAAATGGCACAGCACGGTTACACAATATGTGATACTTGACATGCCAGCGTGTGCCACGTCTGATTAGATCTCGTGTTCTTTAAGAGCGTCTCCTGTGGCTGATGATGTGACAAAATACAAGCTTTGGATCCGGGCTTGAGTCCTTGTTATTCTGGAAGACGACTGTGATAAAGCCCAGCGTGCACCTCACTGCTGCCATCTGCTCCCTCTCTTCTGCTCGCCTGACAAGAGTCATGTTTACATGAAAGCACAGTGGCTCCTCTGTTAACCACGCCATGTTGACATTGCACTGGCAGCATGTCGGACGCAAGGCATGAATCTCAGTTAGCAAACACTTTTACTTTATCACCTTGTGCACAGTGTTTGTGACTTTATATATGCAAAAGAGAAGCTTGTCGAACTGTCTGGAGATTAAAATGCGGGGAAATATAATAAAGCAATAAAAATGGCTTCTGTTGGTATTCACAAAGTGCAGCTATCCTTGCCACCAGAGGATTTGTAGCAAGGACACGGAAATCCTTTATTATCTATGTGCTGACATTAGATCCTGTTGTTTTTCAGAGGTGGTTTATTACTGGAAAAGAAAAAAATATTGATTTTAAAGGTTTCAGCTGAATGTATCCCCTTAGAGCAATTCATCTCGGTAATATAATACAACTGAAAATCATACGGTTTTCTGTTACATCAACAGAGCTGCACCTTGTCCTATTCAAAAGCTGAATTC
Source organism: Plectropomus leopardus (assembly GCF_008729295.1). Classification (NCBI taxonomy): domain Eukaryota; kingdom Metazoa; phylum Chordata; class Actinopteri; order Perciformes; family Serranidae; genus Plectropomus; species Plectropomus leopardus. The sequence continues at coordinate 31,033,578 of NC_056470.1, forward strand.
TTAATGAGGACTCTCCGCTGCCAAATCAAACAGCTCTCATGTTGTTGTGTAAGACAATTAAACTGAATTTCTGAACAGTTTTGGCTTCAATCACTTCACAGTGCATCAATATATTTATGGCTGTTAAATTATATATTATGACGATATAATGTGGGAAATATTAAAGGTCCCGTGTGTAAGATTTAGGGGGATTTAAGGGGCATTTAGTGGCATCTAGCGATTGGATTGCAACAAGCTGAAACTTTCTTTTCACTGTTCACAAGGTTTTTACTGTGAGTTGAATTATCTGCAGATTTCTCTTTCTCTCCAGAAATATGAATAAATAAATAATAATAACAGTTATTATAATACTAATGGACAAGGTGATTTAAACTGGTAATAATCCTGAATAACGCAGTTTCACATTACAAATCAGTGTTTCCCCTACACTGGCCAGTGGCTCAGCATATGCAAATATGTGCTCACTTTTTTCTCTGATAAATTAAGATCCAGATATTCAGGAGATTTTAACCAATATCTCAATTATCTACAGAGGTCTCCTCCTCTCTAAAACAAGCTGACCAGGTGATTTAAACCTGTAAAAACACTGAATAACAGAGTTTATGTTACAAATTAGAGACTGTGTTTACATGTACAAAATAGTCTGCTTTTGCTCCTCTTATGAAAAAGACAATATTCCCACTGAGCTGTTTACACGGCTAATGAAAATTAATATTCCACCATTATTCCTGTTAACATGCAGCCGTGCATACTTTAATTAACGTGCCCTAACACGTTGTTTATCACATCAAAATACAGAAAAGTGCAACAGCTTGAACTGCTTGTTACTTTGCTTTTTTGCATCGAAATTGCATTTTTTTCAAGGTTTCCTACAGTTGTTGGACCGTACAAACACAGCCTGCCTTTTTCAGTCCTTTAACCACCTTGAAAATGTTGATGTCGCGGCATCTGCACATCCAAAAACCTGTTTTATCCCTGTCTCTCATGAAGTTTAAGATTAGGGATGTTTCTTCTTACAACCAGAAATGTGGACTTTTCTTTGGGAGCATGCATCTCTCCGTAAGCCTGCAAACTGTTGGCGAGTTGGTTTGTGTACAGTCTATCTATGGAACGATCAAGAGACCATACAATGTAAACTGCAGTAAAAACTCCAGTTGAGAGGCATATCTCAAATAAACTGTATGCATATATACAAATACTACTCCTCAACCCAGAATATCTCACATGGATTAATCAGTAAATGCTAAACTCCGAATGAGTTGACAGGATATGCTGTTTATATGACCTGCACGAAAGTCAGAAAACTGTCATATTTGAAATGAAAGTGGAATATTAGTGTGCATGTAAACATAGCTGGTGTTTTTCTGATACTGTTTGACATGTCACAGATGGGCTGCCCAGCAATGCACTTTTTTTCTCTTAAGATCCAGACATTAAGGAGGTTTTTAGCTGAATTATCAGCAGTGGTTTGTTCCTCTCCAAATCAAACAGAAGTGTTAATAAAAGATGTTAAAAACACAGAATAAAGCAGTTTCACCCTAAAGAATCTATGTTTTTTCAGCATGTTGTGGAGGGGCTCCTAATTACAGTGGCGGATGTGAAACCTCGATTGGCCCCATCTGGGGTGTTTGGTTTGTCCGTTTTGGGCTACTGTACAAACATGGCGGTGCAACATGACGCTCTCCAAAGACGAGGACCAGTTTCCTATGTAGATATTTACAGCTCATTCTTAGGTAACAAAATCACAAGTCTTAGTTTTTAGGTAATTATACATGAAAGAAAACATACTTATTAGAATATATACTATTGTTGCAAATATATCCCTCTAAATCCTTCACACTGGACCTTTAAATTCTTTTAGATCAAAGACAGAGATGCTGATGACTGCAAAGCATCAAACATGCTTCAGCTGTAAATGTTTCACTGTCGTCACTTGCTGTTTGTGTGCGATTCCAGGAAAAGATTTTAAAGAGTCTGTCATCACCAAAATGGCTGATGTTTGCAGTAAAATGGTTGATGGGTGAGTCAACTTCCTGGTCCCCGTTTTGGATCACTCGCTCCTGTCAGGCACTGACAGCCCGTCCTGCCGAGGCAGGTGCTTTATGTTCATTTCCTGAACAATTCAATCCGCTGATTAATTGCTCTCCCTCAGAGTTAAAAAAAAAAAAAGGCCGAGAAGCCAGTACAAGGCCTGCAGAAATTTATCATCCACATCTAATGGGACTGACTGGAAGTTAAAGTTATCTTTTCTTGTAGCCAAAAAAATATTCACATATTCATAGTTTTATAGCTCAAGAGGCAGATTATGTTGGTGTAAATACGTTGTGTTTTTCTCTTTGAAGCGTGGGTCAGACCTATTTTCACATCAGAAATATGCTAATGCACACTAGTGGAATGCAAAAATTGTTGGATTCATTTGAATAATCTCCATGAAAACATCTAGAAATACCTTCCCTTTGGATTCAAGGAGGAAACCCAAGTGAGGGCAATTTTTATTCATCGTATCTGGAAAATAAATAGCTTCATCTCATAGTAATCACAATGCATCTTTAGATGGTTCTACAGATATTATCAAGAGGAAAAGTCATATTCAAAACAGTTTGTGTTAAATCTTAAGGGTCCATCTGCATTTTTGCAAGGGCTCACGTGGAAAAACTGCAATAGCAAAACTCGGATAAAAAGAGCACAGAGATGGCGTGTTGAGATTTGTTTTTGTTGTTTTGGCAAACCAGGTGACACTGCGATAGGTCTATGATTAAAAAATGCATTACAGTAATTAGACATTGCTGCATTTTGTCCTCTGCCACACATTTATCACAGTGTTCATTTTAAAAGCATCAAAGATGTCACATGAAAAAAGACAAAAGCTGAGCACGGAAAGGTTACTGCTGACATGTCATGCATAAATGATAAGGACTGTAACAAATGACAGCAATAAACATGTCGACTCAATGGCTTGCTTCCTAAATTACAGCCTTATTCATTAGTTGGCCGTGGTCATTAGTAAAACCGTAATAAACTTCTTCATCACTCGGAAAGGTCAGAACAATTTCAGTGAAGATTGTCGTATTAGAAAAAAAACTACACAAATTTACAAAGAACCTCCCTGAAAAAATATTACAAGTCGCTCCAAAAAATGTCCCTGCTGGCAAACACGGCGTCAATTATACTCACAAAAATAAGAGGACTAATAAACTCATCCTGCTTGGTGCTGTGACCCAGTGATCTCTCACGCTTCTCTGTCCTCGTTCGTCATTGTGCTATCGTTAGTCTGTGCATCACCAGCCCTCTTTGTAAACACGCAGTTTCACAAACTGCTACAGTCAAGCCAGCATCTGAGCCATCTGGCCAGGAGAGAAACTACTCCCACAGATCGATCCTTCGCTTTTTCTCCGTCACTCGGTAGTAGGAGAAGTTTCTGGTAAACACTTCACGTTACATGGACGGGGCAGGAGGGAGCCTGAGAGGGGTACCGAGGAAGGGCGAAGAGAGGAATGTGTCGTTGCAGAATTCTTGATTGCTGTCACACCAGAGAGGTTATAAATGTAAACGTGTTGTTGTTGCTGTCGCTGACAAAGTTGATTTGGCACTGCTCCAGTCTGGCAATATCCCCGATGTCCAGCTCTGATAATAACTGAGTCGGGTCTGTGTTTGTAGTTAAAACCTTTTTCTCCTGCTGCTCCTCTGGTTCTTCCATCTCCTGCTTCTCCTCTTCCTCCTCCTCTTCTTCTTCCTCTTCCTCTGTGATGGAGCACAGGCGGGTGGCGCTCCCGGGGTTCTCAGCAGGCGGTCTGTAGTGGCACTGCCCGTTCAGCAGCCTCCTCAGAGGCATCAGGGGCACCGCTTCCTCGCCCAGGAGCTGCTGCTGGCAGTGCCGAAAGTCGCTCTGACGCTTCAGACGCTTGAACTCGCTGAAGGCGGAGGTGGCGTTCTGGTAGAGGCTGTGGGCGATCGCCTGGGCCTTTTCGGACTTGCTCACCAGGACGGCGTGACACCGGAGCACCACGGCCATGTTCTTGACCTGGTGCCTGTAGATCCAAGCTAGGATCTTTGGCCGGCACGGGTCAGCGCCGCAGTAGGTGATTCTGTTCAGAGAGTAAAGATGGATTGGTTTCTTTTTTCCGGATTTGTCAGCACTCATCCGGATCCCTTGTGGACCAACTGTTAACCTCATCTTGACGCTCTGGTCCCCGTAGTTGCTCCTCGCCCAGATCTTGGCCACCGCCTCCTGGGTGCAGCCGTCTCCCTTTGCCGTGATGGTGACCACACTCCCCAGGTAGCGCACATTGTAAACCGGCTCCTCTTTGTTCAGTTCCACCTTTTGGCGTTTGGTGTGGAAGATGTTGCCCACCCAGTCGAAGGGGCAGTCGGGCAGCAAGTCCGGACAGGAGCGCAGGAGGGAAGAGAGGATGGAGTGATAGGTCAGCCCGGTCCCGAGGCTCTTGGGTTTACTCTTTGCCTCATCCTCCACAAGAACAAACTTATTCCTTCTCCAGGGCAGCATGGCGTGGGAGGAGTTGGAGCGAGTGAGCTCCTTCTGCCGCTGTGTCTTGCTCTTCTCAGCTCAGGCAAAAAGAAGACAGTGTGTTCGGAGAGAGAGCAGAGAGAAGCTGCTTCACAAAGCACAGAGCAGAGACTGAGAGCTACGAGCCTCAGCCAGCCTGTTCCCCCGCTCGCTCCTCCTTCCTCTCCTCCTCCTCCTCCTCCTCCTTCTCCTCTGTTGTCTGCATCATGCAGCGCTGATCAGTGCAGGAGCCTCAGCCCGGCACTCAGGCACTGTCAACCCCCTCCCTGCTTCGTTGTTTTGCTTCCAAATGGCACCCTACCAAAGCGATATTTATCCGTCCAGCTTTGCACTGAGGTATCACTGTATTTATGTCTATTGTAAACTTGAAGAAGACCGCCTAGTCACTTCGAGGGGGGGACTTATGTGACTTGTTCATTCTCTTGTAAAAGTCAGTCAAGTCCATAGAATGAAAGTAATCATTCATGTTTAGTGTGATGTTTAAATGCAGATTGATCTTGTTAACATCAGGATAAAAGAAAATTGGATCCTACGCATTAAAATCGCAACCGTGAAACGCTCTCAAATCAATCCATCTGTCTTTTAAACACTGACTAAAATTGTACAACAATTAAAAGTCTATGCAGTGATACTCAACTTACAATCTTCAGGCCAAATCTGGCTCCTGATGGGGTGCCATGTGCCCCCCCAACCATTTTCTAATTCACAACAAAGATAGTAATTCACACTGGGAATTTTTATGTATTTCTATACATAGGATGCTCAAGTGGATAAATTAGCATCAAATTAGAGCTTGTCTATCAAAAAAAGTGCCAGTGGAGAATCCCCCACACACCCCGACAGAGGTCCGAGCTAAACCCCTAATGTCCTGTAATCTTAGAACATCCTAAAATCCCAGAAACGTCCAAAAATCTGAGAAATGTCCTAAAATGCAAGAAATGTTCAAAAATCCTGAAAGTGTCCCTAAAATCTGAGAAGTGTCCAAAATGTGAGAAATAAGCTAAAATCCTAGATATGTCCTGAAATCTTAGAAATGTCCTAAAATCCTGGAAATGTCCTTAAGTCCTTCAAATGTCCTAAAATCTCAAAAACATCTTAAAATCCTAGGAACATGTGTGGGGCTGATGCCACTGGTCCCTGGCCTCCCATCATTTTGTAAAAGTGGCCCTCAGGCAAAGCAAATTGAGTATCCCTGGTCTACACAGTCTTCTATATGCTGCAAAATGTTTGTTTACATCAGCAGTTTTGAAGTATGATTAGGCTACTTGAGAAACAGATAGAATTTCAACACAAACTTTATAAATATGTATGTATAAATATATTATGGATTGGATTATAAACTGCCATTAGTCTGATATTATTAATTAATTCAACAGCAACTCAAAGGAAGAGCAAGTTTCTGGAATTAAAAATAGTTTGTAAGCACTTGCATCTAAAGATTCAGAGGATGAGACATAAATTATGCATCTGACTGAAATCCCAGTATAGTTGTAGCTGAAAATGTGATTTATATTCTACACAGTGCAATTTATTACTAATTGCGTGTCAGCTCTTGAAGTGAGGTGATGAAGCAAAATAATGTATAAACTCTCAACCCTTGGTTCTGTAAAATGTGTTTATTCTAATTTGTTTTGGAAATTACATTTGTATTAATGGGAGAGCAGGACTTTGACAGTAGACTGGAGTTTGTATAATGAGTGCGGTCAGGTACAGTTCTGGAAAAGATAGTTGTTATAGTGAATGTAGGAAAATGATCTAATTTGTACTCTTCACATTTTGATGCTTGGGTGGAGGGCTTTTGCATTGTGTATTGACACAGAAGGTGTTGGTGGTTAGGTTCAGGCTTCTTTCATGCACTGTTTGTATGTATACCTACAAAAGTAATGCAATACAATTCGTCAATAACCTAGGAAAATAGGTTGATAGAAGTAAAGAAGAAAGTAGAATAAAAAGACCAAAAATCCACAGGTTGAGGTGGTGGATGGGTTAAACTTTTTCCCTCAGGAGATAATATGAAACAAAGTGACCTTTCTGTTATTTTAAGCTACAGTGTGCCATGTTTCTTCTCCTAAACCTAACCTAGGTAACTATGTTAAATGCGTAAAATCATTTGTGGGTTGCAAACATATAAGATTTTATACACATCCCTGTATGAAAATAAGGCAGTTATGATTGGGGAAAGATCGTGGTTGAAGTTAGTAACATTGGTTGACTCCCATGACTAAATATTGACGTTACAAAATAATGACTTTTAGTTTGACAGGGGACACAAAGATTGGTCTCCTAGTGCTAAGTCCTGTGCTTGTTTGACCTGCTCACCTCGCCTCCCGCCTGCACTAATCACATTTTTGCAAACTTTATACTATGTCTGTTGCTCTAAACATCTAGTAATGATGTGTATTGGTTTACATTGGAGTTGGCTGAAACCCTGATGCATTTCATAAGGACATTTAAGGTGCATTGTGCATCTGTATTTATAACACAAAGGGCTTCTGCCAAAGTAGCATTTTTAGCCACTCTTCAAGTGAGACCAAGCAGAAGGTATAGACATCCTGTCTCACACTTCAGGTCACGATTGACTTTTTACCCAGGATGGCACATCCCTCTTGGGATGTTCGTGTCTGTTGGACAGTCTGTCTTTTGGCCCAATACTTCAGTTCAGACTGACAGTGACTGTATGTAAAGAGTGTATGTATAGCTGAAAGTTTGCCTCACAGAGCTGTATCCTCCTCGTGTTGTCTAATGTATTATCAAGTGTGTTGAGCACCTAAACATAACCAATTAAAAAAATGCTTCTTTTGCATCCACAGCATCCAGTCTTTTGAAAGAGTGGATGCTGTAAAATAATTACATACATTGTAGATACAAACTTAAAAACATTATCTTATTTTGCTGATGCCAATATTTTTCCCTCAAAACATGTACTGCTGTAAAAGTATAAATATTTACCTTCGTGGTGCAGTTAACATGTGAACATAGGTGAACATATGTCCCATGTTTAATGCCGTGTGTCCAAACATCTGTGTGACGGAGGCGGCTTCTCTCTCTCTCTGGAGGATTCTGGTGCAATGAATCAAAAGAAGTATCATCTGTCTGCTGCTGCGCTGTGCACGAACTGAATTGTCAAGTGTAGATGGTGGATGAAGTTCTCCGCTGAGAGGTTCGTTACTGTGGCAACACTGAAAAATAAATGTCTCTTTTTCTACCTCTGATGCGTGTGTGCTGTGAATTATGGAAAAGCATGAATAGAAAAATAGACTGAATGTGCTTTAGAGGCACTATCTCATAAGAAGATTTGATTTAGAGAGCACATTTTAGCGCAGAACTACTTGGAATTTCGTCAGTGTTCGTATCTATTCACCTCTCTTTAAGAAGTCCTTGTTATTCTCAGAGGCTCAGGATGCACGGCCCAAAGAGCTTCTTTGTAAACCACACGCGTAGCCAGAGGGTATGTGGCCAAACTTAAGACTGTTCGGGAATGGTGAAAACGGATTTAATGGTTTGGGCAGTCGCCATAAAGGAGACACGACCCTGCAAAGATGATTAAGAGACTTTTGCTCTCAGTCTAAGTTGGATGTTCAGTGAATAAATAGTGGGACTATGATCTGGTCCAGGATGAGCTGCTTGTATCTTCTCAAGCCCCCAAAGTACACTGAGGCTGAGATGCCTTATACCACTGATACTCAACTTAAGCCCCCCGACCCCCACTCTGCCCCCCCACCCACTGTCTAATTCACAATAAAAAATAAAGTGATTCACACAGAATTGTTTTTGTACATGTAGTATAAATAAGGTGCCAGAGTGCATAAAACAGCTTTGAAAATAGAGCTTTTTTATATTAAAAAAGTACCAGCGAAGAATCTGCCTACCCCCCCAACAGAGGTTGTATTTTAGCATCTAACATCCTAAAATCTGAGAAAAATCCTAAAATCCAGCAATGTCCTATAATCCTAGAAACAGCCTAAAATCGAAGAAAACATCTTGAAGTGAAACATCCCAAAGTCCTAAAAAATGCCTTAAAAACCCAGAAATGTTCTAAAATCCTAGAAATGTCCTTCATCCAAGATATGTCCTAAAATCAGGGAAACATACTTAAGTCCACAAAAATGCCCTAAAAGCCCAGAAATGTCCTAAAATCGCTGAAACTTGAATGGGGCTGCTTCGACTAGCCTCGGATAAATCACCTCTCTGATGTGTAATAGCTCATCTCTAACCAGAGAAGATTAACGCAGACTCTGAAATGCTAAATTGAAAAAATCCATCATGGTTTGGCCTTTACAGAAATGGATGTGTGTATTCAATATTGACTTATCTACCATCCGAGTATTCCATCCTTGTAGAGGGTTTGTTTGATGAATTTAGGAAATGTCTCGACTCTTCGCACAGTCACGTGTTCAGTCTCTTTATCTCGGCCTTTGAAAGTGTGAGAAATGTGGTTAAAAGCAATAAAACTTAATGATCTGTGCATGCATACTGCTGTGAACAGTGGAGAATATGAGTATATTTGTTTTCTCAGACAGTGTGGTGCATTTTGATAAATATCTGCATTCAAGGAGAATGTTGGATGTTTTTTAAAAGTGCAAACCATTTTCTTATGCATGCACTTAAAATCATATATCAGCATATATTAAATCTTGTTAGAGGACTATCAGTTCCTTTGGCATAGCAAAAAAAAAAAAAATCCTCATTATACAGTCCAACGTTGGGAATTATTTCTGGCCCGTGTTCATTAGCCTTTTCCACTGGAACTAATGTCAATTTAAAACACAGTAAAATGCATCAGTGCTTCAACATTAAGTCATCTGTTAAAAAAAAAAAAAAAGATGGGAGTGAGGATTGAAGCGAGATAATCCACAGTCATGCAACCGACTCTGTGAGGCTTTCCCACAAGCACAGCAATGCTTTAAGCTAATTGTTAAGGTCAGCATGCCAGCATGCTGATGTTTAACAGGTTGCATATTCACTGTGGTCATCATTTTAGTTAAGCATATTAGCATGCAAACATTTGGTAATTAGTGTCTTATTCTTTTCTCAACTCATGCTTTTATCACGAGCCTTTTCATGTTAGCCCTGCTTTCTCTGTATTATATTATGTGTTATTGCCTTTTATGCACCTTGTAGTTCTTTAATCACGTGTAAAAACCTGTGTTACAGCAGATTTTACCACATCTGCTTTAACCAAAAAGCACGTTGGTTTAACTCCTGTTGTCCTTGGCTTCATAAATAAATAGTGACTTGACTGGTTTTACAGATATTCAGCGGAGACAGTATAAAAGTAAAGGACGTAGCTACCTTGATGTCACCAATTGATTTGTAGATAACCTTTTTGAAACCTCAAGTTTGGCATTTTGGCCACAGCCATCTTGTATTTTTGGAGCCAGAAATAGCTGTATTTGTACAAGAGGGTGGAGGAGCGAGGGGAGGAACTGACACAGAGAGCGTGGTGATGATAACAGACAGCCTGTCTGACTCATTTCAGACCATCCAATAGATATTGAGTTTAGAGATGCTCAATATTGGATTTTTCGACAATTCCACCTTCAGCCACAATGTGGGCTGCAATGGCTGAATGGCGCTGTCCCTGTTTTCACTTATTGACTCCACAGGCAGAAGATGATCAGAAGATGGCAGAAATGTTATTTATGGAAAATTTTTACACAACACGGGTGCAGGTGATTGAGACAAAAAGCTTCGTCAGTCTCTAACTATTACGATTGTCATTGAAAATGTGCAATTTCAGATTGATTGGGCAACACATCATGGAGAGAAATGGATGCAGACATACAGATGGAAGGACAGACGGACGGACAGAGTTTTCTTTATTTTATAGGAGGATATCTGCTGATACCGATGATGTGCCGATATTGTTGTGCATTCCTAGTTAAAATCATAGACTGTATATAAATGGACAATATGACAGTTCCTCCTAAGTGTAGCTTTTTAATCTCAATCACCCCCTGGTGTCTGGCTGTAGTATAGGTCATAAAGCCCGCCCCTCCATGTTAATGAATAGGATATAGGCCAAACTAAAAACTAAAAAGTAAAATAGCTTCATCAGTTTTTACACATGATAGTTCTCAATGCCCATGTGCAACTTCAGATTAATTTGGCAACCTATCAAGGTGAAAAATGCAGTTAGATGGATGGACAGTGTCAATTTTTAGAACTATATCTGCAGATACCAATGACGTGCTGATGTTGTCGTGCATCCCTAGTTGAGATATTTCAGGATAAAAAGCTTTTTTTACAATTAAGCTTCACATTCGATCTCCAGCTCGGCCCTGCCACCTGAGACGTCCTCATTTCCCCTAACTTTCCTTCAGCTAAACATCCGTTATCAACTCACACAAGCAGGGTGCAGAATGTTATCATCACCACTTTTATCAGAGTGACACCGCTCACTCACTTCCCAAATCCTCCGTCCTAACCCTCAGTTCCTTTCCGTTGCTCCTGAAGACATCCTTTTATCCGGGGACAGTGTGTGCCACATATTTCTGTCTAGCCTAATTGAATTGGGCTCTCTCTTCATCACGCTACACTTACCCAGTGTGATGTAATCAATTAGAGGAGGCCTGGCAGAGAGGGTCCCAGCTCTTAGATGGCTGATTTATGGCTGTACGTGAGGGCATCACCGAGGCAACACAGCACACAGTGAAGAGCGAGACAGGAGAGAGAAGGAATGATGACAGAGAGGGGAACGTCATATATCAGATCGCTACCATAGGTAATACTCCTACGCCCAAAACAAAAAAAAATGTCACAAAAATGATAAGAGAATGACAAACACTGGAGCTGAGGGGATTTTTTTGTTTACAAAAAGAGGAAGTAGACGCCTCGAGGGATAGAAATCAATATCATCTCATTCCCACACTATAGATTCCCATTGGCTCGGGCTGAATACATAATGTGGTTCAAGTGAATCATGGTTTAATGAACAGGGAGAGTGCAAGGCATTAGATACAGGAGGCTCATTCCCGTCTTTAATCAGGAGAAGGATACAGTCACAGGAGACCTGCAGGTCAGCTCCCCCTCATTTACTCCTGCTCTGTTCCACAGGGAGCACGCTGCCTTACAGTAAGTGATTTATTAGTTAGCATGTAAGGTCAAAAGAAAAATAATAAGAGCCAATTAGAACATGTTAATTTGAATTAAACATAGCTTTAGTTTTGATCAGAATCTGGATTTAAAGCACTTAAAGGGATAATTTTGAGTTACATGAAGAGAAAATTGATTCCACTATCAGGCTTTTTACCGGTAAATATGAAGCTACAGCCAGCAGCCAGTTAGTTAGCTCAGTATGAAGACAGAAACAGCTCGTTTGACACTGTCCAAAGGTAACAAAGTCAGCATGCCAGCACTGCTAATACTCACAAATTAAAACTTTTTATCTTGGAAAGCTGTATAAATCTTCTCATCTACTCATTTTACTGTACTGTGTTAAACGTCCTCTCGTCTCATGAAAGGTGTTATATAAATCCAATTATTATTGTTATTATTATTTTGGCAAAACAGCAGATAAGCATATTTCCCAAAATGTCAAATAATTCCTTCTGAATGCTATACCTGACTAGATTCAAAGGTAGCAAAACAAAATCTGCCTGCAGGTACCTCCAGAGGTTATTATTTCGCTTAACGTTTTTCGTAATTGCACATACATGTCATTCAACATTTTATGACTCTAGACTGTGTTACGAGTTGGACTATTTCTTTGTCCGCTCCAGTGACTTCTAGGAGTTCAACTGGGGAAACAGCTAGCCTGGCTGTTAACTCTCAGACAGAAGGTGAAGAAGCTTATCTCCCAAAATGTCAAAGTATTGCTTAAAAATCAGTTTCTGCTCTTTAAAAAGCACATTTGGATTCATGCTCCGATTAAATGCTCCGTGAAATCGACACTTTCATATCAACACAGCATTTTTATCATCACTTATTCACACTGTGCTCATTAGACATTACTGATATCCTCATATTCAGTATCATTGGCATCATTAGTGTTCCATCATGTGTTGCAGGTAAATGTGTTTCATTTCTGAAGGTTTGAAGGACAGAATATGAGACGTGCCGCACGTCTGTGCCAAATAGCTTCATTATACACCCGGTTCTCTTGTAGTAAGTAATCCTCAGAGGCAATCCTCCAGGCGCTGAATGCCAGCTGATTTCAATATCTCCAGGAACTGAGATTTTTCCAAATAATGTGCTTTTCAGCAGGAGAATAAGCAGATTGTGTGCCAGCGAAAAACCTAAAAGCTGAGCGATGTGGTGAGAGGACAAAAAAAACAAACTTCAAATGATTCCAAATGGGTTTTGCATGAGAGATTCTGCCTCTGAAGTTTTGTCCAAACTCCCCAAAACTTTTGATCACATTGTTGATAGTGAAAGTTTGAGTCCAATCAGTAACCTGAATAATGTTAACCCTTTGAAATCTGAGCAAATTGGCTTTATTTCTTTTGGAAACATTGGAAGACGGCAATGAGCAACAAGATTTTTTTTTAAAAATTAGCACTAAAAAAATGTGGATAGTACAAGATAAATAAATACATGAATGAATAAATCAAAAGAAAGAAAGTTAAAAAAAAAAACAAGTAAATGACCTGGGAAACGTGTTTAAAAACTTGCGATTTCTTGCAATTTGTGGATCATTTCTTACAAAGTTGTTCATTTCCTTTTTTCCAATGTTTCTGAGATAAATCATTTGCTCAGGGTTTAAAGGTTAAATACTTGTGAAAGTTATCTGAAAGCAGCACAAGAAAAGTGACATCACTCCAGGTTTCAAAAGGTTAAAGAAAGACTTTCCATTGGTGCTGTATCCTATTTGTATGCTTTACAGTAGTATGTGTCAGGTCACAATGACATAAAAGTTGAAACTTTGAGACAGTCGACGCCAACTTACTCCGTTCTGTAGCTGAGTGTTAAAATCTGACATTTCAAAAGTTCAGATATTATTTCTTTGGCTACAAAAAAACCCCAACAAAAAAGGTCTTATTTCTTCTGATCTGCCCTGAATTACTGTGGCATTTTAAAAAGGTTTGGTAATTTCAACACCTGTCCTGTAAATCCGACACGTTATTACATGATGTGTAAGTGGCTGTTGTGTTTTGGCTCTCAGTTTATAATTGGATAGACTCGACGGGGAGGGGAATTTGTCTGGATGTCACACTGGTAGGAAACATGCCAGGCTTATCTGAACCAGTCGCTGCAGATTCCAACTGTCATCCTTATTTTTGCAGCATTAAAAGGACACATATGATGTTCTTCTCGCCTCCCCTCCCATAAAGCTGTCGCCACCGTCTGCTGTCGCTATTTCTGCTTGTCGGAAATCCATGTGAATGTGTGTCATCTGAACGGAAATCATTATGTCACGCGCACACACAAAGACAGAGAGTAAGGAAGTGGGAGTTAAACATTATGTGGGCAAGGTAGACTCTGTCCACAACACGAGGTGACTAATGCTTAACAGAAGCCCAGAGGACATTTCTGTTCTTTCGCTCGGGTTGAAAACAAGGTTGCACCTTTTTTCCCGTCAGAAGCAAATTCTCGTAGGGTAATCACTCACATGTCAGGCTGATTATGTCAGACGGACTCAGCCGGAGAGGTTTTCCGTGGCAGCGATTTCTGTTATAATTTGAAGTTTTTTCAAGGGTAGTTCAGAGAAGAAGACATTCAAGTCAAAGTTTTTGTTTGTTTGTTTTTTAGGCATTTCAGTGGCAAATCCAACGTATCATATTAAAGATAAAGTAGGCGGTTTCATGTTGGCATCATTGGACAAAAATCCCGTAATAACTTTGATAAGATGTTGAAATTCAGATGGACTGAGAGAAAACTGCACCTCCTCTTGGCTCTGTTTTCAGTCTTTGGGCTCAAGCGTTCCTATTGGCTGTTGGACAAATGCAGATGAGAGTGCACGTCTCTTTAAAGCCTGATTTAATGGCGGAAAATCCTGCAGACAAAGTTGCGTAGGCAGTTGTTCTCAGCATTGGGAACAACTGCCTACACTGCAAAACAACCCAAAAAAGGAAGATGGACTTCTCAAACAGAGTCTAAATGAGAGTCTGACAATAAATGAAATAAAACATGTTGATATCAGTGTTTCAGAGATGGGAAATGTTACTAATAGTTCACAATCATGTAGCTACCGTTAACGAGCCTAAATCACAGTGAGCGTGTTTATATGCACAAAATAATACAGTTATTATTTTGCTTATTTGCTGTTTTTTACTGTTTCCTATAGGAGTGGCAGACATGTTGGACTCCCTTTTTCCTTCTTTTGCATTCTTTAAAAGGTGCTGCAATATTTGTGCACATTCAAAAACCTGTTGATATCCAAGTCTTTCTTAATCTTTAAAGCAGATATGTTTCTCCCTCTGACCAGAAATATGGGCTTTTCTGCATGCATCTCTACACTGGCCTTGCAAACTGTTGACGAGTTGGTTTGTGAGCAGTATCTCCATGACAACGCACAGAGCCGACCATAAACAGACAGGAGGCCGTCTGTTGCAAACAGGTGACACACACGTTCTAATTTACCTATATTCACGTCCAGAAAATAGTATTAAAACCTTAATAATACCGGCATATTCCACGTCTTTATCAGAAAATGCTACATTCAGAAAAACCGCCTTAAATGGAATATAATGTTTATATGACCTGCATCAAATTCTGAATATTTTGATATTCAGAGTAATAGGGGAGTGTTAGTGTGCATGTAACCGTAGCCAGCGTGCTCTCCGCCTCAGTCCTCGGCAGGAGGAGAGCGAGCAGCATGGACCTCCAGTCCGCGTCACAGCGAGGCCAGACAGCCCCAAATCTCAGTGGCCAAATTCCAGCCACTTCAGCCACTGACCAAAAATCCATGTCCTCCCTCGTCTCCTCACAGCGAAAAAGTGCAAAGCAACAGGGAGCGAGGCGGAGGACTGTGGGGTGGCGAGCTAGTTTGTGCCTCATTTGTGGTCTGATGAACACAGACAGACAGACTGGAGGGCTAAGTTAGTGCGCTGCACACAACTCTACAATGAAAAAAGATTAAATAAATCAATGTCCAGAAGCCACTGGTTACTGTGTGCGCATACGCTCGTGGTCAGCTGAGGGAAGAGTCGTGTGTTCAGTGTCTGCCAGGTTTCTTTTGCCTTTTCTAGATGTAAGTCCACGTCAGCATTAATGACTTATGTTGAGGCCTGTAAAGAGGTTCACAAAAGTGTTTGAATGCAGAGACAGCAGACAAAATCATTTAAGAGTGGATTTAAAAGCCCCCAAAGTGGAGCTTTGGATTGGCTAAAAGATCAGTTGATTCCTGTCCTGAAACTTTTTGTGCACGGTTTCTCTCAACTCCTTTACATACCTCAACCACCCTCTAAATTTTGAAGTCTACCTTCGCTGTGTGCCTTACGAAAAACATTTTCAACCTTTTTATATGCACATTTTCAATTTATGCATTAATAAATAAAATACTTCAAAAAATGCTTCAAAATGTCAAAGTCTATTAAACAGCATATCCTGCAATTTGGCGATGGTTAAAATGCTCTCCTGCACAACGAGAGAAGAGCACAGTGAATATTTCATTCTCCACCGAATTCTCCATTGTAATGTTAATCCCATTTTAATTGGGTTTAAGTGTCAAATTGAAATTGTAATAAATGTCTTTGAGGTTTCCTGAAACGGTGACCATGGGGTGAACCCTAATTTCATGTCAAATGTTTGATGTTTGCAGATAAGGCTGAATTAGTAATTATTCAGGGCAGAAAATCTGATCCTACAGAGAGCGTCAATTAAGAAGGTCACGTCAGACTGGAGATTGGTAAAGAAAAGGCCATTCAGTCAGAGTATCAGTCAACTTCAGATGTGTGGTGCAAAACACCCCTAATACAGAGACATTATTTTTTAACCCAGAGCAGCAGCTCCTCTCGCTCTGATTCAAGCCGCCACTGACTAAAACTGGCTGCTGGTTATTTGCTCCACAGTTCACTTTCGGATAATTTGCTCAGAACACTGTGTACTACCAGTGTTTTAATGGATTGCAAAGGGACTTTTTTGACAGCTGGAGAACCTGGAGTAAATAAAGAATCAGAAATGTTTTGGGAACATTCAGTACAGCAAATATGATCCACCATCTGTATGCCTCCAGTTTTTGGTTTTTTTTTAATATAAAATCACTTAAGCAGCATATAGTTTCTGCATATATGGATCAATAGAATAATTCAGGGTTCAGTGTGGAGGATTTAGGGGGATATATTGGCATAAATGGAATATATTAGTGTGTAATGACCTGAAAATAAGAATTGTTGCGTTTTTGCTACCTTAGAATGAGCGAGTGGGTCCTTGTCTACGAAGTTATCCACGTTGCACTCCCATGTTTCTACAGTAGCCCAGAACGAACAAACCAAACGCTCGCACTGAATAAGGCCATTTGCATTTCTTGCATTTTTGTGTCAGCCACTGTAGTAAGCAGCCCCTCTGCAACAAGAGCTTTGGAAAAACATAATTTTTTGAACTGGTTTATTACGTGTTTTTACCAGTTGAAACAATGTGTCCATTTGTTTCGAAAAAGAAAATACCTCTTTGAATAATTCAGCTAAAAACCTTCGAACATGTGGATCAGAAATAAGGTGAATACATATTAGCAGGCGCTGGGCTAGTGGCTCGCATATGACCTAACAGCATTCAAGAATCTTTTTTAATGTGAAACTTCTTAATTGAGTGTTTTTAGTGGTTTAAATCGCCAGGTACTTTTGTTTTGAAGACAAAGAGACCTCTGCGGATAATTCGGCTCCTTGTAAAAACCTGAACAATAAACACTGAAGGAATTCTAACCAGGAAAAGTTTCAGCTGGTTGTAATCTGCAGTCCTCACCACTAGATGTCACTAAATCCCCCCTGTATCTTACATACTGCTCCTTTAACTGAAACTCCAAAAATCTGTCACTCCAAAATTTTCATATAATATTTGTTCTTGACTGTTTTCTTTACGTGACATATTTGGTGGTTTTGGTTTTAGCCGTGCATGAAACTTTCAAGTGAAAAAACATCTTCATTCAGATCCGTGTTTGCCTGTTGAGATCCTAACAACTCTGAAGAAATGCACCGCGTGCATGATGCAATGAGAATGTGCAAAGAGGCAATATATAAAAAGGCAAATTCAGTTATTGCAGTTGAAATATGGTACCTGTCAGAGATGGGCCGCAATCCATCAAAGCAAAAGCCTGACTGCAGCCATTGTTACAAATCCACTGACTCATACTCTGTCTTATGTCGCTGACAACAACCAATCTCTTCTTGGGATTTTTTTCTCCTCTTTTTATTCAAATGCGACTGTCTGCATTTGTGTACACTGGTGGGAATTTTAAATAGACTGATGGTTAAGGTTGGTGTCTGCTGTTTAAACTAGTGAAGAGAGCATAATCTGTATGCAGCCTGCAGGGGTGACGGGGTCAACTCAGGGCAACAAAGTGTTCATTCCCTGCAGGTGGCCTGTGGGTGCAGGTGCCCCCTCATATTTTATTCGTAGGAATCTGTATTAATTTCCCTTTAGCTCTGACTTTATGTCCTCCGCAGTGACGCGGGAGGAATCTCTAAACAATGTGAGAGAAATGAAATGTGAGATGGAAATGAGCAGGAAACACGAGTCATTCATTTATCACTCATGAAACTGAAATTAACCTTTTACAAATTACCTAATTACTTCATGAATGGCAGTTATTCATAAAATAATGAACAATAATTGAACTTTATAATCATATTTCTTTGGGCGCAGAGAATCAAATCGCTGATAGGTCTAATTAATAACATGGTGTGATGTTTGTTCAGCTACTACACAAAAGTGTCCCAATTCATACGACATACTAATGCATACAGTATGTTTTACATACTTATATTGTCATTTATTATTGTTTTTGCAGTAAGCAGGCTATGAATATATTGAGATGTTTATTTTTTTTATATATATATATATATATATATATATATATATATATATATATATATATATATATATATATATATATATATATATGAAACGTATTATTGCCTATAGATAGATAGATAAACTGTTAAGATTTCTTGAAAGTTACTTGTATGACCTTCATTTGGTGACGCTGTTGTAACTTAATTAGTAAAATGAACTTGTTTTTTTTTTTTCAATGCAACTTTTACAGTTTTTTCTCTCTTGCTTTGTCTCATTTCTCCAATTGGAAGTTATATTCTCTAAACAATGCATGTAAACCCCCAAACCACCAGACGCTTGTTCACAACAAATTTAAAATATCTTATTCCTTTCTTCATATTGCACATCTTTTGAGTAAGTACGATTGTCAGAAGTTTACACAATTACCAAATGACTATTTTGCTGAACAAAACTGATTGTGTTGCTTCTCAGTCGAATAGTTGTACCCTCGAAAACATGTATGAATAATTTAATTGTGTAAGCCTCCACCTGCACAACAGTCCATTCAAATGTCAAAATCTGTCAGGCATATTTATTATGAATAACATCACAGCGGTATTGATCCCTTGGAACATCTGCCAAATTGGTAAATTTCCCGTCAGGTGAAACTTGAACTTGTCTAATGCAGGGAGAGTTTCCCACATCTCAGATCAAAATTCACAAAATATGTCATGTTAGGTGACAGGTGCCGCCTTTGAGTATGAATGTTGCCAAACATTTGGGTATACAGCTTGAGCACAGAAGAATTGATCATTTCTGGACTTGGAGGAACCCGGCCAGGTATCTTTACTTAGTCTGCTTTACATTATTTTCCTTGTTTTTGTATTGATGTATTTTTGTATTACAGTATATTGTGCTGTGTATGTTTTCTGTTTACTGTGATGTAAAGTCAACTTAACTTATAAAACCCATTATCACAATCACAATTTGCCTCAGAGGGTTTTACAGTGTACGACACTCCTCTGTCCAGAGACCCTCACATCAAACTGATGTACGATGACTGAACATACAGCAACAATTTAGATAAGATAAGCCTTTATTAGTCCCACAGAGGGGAAATCCACAATGTTACAGCAGCTATGAGGTATTAAAAAAAAGTATAAGCAGCAAAAAAGAAAATATAATAATAAAAAAAAAAATTACAAATATAAAAGTACAAAAATATTAAAATATTAGATAATGAAAAACAAGGTGCTAACTATGATTAAAAAAAAAAGGTGCAAAAACAGTAACATAATATGGTAACTTTCTATTTTATATTTATGATTTATTTTTCCCCATTATTTTGTTTATTGTAACTGTTATGCACCAAAATAGCGAGAAAAATCTTTTGAATCTTGGTAAAATCTTGGCAATAAAATCGATTTATCATTCTGATTCCAATCATAATGATCATTTAGTAAACACAGTTTTTGTGCCGATGCAGCTTTTTGTTTGAAAGTAATATAGAAATATCAAAGTACAACTTCTAAACACTACAGACAGTAACAGTAAATAACATACACACACCCCTGTGCAATAATATATGTATTAGCACAATAAGGATCTACTTCACTGTTCAGCTTGGCGCTGCCATTATCTTATGTTTGTTTTGTTTTATATTTGCACTATTTTACCGTTGAGTATTTATGTGGAAATTGGTTACTGTGGAAGTACTGTGTGTTAAATGTGAATTGCCTTTGTCTTATTTAATCAGTTTTAGTTTAAGTTTAATAGTTGTTTTAATTTATTTTAACTGTACTCCAAATTCCATTGTATCCTTGTGGGATGGCCATAAAGCTTTCTATTCTATTTCTATTCTATTCTATATCTCTATTTTATCTACTCTTCTTTGCTGTAATTTCCTCCTGTCTCCTGCAGAGGACACTGGCAGGCTGTCTATTGAAAAAGACCACATACTTACGCTGCTGAAGCCGAAAGAGGAAAATCTTGCATAAGATTTACTTAAATTTAATTTAAAAATAAAAAATAAAAAGCCATTAAAACAAACCCTATTTTTAAGAGATTCCATATGGCTCCAATTAATGTAATGTTTAATTTCTATGTATGTTATATAGTGTATATCCCTGGCATTAATGTATTGTATACAGTATCTTTTCTGTAAATAATTCATTTTTAAATGCATTTTTTTCAAAGCTATGAAGCTGGAAACAGAATATGTTAGGAATTCCTGTCACTGTTTTGCCTGGAAAATGACAGGAACTAGTTGTCATTTATCAAAATAGTTGTATTTTAGAAGGAAATATTGTACATTTTACTTTGCTACATTTATCTGGCAGCCAGTTACCTTTTAAATTCAAATTTTACATTTGATCATCTTATAAAATAAAAATTATTGATTCCAAACTGGAAAATTTACATTATAGCAACTTGAGTCAGAAGAAAGAGAAAAGGGAAGAGTGACAGTGCTCAAAATGAATAAAAATATTACAAAAATGCAAATTAGATAGAATAAAAATATACATTATATATACACACACCATATAATAATAACCTTACAATATATGGTGCACTCAAAGTGGCATTTCTGTACTTTTACTTAAAGTGTACTTTGCAAATATTTCTCTACTTTTACTAACAGTGTTAACAGCGTTTACATACTGTGATATTAGCACATTTAATTAAGGGTACCACTATTAAACAAAACAACTGTGACACAGAAACCTTAGTTTTTAAAATATATGTCATAATTTAGGTCGAACTACCCAAAAGTCATGATGTTACATATCCGGTGCAGCAGGTGGCGGAATGCACCTGTAGCGTTGGTTTGTCGCCCGCTATTAAACTAAAAGAAGAAGAATGTTATCCGCCAAGAAGGAAAACAGTAGCGGAAATAACGTCGAAATAATCACAGAAAAACATTTTTATGACGCCTAGTAACATGAAATCATAGCGACCAAGATCTGTGAAAGTCAGGCCGCTGCAGGTAGGTGCAACGGCGCTGAAACCCGGTTTTCAGCGGCATGTTGGCGGAAGAGGCAGCAGCTAAACTCTGTTAGCTACGATGCTAGCCTGTGACTAGCATGAAGATAACCGTTTGATCCCCGAAAAAAACAGTCATGAGAGGCTCCTTATAAACAAACCTTAACTCTGTGAGTAACAGTAACTGTATAAGTAACTGCTGAAGGAAAGGCAGCCTCCTCCAGCTCCGATATCTTAAGTTTTTCGCATTAACAGCGAGCTAACTCAAGCTAGCGGGTAACTAGCTGGCCGTATCCGGTGACACAAACTTAGCTAATTATAACTACATGTTTATTCGGTATAAAAGGAAGTTAGTAACGAATTAAATAGATTTTTAGGGTGTAGTTTTCAAGTTAACCGCTGTCTGTTGGGTAGCTAAGGTAACGCTAACTGTTTTGTAGCTAAATTAGCTCGTCAGTTGGCTAACTGCTGCTAGCGTTAGCTCAGTTTGTAATGTTGAATAAAAATACATTATAAATCCCGTGAGGGAAATTGTTTTGCAACTGAATAAAATATTTGTTAAAAAGGCAAAAATAATGCACATTTAAATACAAAGGAAGGCATCTAACATAGCATGCAATAAAATAATAACATCAATAGTAAAGATATGTACAGAGAATAAATAAACAAAAAGATTTAAAAGAGCAATAAAAAAGAGAAAATGTGCAAATAATTGTGCAAAAAGTAAAGATGGATGTGCTGTTAAATAGATGTGATAATACGTTCGGTGGTGGAAGAAATATTCAGTTATTTTTACTTAAGTAGTAACACAAAAAGCAATAATAATTAAAAAATAATGCATTCAAAAGTAAAAGTGTTGCAGTAATATACAGAAAGTACCTGTTGGGCTAAGAATTTGTCTTTTTGTCAATCTATTTATGAAGTAATAACCACAGTCATAATGATAATAATAATGATAACTTTATGTTATAGCACCTTTAAAAACAATTGTTTATAAAGTGCTTTGACAGACAAAGCAAAGGCAGTAACTCTGGAAACAATGAAATAAAATAAACATCAACAAACATGCCAAATATAGAAAGGGGTAAAACAGTTAAACTAAAAAGGAAAAATAAAAGTGTATACTGACCAGTTTCCCCTCATCTGTGTCAGCAGGTGACCGACGATGACTATGAACGTGTACTCCACCTCAGTGACCAGTGACAACGTAAGTCGTCATGACATGTTGGTTTGGATCAATGACGAATTATCAAGTTAGCCTTTTCCCTAAACTCAGTTAAATCAAACAGCTCAGTCCACACTGGACTCATTTACAGTCTGTCAGCAATTAGCGTATATCATACCATATATCATATATATTATTGTGAGGTTATTGTTGTATGGTGTGTATATATAGTGTATATTTCTATTTTATCTAATTTGCAATTTTGTAATATTTTCATTCATCTGAGTCACTCTCTTCCCTTTTCTCTTTCTACTGACCCAAGCTGCTATAATGTGAATGTCCCCAGTTTGGGATCAGTAATGTCTTATTTTTCACTGCAGCATTTTACGTAGTAGCTATTTGAGAGTTAGATGTTTTTATTTTTAAAGCAGCAGCAAATGACAACACTCAAGTAAAGTACAAGTAGCACCAAATTGTTCTTATTTTCCAACGCTGGTTTTGTATAAAATCAACACACAGTTTGGAGTGACAGACAACTTCTTCTCTGCTTGTCATCTCCGTCACATCAGCAGTGAATGCTGCAGATCACAACATGGACTCCAGTGGGAAACCCTCAACAGCGCAGATCGTGGTTTTGGCCACCAGCTCAGCCCTGACCGCACTCTTCTACTCCATTTACAAGAACCGAGCAACGACCGTCGCCAGATTAAAGGTGAGACACTTTTCTGCACTCTGTCTTTGTCATGTTTCATGTCAGCAGTGTGTGAATTTCATGTCCGTTTTGTTCCATTTGTTCTTCTTAAATGTTTGTATCCACACAGGAAGCCAAAAAAGTCTCCATTGACCAGGATTTGAAAAACCTCCTGTCTGAAACTCCGGGACGATGTGTCCCGTATGCTGTTATAGAAGGTGTGTTGGGCCACCTTTAAAGCATGAATGAAGCTATAATTCACCGTTCTTGATTATAACAATAGTTGTGCGCTGTGTTATGTTTATTGCATGCTGCAGGTGTCGTGAGATCTGTGAAGGAAACTCTCAGCAGCCAGTTTGTCGATAACTGCAAAGGTGTGATTGAACGACTGACCTTGAAAGAGGAAAAGATGGTGTGGAATCGCACCACTCATCTCTGGTAAGTGACTTAGAAAGTTTAGATCTTGTTTAAAGCGTTCTGAGTAAAGTTTATAAAGTCAGAAGGCGGGATGGCAGTTTTGTGCTCAGTCCAACTGACATTAAATAACATTTTTGATCCATTTTCAATACTTAATTTGACAGTTCATGTCAAAAAGCGTTTATGAAAATCTGCCACAGGTGTCCAGAAAGCCTTATTTTCAACTGCAGTCCTCGGGCAGGAAAAAGTTAAAGGCACAACCATAGAGACTAAAAGCAGTGAAAATATACAGATATGAACAGAGCCTGCTCTATTTGAGACAAGAAAGACAGCTGTTCTGACACACAAGGAACTAAGAAAAAAAATTTTAAAAAAAGAAGTAAACATACAACACAAAAACACCTCACTATTCGAGTGTTCACTTTTTTCTGTCCTAATAAACCAGACTCTTGTTGATGTGGAGAGGGTATGGTAGGAGACACGGTTTCTTGTTTGTTGCGATAAATTGTTCCAATCTTGAGAGGCTCTTACAGAAAATGCCGTTTGGCTAAAACTACTTTGTCAGCTTCTAAAAAAGACAATCTCCTCTGGGTAAACAGCATTTATATCTGCTTTAAATCTCACGTCCCGTGCTCTCCTCTGAGAAAAATATCAGACACAAGTATTGTATTTTTTTGTATTGCTATACATATTTTTGCAGTGATTAGTCTGATTACTGTTAGTTCTCGGTCTTGTTGTAAGGTAGAAATAGTTTTCATACAGCGAATCAGATTGTGCATAAAGCAGTAACGGCAGTCTTCTGTCATCAGCATTAACTTTCCTGCTAAAGTGTCCTTTTCTAACCTACAAACATGAATACATGTCTTCTGCACTGCAGCTTGTTGAATGAGCAGTGAAAATAAACATTGGCAGTGGAAAAGTTCACTGCTTACGTCAGTCTGCAGGCGAGACGGTAATTAGCTCCTGAGCTGCAGCACATTAAACAGTGTGTAAATGTACCTGCAAATGTCACTTTGGTCCATTTCAATGCTGGTGTGGTGCTTCCTCTCAGCACAGACACAGACCCACCTTCCAGCTGCTGAGAGGAGAAGGACTCTTGTATTTCCTCAATGAAAAATGAAAAACATTTGGGGAAATAATAAAATTTTAACAATACATTACAAGACATATTGACTGCCTGAACCTGAATGATCCGGCTGTAGTTTCTTAAACTAACCCCTGGGCTTGAATGGGGTCAGATGTTTGTTTTGTTTTGCAAACCTTTTACAGGGTTGCACATTTGTGTTAAAGGCATTTAATTAATTAGGGTCTCAATATTTCGAAAGTCTTAAACATGCTTACCTTACCTACCTACCATTACCTTGTATTGTAAAGTTCAAATGCCTCTGGCATGAATGTCATGAAAATCAGGATATCAGAACCAACAACACTCATATTTTCTTTCCATATAGTGCACAGGGCTGTTCTTCTTCATCTCCGCCACGAGAAAAAAAATTGTGTTTTGTGTTACAATAAAAATTTGTGTAAAATTGTCCCTGTTCCGTAGTAATTGATGTCAGTTCATTTTTTTCCCCTTCAGTTTTGGTTGTTGTAAAATTGGTCCTAAATTGCTTTTCTAAGTGGCATAAAAAAGTCTCAAAGTCTTAAACTAACTTGCTTTGAGTTGTAGGAACAGTTAGAATCCACGTAATGTCGCAAATAATGCATGGAGCTCGTAGCTGTAACCTAACTGTCAAGACTTTAGGTGACTTTAGCTTGTAATAACTTATAATTTATTTATTTTTTTTACACTTATGTTTTTAATTGGGCTTTGGCCCAAAACTGCTGCGATGGTTCAGGCTGGGTTTGGCCTCGGACAGAAAGTCTGCGGGTTCATTTGGAGTCAGGTCCAGTATTGTGGGCCCGATCATAGCTCTAATGTGGACATTATTTTTGACAGATCCTTTTGAGTCATTTTTTAAAAACAAAAATGAGAAATTAGCTTGTTTTTGCTGCTCGGATATGAACATTTTCCAGTTTTTCTCAGTTTCATATCATAAGAAAGCAGAATATCTTTAGGTTATAGACCGTTGTTGGGACAAAACAAGATCTCTTGGTCAGATCTTGGACTGGTTAACAGTGCTGGGCTTTTTTTTTTTTTTGTTGGCTTTTTTTCCCATACTTCAACATTTTATAGACCAAGCAGCTGCTCAATAAATAAAAAAGTAATAAGATGCAGATTAATCGATTGCGATAATAGTCATAAGTTTCAGCCCTGAACACAGCATTAGTAACTGTGATTGTTTGTGAACAGGAACAACACAGAGAAAATCATCCACCAGCGCACCAACACTGTTCCGTTCGCCCTGGGCTCTCACGATGACGATATCGCTGCCACAGTGCGAGTAATTCGTCCACTCGACGCTGCGGAGTTGGATCTGGAGACAACCTACGAGAACTTCCATCCAACAGTCCAGTCCTTGTCCAACGTCATCGGTCACTTCATCAGCGGGGAGCGACCCAAGGGCATCCACGAAACGGAGGAAATGCTGCGTCTTGAAGACAGCGTCACAGGTGTGGGAGAGCTGGTCCTGGATAACAACCTGATCAAGCTCCAGCCTCCCAAACAGGGCTTCCAGTATTTTCTCACTCGGCTGGACTACGACTCTCTCCTCAGAAAGCAGGGGAGCAGCGTCAGACTGTGGAGGATTCTGACTGTCGTCTTTGGCGTCGCCGCTTGTTCCACGCTCCTCTTCATCCTGTGGAAGCGGTACGTGCACCACAGAGAGAGCCGGAAGGAGAGAAGAACGCTGGAGGAGTTCAAGGAGCAGCAGAAGAAACGCATGCGTGAACTTAACGTAGAGGAAAGCAGCGTGTCTCCCACCAGCTGTACAGTCTGCCTGACCCGCGAACGATCCTGCGTGTTTCTAGAGTGTGGTCACGTGTGTGCCTGTGCTCAGTGCCATGACGCCCTGCCGGAGCCAAAGAAATGCCCCATCTGCAGGGCGACCATAGACAGAGTGGTGCCTCTTTACAACAGCTAATGTGGAGCTGCAGAAATGTGTAATAAATCACACAGGATGTCTGCTCGGTCATTATAACACCGGAGATGCGGCATCTTATTCGAAAGCTCTGAAAAGTTTCATATTTGCACTTTTTGTTGCACTTTTCAGCTTTTTCTGACTGCCATGGATAAATAGATATCGGTGCTGAATCATGATGCAATCCCATTTCCCATAAAATGTGCAAATCAAATTTGGAACCTGCAAAATTAGAGAAAATTAAATTCCTTCTTTCGTTTTTAGAGAGAAAATTAGATTTCTTTTTGCTTAGACACTGATAAATATTGATGAAACAAATTTTGGCCCTGCATCCCGACAACAGTTTATCTTAGAAGTTTACAAAGAGTCTCTACAAAAATTCATGAGACAGCACTAAAGAGGGAGTGCACCCATACAAAGTCAAGACCTATTTTAAAATACGGTACATCAATAAAGCCTAAATGTTGTATGGCATAACAGAAATATTTAACATTTGGAATAATTCATGATGAAAACAAAACAATGTGCAGCCAAGCTTTGTAGTGATTCATGTTACTAGGTCGAAGTTAAGGAAGGTAAATTCTGCTGCTGCTTCAGTTTGTTTTTGTTTTTTTTTAAGTTCACGTTGAACCTCAAATAAAGAGCGTGCAATTTCTGTAAGTCTTGAGCAGGCCCAAATTAATTCTGCCTGCAGAATTCCTCTGCAGATAAAATAAAAATGTATCTTGAATCAAAATTGTCCAGAGGTTGCCTACCCTTTCTCTTAAAGCGATAGCGGACTCTGAATTCAGGGTTTTCGTCGCTTTACTGCATAACTTTTTTATTCTTGTGCAGAAGGCAAACTGAGCTGTGATCTGTATCAAGCTGCGGTTGAAAACGTAGCGCCAAAGGAAAGGGCCGTGTGACAGCGAGGTTCAACGGTGAAAACTCTCAAAACAGCGTCCACATAGGCTGATTTTTTAAGATAGGTTTAGCTGAAATATGTTTTGATATCATCCCCTCTATACAGCAGTGTGATACTGAGCTGTGGTGTGTGTGCGTCGACGGCCAGCTATTGTCTGTACAACAGTGACTGTATACAAGTATCACATACAGCCCCAATTCAAAAGCCCTGAACTGTCACTTTCAGAGACCCATTTACTATCATTAAGCAAACTGACAACCCCCGTACTACATGTTATGGATATTTTATATTCACTGCATGAAAATAACAGCACAGAACAACTGATACACTGCACAATTAAACCAAATAGTGATTAAATACCTGCAGGAGGTGTGTGCAAAACGAGCAATTTGGATTAATTTAGTTTTCAGATCTTCACCCTCCCCAAATCCTGTGAGATTAATTTCAAGTTTCTGTTTTTAATAGTAATCGAAACTTCGAAATATAACAATTCTATGTAGATTTTGTAACACAGAAAAAAATGAGAACATCTAGTTCACCTTGTAGAGAGTCGGCCCCACGCAGGCTGAGTCTTTGGCAGCGGCCCCGGTCCTCTGTGCCCTCTTTCAGGTCACTCTCAGCTGCTTCAAAAAAGCATCAAAACTACCCCAAAATAGTCTTTGAAAAGGAAATGACTGAAACACTGATATATAGGAGTAGTGTATATTTTTAAAAATGAATCACTGCTGAAAACTACAAAAATCTGCAGAATCCATTTGGATCTGATCATAAATATTAATCAGTCATTTCTTACTTAGGATTGTCATTTTTAATTGCTATATAAAACCATTTGCCAAACATCATACGCAGCATCATTAGAAAGACAGATGATGGAAATTGAAAATATAACAACAGAAAAATGACATTTCAAGTGGAAGAGATTTAATATATTTGGCAAAAACAGAAAGGAGAATGACTCAGATGAGCAAATCAAACGTTCAGTATATTCTGTTTGTGTTTCATTTACTTTATAATTTCAACTTTGCTTCACAGGGACCGTGTATGAAAATCGAATGTGTAATAATTTCTAAGATTGTGTGCAGTAACGGTGCTTTTGGGAAACTCCTCGTTTATGGGATGAATCTCATTTAAACTTTACAGAAGATGCTTTTGGGAAACGGCGTCCAACTTGTTCTCAGTTTTTTCAGTCTGTCCGACTGTTCTTTCGATGCTTTAAGTTAGAATTTAGTTTTGTGAAGGTCTAACGGTTCATTAAAGGTTATGTTTTGTGTGTACGAGCCAGAGGAAAAGGTGGCGTGAGGCAGGGTGGCGGGCGATAATTGTACACGTTTCTGTCAGGTTGTTCTTGGAGAAAGCGGCAGGCTGAACATGTCCCGCTCTTTTTTTGACTTTGTTCTTACAAACACGTGCAGCAGGAGCTCAGGCTCTGCAGACAGACCAGGACCCTCACAGCTGCTAACTGTTGAACTTTGAACCTGCTTTTCATGGAAAAATATCATAAACTATTTTAAACCCTTTTTAAAATAAATGTCGCAGACTTTGGGCCTCGTGCAAGAAACAACATACGGACACATTTTCTCATATTTTGCTCTTTTCTGCGATTCGATTTGTTCGTATGTTGTTAGTACTCACTGATTTTGGGGATTCACCAGTGTTTGCTTATTTTTGCGTTTCACTTTAATAAGAGAAGATTTTACGAGTGGTCCAGAGCAATCGTTTTAAGACAGAAGAAAAACATCTTGTTTTCACAGGCCACATATTGTTGCCAAACACAAGGAAAAATAAGTTTTACATTTGAGGAACATTTTAAAAATACATAAATATCATTTAATCAAATTTAGATAATGTTTTAGAGTGACTATAATGACTGGATTATTACATTTCAGGGCTAAAAAAATACAATTCTTTACCTGGTCCACTGGTCTCTATTATTATTTTAATAATTTCAGTTCATGTGCATCTTTCTGCTCGACAGTGCTGGGAGGAAGTTAACAAGTACATTTACTTTAGTACTGTACTTTAGTACTGTACTTTAGTACAAATCTGAGGAACTTTTACATTACTTAATCTTATGCCACTTTCCACTTATACTCCACTACACTTCGATTGCACTTTTTACTCACTATTATTATTTGATAAGTACTTTACAAATTAAGATTTTGTGCATAAACGTGCAAATATACAAGTTCAGCTGTGGAACAATTAGTCGATTGATTAGAAAATTAATTGGCAACTCTTTTTATAAACCTGCAAGTAATTTTTCACACAAAAAACATTTCACCGCTCCAGCTTCTCGTATATACTGCATGTATGAGGACTTGCTGCTTTTGCTTTTAGTATTTTAAAATAATTTTGATGTATTAAATTTATTCAAACCTCTTTACATGCATACTTTTACTTTTAATACTTCAATACATTTCCCTGAAATCACATTTACTTTGATTAACAGTATTTTAATTTCGTTAATGCAGAAGTTCTTCTTACACCCTTTTTTCGGTGTCTTCAGTCTTGTTTTTTTAATGCCACAGTCTTTGCACACGGCACTAAACCTGCCCTTATATAGTGTTTAGGGGGCGTTACCTGTACTAATATTGGGTGAGAGCAGATTGGGATGGTTGAGAACGTTTGGTGCATCTGGAGTTTAGTTCTTATGTTTGACTTCTTACCAGAAAATTAAGAGAATATACAATAAAAGAGAAAATTCAGAAAATGTTGCCTGAGGTCCATTGTGTAAAATGAGAAAGTAGAAAAAAATGAAGATCTCTGCCAGGAGAGGGAGATATCTGCCTGTGATTCAGGACTTGAAATCAAAGACCGTGAATAAACACGAGAAATGTGATGCCACATGCTCCAAATGCAAGCAGTTGTTTCACTTCATGCTGTTTTTTTTCAGCTCTATTTCAAACTACCTGTACAGTGAAATTTTAAAAATGCAATTTATTTATCCAAATGCAATTTGTAAGTGCTCGGCCCTGTACGAAAGGCTCGGTTTTGCTTCATTTCAGGGGCATAAAATGAAACAACTAATGATTAAAAGTGGCTTTTTCACTGAGATCCAGCCACAGTTTTTCATTTCAAGTCAGTGGGCAAAGAAAATAAAACCTCCATTTCTTTTGTAAAATCGATCAAGCGCATTTTTAGTCAGACAGTCGAAAAGCAAAGGATGGAGACCCGCTGGAGTCAGGAGAAAATGCTTCAGCACGATTCAATTTCAGGGCAGCAGGGATGCATATCTGCAGCGGAGGCCGTCTTAAGGCAGCTGAGGCACAGAAGAACACCCTTTGTACTTTCAAATGGTTCTGTATTATACAAAAATATCCCGTTTCATCATCCCACATTATGCCAAGCAATCTCGGATGTATTATTTAACACTACATCGGGACCTTGGCATTATTAGTATTCTGCAGCTTGCCCACTGATATCTATTTTCCAGGAGTGAGCTGATGCCGGTTGGTCTCTAAAGGAACCTGAGCTAAATGTCAGATATACAGTGTAATCATGCGGAGAGAGCATTATGCACTCCCTCCTGCTGGAAGTACTGTACTGATGGCACTAAAAGCCTCGCCATGGCCACTTTACCGTCAGGCCCTGAGCTGACCCCCAGCTACTTACAAATACTCATGCTACTCCTTTCCTTAGTTTCTGCTCTTTTATGTCGCTAATGCTATTTACATAATTATTTTGCCGTTTTAGCAGTGTGTCTCTACGCCAATCGGCAAAAAAAAATCCAAGCTGTGCATTTCTGCAAACCACCGATACTTAAATAACCGATAAGCGCTTTATTATGTGGATTTCCATCTTCACTTTTTGCACACTTATTTGCACATTTTTTCTTTTTTCTTTATTTATTTTTTTCTTCTTTTTTTTCTTTTTTTGTTTGTTTGTTCTCTGTACATGCTGTACATATCTTTATTATTATTGTTGTTGTTGTTGTGTCTTCCTTTATATATATATTTGCATTATTTTGCTTCTTTAATGAATATTTTATTCTGTTGCTGCTCTCTTATTTGCTGCTGTAACATAATTTCCCTCACGGGATTAATAAAGTATTTCTATTCTTTTCTATTCTATACATTGAAACTTTGTGTTTCAACAAAGCTTAGTTAGTTTTAGGCACAAAAAACTCTGTAGTTAGGAAAAGATCATATTTGGGCTTAAATTACACAGTTTGAGGGGAACAATCGTAGCTGCAAAAGCGGTAAAAAAACAACTGCTTTTCATGGCATTATCAAGCACCACATTAGCTGTCTGAAAAATGCTAGAAAAACAGTGACAGGTTGCCAAAAAACAACTTTGTTGTTTGTTGTTCTTGAACAGTGGTGTGCAGCTTGGCAGGTGTCTCGCCTCGGTGACACGTCGTCCACCGTCCCCTCCACCTCCAGGTGACAAGGTAAGCTCGTATACTACGTCACTTTAGAAATGTTGATAAGATCAGTATGGGATGTAACATATTCGTAGTTTGGAGAAACACAAAATGCCAACATTTTCTACTGACGACTGGCTGCTCTACACGGATGGTAATGAGTTCATCAGTTTGCTTTTTAAAAAATGAGTGGACTAAAAAAAAAATTTATCACATGCATTAAGCATAAGATGTCGACTGATATTGGTTTTTCAGGGCTGATACCAATACTGATTATTAGTACTTCATGAGACTTATAATGGATTTTGTAACTAATATGCATTTACAATAAAAATTTTAATATTTTCTTTAAAATTAAACATTTGGAATAAAATAACTTAAACACAAAACTTTGTTAAAATAAATGCCTTTGGCAAATATTTAATCAAAACTGAAACTTTTAACATCTTTTACAGCAGGTTCTCTGCAACTTAAGTTCTAATAAAGTTCAGTGAAAATTCGAATTCAAAAATAAATGAATTAAAATTGACCCCAGAGGTTTTACAACTTAAAAGTTCCTCTCATGCTGACACTTTCTCTGCATGTATTGCAGACTGCCTTCCCTGGTGTAGGTTGAGCATAATATGTACATTTTTTCATTCATTTAGGATCAGCTTTAACTTAATTTATTCTTAAAACACGTTTATGACAATAAATCTACCTTGTTCCTTGAAATAAAATTTAGCATATCTACTGTATGTGACGCTGCTGAAACACATTGTAACATGTGATGTATGTTGTAAAACAGTCACAGCAAGATTTAGCCCCCCAAAAAACTTAGGTATAGAAAAAGGAACATGTTTTGGCGTCAAAGTATGTTTGTTATGTAACGTGGCGTGCTTGAGGACTGTACATAAGCGTAACGTTATGTTAAAACAGCCTTGATTTTTGGTTTTAAATGGGACACAAACTGTGGTCTCCTGGATGAAAGTCCGGTTTTGTTTGACCCATCCACTTTGCCTCCTTCCTTTTCAGAATTTCTGAGATATTTTCAAAGTATCTTTATGGTAAATATGTGTGGGAATAATACTGGTACTGGTAATACTACTAATTCCATGGTTGCAATTTGATGTTTGTGTTCTAATGTATTACGAGCATTATAACAGTAAATTGTTTGAAATTTTTATTTTTCTCTCTCTCTCTCTCTGTTTTACCATAGCCATGAAATACTCTTTGGTAGAGGCCTTTATTTAAAAAAAAAAATATGAGAATATGATAAAGACTCAACATTGTTTTTTGTCACTATAGCTCCAAGGGCTTTTTTCTTGGTGAGGACTTTAAAGGGTTAAAATACTTAAATAAAGTCATGGGAATGAGGTAAAGTAAAATGGAAAACTAAAATGAGACCAGCACTCACTCACTGTTAAACTTTTTGAGATATTAATGTAGTAAAGATCAGGACAGCAGTTATAATTTTATTATTGGGAATAATGAAATTATAATCACAGTTCTGTCCTGATCTTTACTCCAGTAAAATAATATGAAAACATTTTCTAAATGTACTGGTAAAAATACGTCGTGACCCTGATTGATTTTGAATAAAAAACTATTTTAGATCATATATTAGTTGATATTGTCAGTGTGTAGTATTTAAATTCTCACACAGCGAGCTCCGCTCAGCCATTCAGCTGTCATGATGATTGCAGGTTAATAATATGGAGATTTTTCCATCTCTGCCGTCCATCCTATACGACATAAGCACAGCCTCACAGAGCTGCTCTCACGGCAGCAGACTCATTAACATTTCTGTCAGATGTTTTTTTCTGAACATGTTTTATCGGCTCTCAAATCTTTGCCAGATGTTCATCGTACACTCTGACTTTAATTCTTTGTTTGGCGAGAAATCACGCAGTGTAACCCAAAGATCTGTCTTTTGGAGACATCACTTATTGAGCCCCCGGCCGCGCATTAAGAAACTCTTCTTTCTCATTGTGCTGCAAACATGAAAGCAGCAGCGCTGGTGCGACACCATGGAAACCCTTCGATCTCATCCTGCGGTGCTTTTAGCAGCAGGAGCTGTCACTGTACTGACAGTGAGCGAAGCATCAAAGACATTCCCTCTATTATTCCCCATTTAAGAGTTTTGAATTTAAATGCCACGAGGACTGTGCAAGAACTGCATGATGGGAGCGACACACAGGCTCATTGACAAAGACGTTTACAGTGTTTACCCTCGTGGTTTTTTTTTTCTTACATTTGCATTGTAAAAGAGATCCTATTTTACGCGACATGTATCATTTAGTCCTGATTCAAATCAGATAATAACAAAATATATTTAATATAAAAATCACCGAAATGACCGTTGGTTCCACCTTGGTCAAAATAAACACATTAAAATGTATAATTAACTCCTGTTTTGCACAGTAATTAATTAAACAGCCATAAAAATGGCGCCACAGGCGGCTTATATGGATCAAAGCCTTAATTCTGACTGATTCGTTGATATTGTTTTGTGTCTTTCGCTGCACTCAAAGCTCATCAAAGTCCTTTTATTCTGCAGGGTGTCTGGAGTTGGTACCAAAGACTGCCTTATTAGAGAGTACTACCCTTGAATCACTACAGTTATACTCTTCTTTCATCCGAAAAGTGGTGTTAGCCGTCAAAGCGGTGCGTTGATTTTTCAATCCAATTAGGCTCCAGCCAGGGAGGCAACCTTGTGAAGCTTTTTCAAATGTCGTGTTCAAGTGTTTCTCAATAAAATACAGTTTTGATCCGTGTTCTAACGACACAGCTCTGTTGGAGGCCACTTTAAAAGCCACACATTTCATTTAAATTCCTTTTGAGAGGGGTTTTCTTGTAATTTTTACAAAATCAGAGTATATTCATGTGAAGTACTATCAGTTTTTTTATAATACTATCTAACAGTTTTAAGGTGAAGTTGATACCACCTTGAAATGAGCATCAGACTGTACATAATTTTCTTGTGGAGACGGAGTCTTGTGGACTTTTTGTGTCTCCGTGCTGGAGACAGACGGGTTTTTTTGGGCTGTCCATCAGTCTGTCCATCCCACTCTCATGAACACGATATCTCAAGAACTATGGAGGATATTATCAGTCATAGTTTTTTATTTTCATAATCAGGCCATAATTAAACCTAAAAAGGAAATTGAAAAAGCAAATTTAAAATGTCTTTAATTATGGCCTGATTATTCCTGGTAGAGTAGTAAAATAAAAATCTTTTTAATTGTATCTCTTTTAATTTTCTTTTTAGACTTTTAATTATAATTGTGACAAAAAACATTCTTCATAAAGAACATTTTTTTTTTAATTTGGCACAAACTTCCACTTTGATTCAAAGGTGAACTGATTAGATTTTAGTGGTCAAAGTTCGAGGTTACTGTGACTTTGCATCCGTCTCATTCTCCTCAATGCAATATCTCAAAAACACCTCAACAAAATTCATCAGATTTGGCCCAAACCTTCTCCAGGACTTAACAATGAACTGTTTCGAACTCGACGGCCGAAGGTCAAAGTTTAAGGTCACTGTGACCTCACAAAGCATTTATGTGTCCCTAACTTAAGAATCCATACACTAACTATGACAACATTTAACACAAATATCTAACAGAATACAATTATGAAGTGCTGACATTTTATAGACAAAAGGTCAAAGGTCGACTTTGCTGGGACATCATAATGATAGATATTCATTTGTCCTTTCAGATACACAAACAGACAACCACAGTAACAACAACAAGACAAAAGCATCAACACGTTAAAGTGATCTGCATATCAGGGTGCTGCATCCTCACACACAGAGGTTCAGTTATTTCACAGTTTGTCCACAGTTTGTTGAACAGAGCAGCGCTGGTAGACACAAATGTCCAATTCTCCCCAAAAACACGTATTTCTGGCCTTTTTTCATGTCATAACTGAGGAACAGAATGGGAGACATTTGGTCAGCTCCTGAACGGATGACTCTAATCTTGGGTGCTCACCTTGAAACTGTGTTGGTCGTATCGATCTTCTGTGCTGCCGGGTTGAAGATGTTCGTGACGTATCCGTGTTTTTACAGACATGGATGTTAACTGTCACTGACTGGTGTGCGGAGGCACACATCAGTTAATTATGACAAGATGAATTGTTAGAGCGTCAAAATAAGGCTTCATTCAACCTATGTTTATATTAAAGTGAAACTACCATGTAACCATTATTATATCAAGCAACAAAGCCAGTAAATATGTCAGTGTGCAAACAGATGAAAACACGAATAAAACATATTTGGAGTATTTGGAGACACTCTGGACCAAACTAAACATCAGTGCTGAGATAATTTTCCTTGCAGCACTCCTATTAGACCATGTTAGATAAAAACACCAATGGTTACCATGGGAACTGCTAATCATCCCCAAAGTTGAGACAAGATTCATTTATTTCACCCTTATGACCTACCTCCGGACTAGCTCCCAAGCAGACAGTGTCATTACTTATGTTTGTCCTGCACGCTTTTTATGTGCACATTAAACTGCTGTGATACAGAAGCCTGAATTAAATCAGACATCAGCCTCCGCTCTGCAGCCAGAGGAGTTTAAGGAGCTGTAATAATGTAGGAGAATAATTAGCACTGAGGATCCACTGTCTGACAGAGCAGTGTGAAATAAAATTAAAAACAAAAAAACAATGGCAATTGTGTGAGTGGAGCTAAATGAGGGGTTTGAGGTTTTTCTACCTAAATTTAAATGAACCCCCTTGAAACCTGGATTGAAATCAGTTTTGTGCTGCATTTAGACGCCTTTCACAAGCTATTTCACCCTTTGACACCTAAACAAATAGGTTTAGTTACTTTCAAAAACATGGGGAAGAATGCAATGCCCAATTTGGCAAGAAATATCCCACACACTGCAAGAAAATTACCTAAGAAGTAGTTTTAAAAAACAGGTGAGGATTGTCAGAAAAGTATCACCAAAAATGACATTCATAATTATAACAATTTTATATTTAAAGTTACGTCAAAGAAATAAATATTAAATAAGATTTATAAAATACATATATTTTTATTAGCACATTTCACTGGGTAATTTTAATTTTTGTTTTTTGTTTGTTTTTCACTTCTTTTTTTTTTGTTTTTTTTCGGCTGATTTTCTTGTAACTTTTTTACTAATTTTGTTGGGCCTTATCTTGTCAGTTGCTCATTTCCTGCTCCCCACATTTTTTAAATAAACCAATAAATTTTGCTGCGGTTTTAATGGGTTAAAATCCTGCTTAAGTGTGTAGAACCACCCTACTGCAGCTTCTCACTCATTCATCACATATAATTTTTTAATTAACGCTGCACATGACTGGAGACGTATACGTGTTGCATCTATATGAGTTCAGATAATATATTTCCTGATGCTTTGTCTTATAGTCAGTAACCTGGCAACAGTGCTTGGTTGATAAGTTTTTATAGGGTAATGTCTTTTGCTGTTTCCACACATAATATCACAGTGCACCTGAATAGACTGCCAGACTCACATAGCTGTGTGTTACTGTCTGTTTTTAAAGCCCTGCAGGCTGTCAGGACTCAGTCCTGTTTGATCTATGAAGCAGGCATGTAGGTGGCTATTAGCACTGCAGTAATGAGCTATTATTTCTCTCAGATCGTCATCTGTTTTCTGTCCCTCCATTCCTCCTTCGCTCATCCTTTTCAGCCCTCTTTGTCTCATGCTGGGAATGCTTTACCATGTAATGGGGCGGATGGTATAAATGATGCTTTGTCATTCTAAATGCTAGTTACCCTCTTTGATTTCAAGGAGCCGTATTATGGCAGCCTCTGTTGATAATGAGACACATATTGTGTCACATTCAGCAAATGTCACCTTGATATCACATCACCTACTGAGGCAGGCGGAATCATACAGCATGTGTTTTACTATGAGATCTACTCGAGAGGACAGCAATACATAACTTCCTCCACTTATGACTCTGCGGCCCTTCAATCTCTCAAAGGTCAGCACTGTCGATATGGCTCGCTATGGGTCAGTGTGCCAAGTGTCAAAAGCTCACCAGATTTTAATCTGATGTGGAAATTTGTCCTGATTTACCTTACTAGTGTTGTTGTCAAGACCATACTAACCTTGACCGAGACCAGAGTGTGCCGAGACCGATTTCTTTAACAGAAAATTTTCCAGTATTATTTTAAGGTAAAGTAATATTTTTAAAAGGCAATTTCAAGGCAACTTTTGGACAGTGGTGAGTAACAACAACCCCACCTACATGTAAGAGTACTGTCTGAGGTGGAAACACTAAACAGATCTAGGGTCGAGCTACCTGTTCATAGGTGGTGCTTTGGGTTATTATACCTAAAATATTTGATGGAAACGCAGATTTTGCAACTGCGGAGTCATCTGGCAAGGATGGCAGAGCCAACATAGCAGCAGTAGCAAAAACCATGTGAGCAGAGAAGAGCACCAAGACAGGGCGTTTTTTATTATAACAAGAGGGGTCCAAGCATCGATCCCTGTGGTACCCTTTGTTTTCAGCAGTAGAGCAATAATGGCTATAGAACCTGTAACTTTGGTTGGTGAGTATTTTTTTATTTTTTTTACATGCACCTGCAGAGCTGATCATAGCATCAACAGTTATAAAGACACTACAGAAGCTTTCAACAGCCTCAAACAGTCAACAATCATTTATAAAGGCACACACAGCAAGTTGCAAGATACCGCACTATACAACTGACCCAGTACATAAAAAATACAATTTATAACAATTACAGCTGCACTTACTACTGCAATTACTGCACAAAAAATTACTGTATGACATCTATCGTATTTGTCATTTCAGAGAGCAAAATACTGCACTACCGGCTCCAATGTGGCAATTCGGTCATTAAACATCATAACAAACACCTGTTTTCATGCAGAAGGATTTACGCAACTCAGCCTGAGTGAAAAAATGAATAAATACCTGAGTAAAGCAACACTGTGATGGACAAGGAAAATCAATACATAGGCAACACACAAGAAAAAGAATAAGAAAGAAAGAAGGGTACGTAATGTATATTTAAGAAAGGGGCCAATCATTCAATCAACAGATCTACATTTTCTGCCAACTTTACACCTTGGTTAGGCACTTGCGGTAGATGAACTGTGAGCATGACAGAACCAACACGTCCTCATACCCAAAGGACAAAATAGGCCGTCTGCAAATGACTCCCAAAACGACATATGACCATTGGAGAGTACCAGCAACAGGTGCTATTGAACGTTGGGAAACGATCACAGTTTGAAAGAAGAGGTTAGCGTTTAGGTTTAGGCAACAAAACCTCTTAGGTTAAGTTAAGGAAAAGACCATGCCCATTGCCGCAAAGCCCAGCTTCTCCGAAAATACACACTCGCTGCAGTTAGTTTCAGGGGCTGTTTACCAGACCCAAGTGTCTTAGATCGACCCGTCCCTGTTTTTTCATGTTTTTTCAGGCAGGATCCCTCCTGTGTTGCTCATCTTGAGGTTTCTACCATTTTTTCCCTGTTAAAGGTGTTTTTTGTTGTGGGGTGGTTTCCTTACCCGCTGTGAGGGTTCAAGGACAGAGGGATGTTGTATGTTGTAAAGTCCTCCAAGGCTAATTGTGATTTGTGATATTTGACTTTTTAGATCAAATTGAAATTGAATAGCCTGGCCTACAATGAACTTTAACTTTACTAATCTGTAAAGCACGTTGGGTTTCCTTTTGGTATGAAATGTACTTACCAATTGGTTTTTGTGCCTAAACCACAAATTTACAAAATAATGTACAAATGTAACATACATACATGCATACATTTTTTCTGACAATTGGGTTTTCTAACTGCAGGGAGTGTGCATTTTCCAAGAAAATTGACCTTGGGACAATGAGTGTTTTGTTGATGACCAGAACTTTGGTATTTTGGGATGTTGCAATGATGGGGAGTCCCCTTTGTCAGTTGGTTTAATTAGCTATGCAGCAATTACAGGGTGTAAATATATTAACTATGTAAGGACTGGTTTGTGTGGTGAAACCTTTTCTAAAACGTCCTTATACATAGTGAACACTTAACTTGTAACAAGGTGGTGGTTGCACCGTGTGTTTAGTGCTACCGACTTTAGTCCAGGTCTGTGTTACTTTTTTTGAAATGAAAAACTAAAGCATGATCAAAACCTCTACTCCAAGACGGGTATACTCAGATAAATGAAAAAATATAAACCGTATGTCTCATTAAATAATAAACAGTAAATTACATGCTAGTGGGATACACATTCATAGATTCCCACCAAAGCCACATAGCTTTTTAAACAAACAAATATTAACATATATTTTATGTTCTCTTGAGCTGTTTGCATATTTTTCCGTGTCTGCTTTAATCAAACTGAAGAAATGGCAAATAGTAAGAACACTGTAATGGTAACAGGCAGTAGAAAAGACAGGCAGTACTGCGAGCAAGTACCCAGATGTTGTCATGTAACATTTTTTCCACAACACAATCAATCCAAGAAATGATGTGAAGATGTACAAACAGCACGTGTCAATCAGTGGAACAGTTTTCTCTTACATTTGTTTTGCAGCATTGTCCCCAAAACATCAATATGATGACAATAAGAGCTTTTCTCAGATGGTCAGTGGTCCAGCATGCTACTAAGTTAATACTGACATTCGTCGTCATGAAACTCAAATCTGTGGCATAGCTCTGATCTGATCCCTTGCTGACAGGGATCCAGCTACAGTATATGGCACCAGCGAGGTAACAGCTTGCACATAGTGCCTCTGAAGAGCCTGTGATATGTTTAGAGGAACAGCACACGGACAAAAGAAAATACACATCGTTCACAACTGCAACGGCAAAATCAGACTCCAGAGGACAAACTGCCAAACAGAGAATAGTACAGCTTCAGTTAGCATAGTATCATATGGAGCTGAGTTCTTTCAGTCGTCTGTGTTTTCAGCCGTGGTTTAGTGACCTCAGACGCTGTTGGGGTTGTAACAGAGCATGTTCAGTTGCAGGTTTTCATCCCAGTGTCTGAGGATGATGAAGAGCTGGTTGGCAGCAGCCTTGACGGAGGCTAAGTCTCGGCCTTCCGGGATTTCCTGTGCACTCAACCACATGCTGGCCTTGGCGGCTACCAGTTCCCACTCTATGAAATGACTGGCGGAGCTGTGCTCCAGCCAGGCGAGGGCCACAGCTGTGGCCCACACCATGCTCTCTGGATCCTGCATCCTCTTTAGCATGCCACCGGGCGATGCTGTTTCCAAGCCCCCTGACCCGGAGCCTCGTCCGCTGTCCCCCTGGGAGTGTGGGGAGAGCAGCGGCTCAGCAGCGGTGGACAGACTGCTTAATGAGGAGGGACCAGCATCCGACCAGGAGCTCTTGGATGGATGAGACGGGCTGTGGATGCTTACAGGGTGCTCTGCAGGTTGTTGATATGTTTCTGGTTCACACAGTGATCTGCGTTCGCCATCGGCGCTCTCAGCGCGGCGGCTGCTAGAGTGGGACAGGTGCCCGAGGCTGGTGCGGTGACTGGTGAAGGGAGACGTCCACTTTAGCTTGTCCATGGGCACGCTAATGGCATCACACAGAGCTGTGTCCAGGGGAAATGCACCGCTAGCCAACTGCAGCAGCACCTGTGCAAAAGGAAATAGTTTATACCTTGACATAGAAAAAGCTTTGTGTTTGTTTTTTCCCGTGTTTTAATCAGCGGTGTAGTAATATTTAAAGAGATGGGGTTGCTTTATAGCACCAGTTCTGTCAGCAATTTGTGTTTTTATGCATAGCAAACAAACACAATAAGACGTGAGGGAGCACTGGATCAACTAATTTGAGTGCATGCTGTTTTACTGCACTGCATATTATAACAACATTCGTCTATGGCTTATTACTTCCTGATCCAATCAGCAGCTGGGCATGAGCTGCCTCGCAATAGGACACCTCCATGGCTGTTGTTAAAGGAGGAGAAATAATTTTTAGAAGCAGCCATTCTGATCGTACAGATGTTTCCTTTCCTTTGAATTTGAAAAGTGATGAATAATACATGAACAAGGTGCTGTGCGCTGAATAATTAGAGTGTCCTTCAAGGTCTCGATGGTTTCAGGTAGAAGCCGAGTGTGGTCTTATGATATTACAGTGAGTCTGGACTCTGATTTAGGCCCCCTATTGCTCTATCACTGACAATGCTCATAAAATAGGATTTGTCATTTGCTTTTACGACAATTGGGAAAAAGAAACCTGCTGCATGTGTTCAGATGACTTGATTAAAGAAGTATTTCACTGCTGGAAAGATGGCCTTTTAATAAAACTAGGATGTCAATGCAATAGAAAGACGTTTTTGTTCAAGAGGTAGAAATCCTACAAAGGCCAGAATGCATTGCAAAAAGGCTGACAAGGGTTTCTGAAAACATCTGAATCAAGAAATTGGAAACTCAGTAACAGAATCAAGGTTTATATTTGATCAGTGCTGCTTAGTTTTACTGTTTGATCTCATTTTTTGCAGGAAGCAGTATGGCGCCCACTTCCTG
This sequence comes from Plectropomus leopardus, assembly GCF_008729295.1. Lineage (NCBI taxonomy): Eukaryota > Metazoa > Chordata > Actinopteri > Perciformes > Serranidae > Plectropomus > Plectropomus leopardus. The sequence goes on from NC_056470.1 coordinate 31,075,997, forward strand.
TTCACAAATTCTCACTATTACAGCCAAATATGGCACTAAAATATGTTTCTAAATACATATTAGGTGAGAAATAGCCAGGGCAGCAACATAATCTTGTTTTATATTCAATCAGCACTGCCTAGTTTTGTAGCTGTCTCTTGGTACAGTTCTGTACGTACAGTTTATGTGCATCAATGTATGTCAACCAGTGGAGTTATACTTGGGGGGGGGGGGGGGGGTATTCAGGCACGGGTTATAAGGAGGGAATTTTACTACAGTTCATCTATTCTTACTACCCACTACCCTTGGTCAATTATGGGTAAAATTAATAGTCATATACGTTGTGAGTCTCGCTGTGTTGTTGTTTAAAATGCAAGCTAAATACTATTTATTCAGTCATGTGCAAGCCAGCTAACAACACAAATTTAATACAAAATTGTCTGTTTTTAAACTGAAAAATGCAACTGTTAAAATCACTTTTATCCACCACTGACTTCCTGTTTTTATAGTCTCCATATTATTTTATTTTTTAAATTAGAGACTAATTAAACCGTCAAAGAAACTGGTAATTTGGGACTGATATGCAAGCAGTGCTTCTGCGTTGGATTTGAGTCAGATACAGCGTGCTTACATGCTGACACCTTAGCCCCCTGACTGCATCGTGCTGCAGATCATAAATTATTGCTCATTTTAGGTATTTTAAAATCAATTATTTAGACAGCACGCTCTATAAGTGATGTATCAACAATGTAAGCGATGCAAAGAAAGAATAATCTACAAAATACAGAAATAAACTCACACACACTATACAAATGAAAAGCAAAGACACTACACTAAGCTTATTAAAGCCTCTTAGGGTGATAAAAAGTGATCCTGAAGGGTGCTCAACGAAGTCCTCTGCCAGGGTCACAAATCCCCTGAGCTTTCTGACACCAAAATCAAACACCAGGCTGGATTTGCCAGCAGCGATTTACTGATCTTGCCAAGAGTTTCATCATTTTATCCTTATAGGTGAAAATCTCTCCAACAAAATAAGCCAACTAAAGGGTGCGACTTTTAATTTCTTCAAGGCAACTATTTGAATTCATTCTTTTTATGCCAACTGACTGAAATTAAGTCTCCTAAATTATAATGAATATGAAAAGCTCACAAAGCTGGCGCAGATGAAATTTTCAAAGCTATTGTGAATGAAAATGGCTCTTTTACTTCAGTCTCGCTCTACGTTGTGGAGATGTGCCTGAAATGACAAAGATTGCTAGAATTGTACCAGTCTTTAAGTCTGGTGATGACATGCACACCTACCGAACCATATCTATATTGCCTACTTTCTCCAAAGTTTGAGAGAATTGTGTAAAGTAGACTTGGGCTTCCCCTTAAAAGTCGTAGATTTGAATCAGTATTTGGAGACCCCTCAGTTGCCTTAGATTGCTTCAAGTCAAGCAGTCGTTTTTTGTCCGGGGTTTTTGCTAGTCAATGTGCTGAGCAGTGTGCTACTGGGGACGTTTTGGTCTCCAGATTTTGCAGCGGAGTCAGCGCTCTTCACTTTAACGCTACTCAGATACTTGGCACAGAGAGAGAGAGAAAACTGCTCTTCTGCTTAGAAGTGGTCAGATTACAGCTCACAGCAAGTTATAATACACTGCTGTCTCTGGTTTTGTTTGATGACTAGTTTCAGCAAAAAAATTTGTTTCACATTTAGGATCCGTTATTAGAGCTTCCTTACTATATCACATGAATTCTGCTGTCACACTGAACGACCCGCCGAGCCTCATTCAAACTTAAAACTTGACAAACAAAAGGAATTGTTGAATATTCATGTTGAATTAACAATCAAAGCAGGATTTCTCCTCCAATTGTCAGGGGTGAATGGGGGGTAAAGGCAAAAACTTCAGTGGTCTAAGCCAGGCTTAAGTGATTGCTTAGACAAATCAAATATTTTTGTCCCATCACAGTATGGCTTTAGAAAAAAGAACACCACTCATATGGCGATTCTTAATCTCATAAATTAAAAAATGTCAGTGGTCACATATCTCAAAGTAAAACCATCAAATATGGAGTCCCCCAGGGATCAATTTTAGGGCCGCTTTTCTTCCCTCCCATATTCTACAGAAAGCAATTATTGCTGATGATGCAAATATAATAACATCACTCAATGGAAACATAGTCATTTCGCAATTGTGTTTTATCGACATTTCGAAAATATCCTTAAGTTTTGCGTTAAATCTGTCATGTAAACCTGCCTATTGACTGACAGCAGACCATTGACTTGGTTGGTCAGGGTCCTTAATGTCTCAGGTGTTCAGTTGTATATCCATATAATAGTATAATACATGCACTTTTTGAAATATTGTACAGACTATCTGCGTAGTTTCTAGGGCTCCAGATATCTTAACAGGGTGTTCTTTTTCACATCTCTGTTAAATATTCTAAATTCTTGTATTTCAACAGTTTTATGAATAAAACTGAACTGAAATATTCAAACTGTCACACAATGTGACTCATTCGTCTCCTCTGACAAACCCACAGTCAGTTCAAATTAGTGTCAATCAAAATAAATGCAGGTTGACAAGAGCATTCACAGGATATAGATATATGGATATCAACTGCCCACCAGAGGAATGTAGTCTTTATTCTCGTTGTCACTCTCTCCAATCGAATCACCGGACTTGCTGTGAGATCGACACATGAATCCTTTGGCAGCGCGAGTCAGGAGACGAGTCCTGCTGAGGGCCAACCTGACAGAGGAGAGGGAGAGGCAGATGTAAATCACAGTATGTGAAGCACGTACCAACGTTAGATTTACATATCTGACATATCTCAACAACCATTCAATAGATTGACGTGGAATTTGGATCACACATTCGTAGTACCCAGAGGATGTGTCTGTATGAACACCAATGACAAGCTCCCATGTTTTGCTCACCGCCTGCTGAGGAAAACAAAAGTGCTCAGCCCCGAAGTTAGCCAGCGAAGTAAGCTTCACACTGACCCTGATCCAGCTCTCTTAAGGTGGACAGTTAAGGTGGACTAGCCGTGATCTCCGCCACTCCTAATCAGACAGTATCTCTGGCTGCTGAGTTAGGGACACAATAATTGATCCCAACCAAAAATTTATTTGCCGTCATTATTGCTATAAGTGTTAATTACAGTTAAATTATTGTTGCGGGGTTAAATTTTATTGATTATGTGAATGTGTTATGTGAATTTGTTAATAGTGTTTTGTATTAATTTCTGTTTACAATATATCTAGGTGTACTTCAAATTGTTAAGAGGTTATATATTCAATTTCCAGTTCAAATTTGCCTTTGCAAAAAAAAAAAAAAAAAAAAATTTAAAAAGCCATTCTTTTACGCTGTTAACCGCCATTATGTGTTTTATTTTGAAAAAAGCACTAATTCAGGCACCAGTACTATTTTAGAAGTATTGTTTTGGCACTGGTATTGCAAAAAACTGAGCCGCTAAGGGCACCCGATAGCTCACCTGGTAGAGCGTACAGAGGCTGAATCCTCGCCACAGCGGCTGCAGGTCTGATTCTGACCTGTACGGACCTTTTGCTGCATGTCATCACACCGACACTGTCAGTGTGATGACACTGACACTGTCCCCCTTTTACACTCAAGCTGTCCTGTCTGAAACAAAGGTAGACCCCCTGTTGGGTAGGGACTAGCATTTTTTGACAAATGAGCCAACGCCCACCAAACGTGGGCGGTGCACAATGCACTAAACTTAACAGCAAAATGAACCTATAGACCTGTGCAACCAATCAAAAATATTCTCGGCGATTAACCATTGACATCCCTGGTCGGAGAGCAGGCGAGAGGGTCATTCTTGACATTGTCTCCAAAATATAAGGAAAAGTAGTCATAATAAGGTTGACCCCATTGTTGGGGCTCGGATCGTGTGATTGGAGCTCTTTTCTACACTGTAGCATAAACATCATAAACAAATGTCACGAAGATGATAACGTCTCCAGTATAAAACAGCATTAGTAAAGTAAAAACGGAGCAGTGGGAGTGCAAATGTAGGTGGATCAGCAACAACCAATTATACCTAATATGAAAGCTCTGAGTCGCTGTGTTTGCTCATGCAGTGTTACCACAGCTACAGCACATCTATGTAGCCAGCCAGTCTTCAATCACCCACCTGGCAGAAAAAAGGCTTTCCACCGATTTCTGTGATTGGTCAGAGGTCACAGACGGACTCCTCTGGGAGACTTGGAGACAGAGAGGCAGAGTTAGACAAGGGAAGGAGAGAGAGAGAAGCAGTGGCATTTTATTGTCACTTTTTTGTTTAGTTCTCAACACGAGTCACATAATAAAGAGGTAAAACACCCACTGAGATGCAACAGCAGCAGCGGAGGACACATATTCCAGCTGTCTCTACTCTGTGGGTGAAGCACTTCTTCTTGTGTGTGTGTGTGTGTGTGTGTGTGTGTGTGTGTGTGTGTGTGTGCCTTCACTAAGTGCTCATTGTTTGTTTTATTTAAAAGGTCCAGACAGCGTTTGTCAATACAAGCCACAAAATTGAGTCGACTTCTGTCATCACTTACAAGACAAGGGACTAAATAAAATGTCAATAATCTCATGTTTCACATTCAGAACGAAGCAGCAGCGATGCTCAGAAAAAGACAACAGACTGGCAGACGGTTTATGTCAACGGTGATGAGATGCAGCAAATTCACTGACCGGTTGATGTGTTGTACGTACCCTCTGTGAAGCTACATCTCTCCCAACCGGAGGAGGAGGGGGTGCTGCACGGAGAGACACCCTCCTCTCCATCTAAGACAACAACAAAAAAATATTGGAAATTAAATCTCAGCTGTCCTTTATTCTGTATTATTTTCTGCAAAATCATTCCTTCTTTTCTCTCAACCTAACCAGACATTGTTGTGTTGAAGAAGACAGCTTTACCAAGCAACACTGATGCAGCTCATCTGCATCTGCGCCTGCTGTGCACCTCCTTTTTTTTGACTGGCAGTGCCAAACAGATGCTCGAGCAGTGCGCTAGTCTTAGCTCCTGCTGTTGCTATGCCACCACTGAAAACCAATTTAAAATGTTCTGCCCTTTTGCTGAAGTTGAAGTATTTTTAATGTAAAGCAGCACAAAGCTCTTTGGGTGCTCAGTATCTCTGAGCTCCAAGTGCTGGAGGTACAACACAGCAACCTTTCTATTTCTGATAAAGAAAGAATAAGAGCAAATGTATAAATATCAATTCTCAAAAATCAAAAAGGACCTCTACTCACTGATTTTATTTACAGTAAAATAGGCCTTTTACCTTCCTCTGTAGCTCTTACATTATTTATTTCTGTTGGACTTGGTGGTTACTGATCTAGGAAGTTCCTTCCAGGGGCGTAGCACCAAATTCTGGGCCCCATGCACAAGTACTCTCTGTGGCCCCCTCAGCCTTCTTTTCTTGATTCATGTCTCTTGTGCAGTGATAATTTATTTATTTATTTATTTTACAAAATCAGTTTGCTTTCTTTCACTTTTCTTTCTAACTTTCATTTCTTGGAACCCCAATTACCCTTTATAAGTGTATGTTGGTGCTCCAGCAGCATCAGCAGTCAAGCACTCAGCTTTGGCTGCGTGCAGAGACAAATCCTAATTCAAGGGCAGACTAAACCATTTTGTGCCTTTAAGGGGTGTGAGGGGGCTCAGAGGGCTTCCACTATTTTTTACTACAAAGTTTAGTCTTTCAAAGATTCATTCAGATGATTTAATTTAGTTTTGGCATAAATTATTTAGAAATAAAAATTGCAAACAAAGCAAACTTCATTTCTTTTAGAGGGCCCCCTTTCAACTGGGGCCCTTGGTATTCAGCTCCACTACAAAGCCCCTGCCTCCTCCTCCTATGTGTTTAGTTGGGATGAAAGAGAGATCAATATATATTTAATTCAGCGTACTGTTGGGCAGCAGGACATCTTCGGCTTCCTCAGACATGCCGCCAGACTGAGAGCGACCCAGTCCGATGGAGTACCCTCTGTTCTTCCTGCTCCCTGAACGAGAGCTCGAGTGTGAGCCCCTCTTTAGACCTTCACCTGAAAACAAAATCACATTTTTAAGGGGTTTTAAAGTAGTTAGACATAAACAGTTTTCACCAGGCTTGTACCTTTGTATGATGCAAAATTTGGAAGCATGTTAAGATTGATATAATTTTGGATCTAGATTTGCTTTAGACTGAACCATAATTATATTTTAGTCTCAGTGTGTGAACACATCAGAGTAGGACTGCCAACAACAGTGTTAACATGAGGAGCGAGATCTACAGGATGCATCACTGAAACTGAAGTAATAGTCTGATATTTGGGGAAATATGGTTGTGTGCTCTTTTGGCTTGGAGCAGTGAATCTCTGGAGTCTCCACTGGTTGCCTGGCAACCTCAAAATGACGACAAAACTCACAACATTCACACTGGCCTTAAAATAGGCCCTAGTCCAGCAATGTAGTGATATCATGGTTAGAAAAAAAAGAAAAGAAAAGAAAAGAAAAGAAAAGAAAAAGAAACAGCAAAGACTCACTGAAACACAACTGGTTTTGGTGTCAGAGAACTGTTTGCAGGCAGCTTTGCAGGCGTCTCACTCTCAACTAAGTGTCGCACCATCCGCCATCCCCTCCACTGCCCGATGACTAAGTCAGCTCATATGCTACATCACTTTTGAAATGTTGGTATGACGCATACGAAACATGCAACTATAATACATTTGTCGTTTGCAGAAACGTACAGTATCAACGTTTTCTCCTGGCGACTGGGCTGCAATCTTTTCATCTAACTTTTGGCAAGCGAATAAGAGATGAGAATACTTTCAGTGACACTGCAGCACTCTGTAGCACACACAAGGTAACTTTATAGACTTTTCTACAAAACAACAGGAGCTCGCAGAAAAGAAGTTACTCCAGGTTTTGTTTTAGGACTCTGTGCTCTGTTCACGGCAAGATTTAAACAATAGGCGGTATAAAGACTTCATCACATCAGATCCACAGGACTCACCGGGGTTTGTGTATTCAATACATGTCTGCAAATACTCATTAGTGTCGAGGTCGATGGGAACAAATGCTGTGTATTTGCTCAGAATATTGCAGGCTTTGCTGGTGTGAATAGCGTATAGTTGGTACTTCCTGCCAGAGCCTGTGAATAATGAAAAAATAATTACATAGCACATCATACATAATATTGCATACCGCTAGACTGTTTCAAAAAATACTGAATAACATTATTCCAAACATACATAATGCATTTACATTACACATATATAAAATGCGTCTTAAAGGAATAGTTTGACATTTTTAGCAGTGGCCCACAGCTCTATTGCTCACACTGTCTGGCCACCGTTTCGCTTGGAAGTCGTGTGTGTGTGTGTGTGTGTGTGTGTGTGTGTGTTCATAGATATGGTAGATATTTGCAGAAAAAAATAAGGAAGAATGTCAAGAAAACTATATTCAGAACACTTATAATTATGTGTTTAAATCATGCTGCTGAAAATGTTGAGCCGGGCCAATGCCGAGCCGAGCCAGGCTAACGAGACAGCAGATAAGCAAATTTTACAAAATGTTGTATACCTAAAAAGAGGTCGATCATATCAAAACCTTAATCATTGTACTCACCGTGCTCAATCTCGCATTCCTTATCGGCCATGTGCTCAAAGTCGCATATGATGGAGCGTCCCGCCATGTGGTGAAATGTCTCGTTCCACAGCTCCTCATGGACCTTTTCCTCACGTTCCCGGCCGTTTAGGTAGGGCTCGATATCAAAGACGACCTCCCACTTTGCCGGTTTCCCACACAGCAGCCCGGACACCACAGCCTTACAGTCACCTTTGAGGTGGTTGGCTGCACCCAGATCTGAAGTTTGGGTCTCCTGTGGTGTTTCTGCCTGACACAGCTGGTGTCCATAGCCATCTGAAATCCACGTTATATTCCTGAATGTGAGTATTTTTTAAAAGGATGGTTCACCCAAAAATGATACTTCAGTAAATTAGATTTAGATGAGATATACTTCATTGTCCCTGTGGGAAATTTGCCTTGGACTTCAGTGTCTGTGGTATAAAAACAACAATACATACACAGTAAAATACAAGAATAAAAAAGTAACAAATACACACATTATCTTTTCACCCTCATGCCCATGGAAGGTCGGGTAAACTCCAGGAGTCTCTCTGTGTGTGGGGGAGGCTTTGACAAGCTCTCATTGGTCTTGTGCAAGTGTGCACAAGTTAACGCAGCAAGTTAACGCGGCTCCCACAGTAGGAGCTACAGGCTACAGCAAGGCTAAAAACATGAGACCAGTGACTTGGATTACTTCAGACGAGCAGTATGAAGACATTTTTGGTTTTATTATGTATTTTTTTAATGTTTGAACCCTGGTCACCATTTGCCTCAATTTTTTGAGTGCAATGCCTTTTCCCTGTCAAACTCTGGCAGTGCTTTGTGGACTATAAAACACATCGGCATGAGGGTGACTAGATAATAACTGAATTTTCATTTTTGGGTGAACTATCCCTTTAAACGGTTACTCAACATGTATTCATATCCGGCTGAAGCCTGTCAGCTGTGACTGCTCACTTGAGACTAATTCAGTGTTCAGCCTGCTTAAAAAGACCTTCAGTAATTGTTTTCTTAAATGCTTCCACTTTTGTTCCTGATTAAGTGCCTGTTTTGTTCCCAAATTTAGAAAACCATTTCCTGTCCTCCTCCAGAGTCACCTCTGTGCTCAATCATCTGTCAGCTTTTGTCGTGTTGGAGGATGGATGTCATTTAAATCCCTTTTTAAGATACTTGTCACGTCAGACTGAATACATCCACTGTGGTCTTAAATTCAAGGGCTGGGATTTGAGTTACTTTCAAAGCAGATTTTGTCTGAATAGGATTTTATGTTATGTTATGTCATGTTAACCCTTAGGGCTCTAATATAACACTTGTATCACTGCACACAAAATTCCCTTTTCAAAATTAAACATTTAAAAACATTAAACATTAACACTGTTTTCTGCTTGTATTGAGTAATTTTTTAACCATCAGTCCCAATCATAAATATCAAATATTCATTAATTTTCAGAATTTTAACCCTTTAATTGCCAGGTGCCAAAATTAGAGGAGAAAATTGCTCTCATATGTAGCACGGTCAGGTTGATGATATTATATGTAAATGTTTAACAATGACAGAATGTCACGTTGTGTGGACGTTAACATTGTAGATGTTGGGTTTTGTTGTCCATACTTACATACTACAACTAAATATTCTAGGTCAAAAAGTTGTTGGCTTGAGATGTTTGGAAGACATTGGATTTTGGCAACTTGACAAAAGAACTTTAAACTAAGGGTCAACAGATTATCAATCTGGCCGATTATTTGATATTTGGCATTGGCATTGGCCGATATTCTGTATCTGAGTTTTATCTGAATGATCGCCGCTAAAATTAATTAAAAAATGCAAAGAAAGTGTCAGCTTGGCAGGAACTGTTCCTTTGTAAAACCTTAGAGAGCCATTTTTATTTATTCATTTTTATTAAAATTTTGACTATTAGAAAAAAAAGGTTGCTGTGTTTGAGTTTGTCATATTCCAAATTCGAAATATTGACAGGAAGGTTTTTCGTTTTTGTTATAAATTCATTTCAGTTCCAAATATCAGTTTTCGGTCTCATTAAGTACCAATAATCAGTATCGGTGTCAGATATTGGGTGAAAACCCAGTATCAACCCTTACTTAAAACCAACATTATATCAACGTCATCTTTCATCCATATTCTACATCAAACTAACATTGGCACTGTCCCGAAATTGAATTTTGATCACCTGATATCACAACAAGACACAAATATTGTCTGTTTAATTTTAGGCAAAGACAATTGCTACTTTAAAACTAATAACAACTTTTAAATGTTCAGTTGCTTTAAGACGTGTTTGGTTTGGTTTCATTCAGTAAATCCTTCGTAATCCTTCGTGTTCTCACCTGAATCTCCCATGCTGCCAACAGACGGGCTGTCAGTGGACGATCTGGATCCATCTTCCCCAGCGGAGTTGCGAGCTGTAGGCGTCACACTGACGCCGCTGGGCTGAGGGTTGTCCTGAGACTGCGTGTGGAAATGAGGCTCTGAGTCGGCTTCCTGCTGCAGAGGCGGCTCCTGCTGAGGGAGCGGCCTGTGACAGCTGGCAGGACGCCCTCTGGAAGATGTGGCGCACAGGCTCGCCAGCTGCGGCTGCAAACAAAAGAAAGTTGTTTCTTTTATACCCCGGGGCAATCAAGGTACGAAACGTCATCTGCTAATTGTGATTCTGGTCACTTCAGGGTGTGTATTCACACAGTACTTTCAAGTGATGAGGAACATACAGATTCTTGTTTCCATGAGGAATATCACATATCATGACAAAGTGGTGCAAACATTTAGAGACTAAGATTCTTAAACTCCTTTTATTTGAAGAAACACATAAAGATTATTTATATTGCAACCATTGCTGCAACCTACAATTATTTTCATTATCGATGAACATGGAGATCATACTTTTGTTTAATCCCTTGTTGACATGGTAAACATGGCGTGATCTGGTCATGACCAAAACCAGACCAATGAGAGTCCCTCACTGCACGACCTATAATAACATGTGGAACGTGCAAACTGCAGACACTCCTTTAATTCATCTAGCTGCCCTGACATCACCCGATGTTTTGTGACCTGCTTGAGGCCTGGAGTTTGGCATGTCGTCTGTCACCATCTTGTTTTTTTGGAGCCAGAAGTGACCATATTTGGATGAGAAGGTGGAGCAATGGAGGATCTAATCTTACTCATCTGCTGCGTTACAGAAAACTCGGGATATTTCAACCTCCTACTAGAAAAAATACAATGGAAAGCCATTCAAAGTCAGAGTTCCTACTAGTGAACTGTGTGCGTGACGTCGCACAATGACAGCATCCATGGAGGCCACAAGATATACAGAACATCAAAGTATACTGAATATACTATACTGAGTATACCATAAAATAAAATGTATAACAGCGTCTGTTACCTCTGTTTCGTTCATATGTACAAGAAGGCGACCCCGCTGCAGGTGCAGTTGTATATGGACTAGCTACAGAAACACCAGTTTGTCACTGTATTTTCTTTACTTATGGTGCACTGGGAACCCTGGGAAGTCGAAAGTCGGAAATTTCAACTCAGAAATTGTGACTTTGAATGGAACACGGCAACAGACTATGGTGCGCCTCGCAGAAAGCCTGTCAGTCGAGAACTTAAAATATGCGTAACTTTAAGTCTTCAAAACATGTAAACAAGTTATAAAGTTATAAAAATAATTTTCCCCTAATAGTTGTCATGAATGTTAAAAAGTGGTGTAGACCGATCTTACGTCGTAGTTTCTCATTTTGAAATATTCAGTAAAGTATAACATAAGATTATTGCAATATGATCAAATTATTCAAATTAATATAATAGAAGGATTATTTATTCTGTTGAGAGTTTTTGTAGAAGCAAAAGCCTTAACCCCTCTTGCTCCTCTGGCAATCAAATTATTATCCTAATTTATGTCTTTAATCCATTTGGCAATACCCAAACAAATGAATAAAAAGTAACTTTATTAACTCATAATTATGAGATATGGATTAATCATGGCATGAGTCCGTTGGATCCTCTGCATAATTTACAAAGAGAAGATATAATCTCTTCACAGCCCAGTGAACTCTGTTTAGTTACACTGAGATGCTCCCTGAGCAATATTCAAACCTAATTACCATTCATAAATTGTGCCCCTCATTACTGAGCAGAGCACATTAGTCTGTTCTTCATTATACTGCAATCCATGTGAGGGTCAGATCGCTGTTTAATTTATCAACACCGACTGCGTCATGATACACAAAAGATTCTTCTGCCTTTGTCACCTCACAGATCGTCTTTTGTTTCATGTGCATGTGTGTAAACAAAGAACACGTGCATTATTATAACACAACTAAACTAAATCATGGACTCAATCATAAGTAATTGCTGACCCATTTTTTCCAAAGTAAACCAGAGCAGTTCAAGGCAATCATGTGACTATTACTCATCACAGTGTGAGACTGCACCTGGTAGTCGGTCCTCCACTGCGCCTCGTGCTCAGCGCTCATCTGGCCAATCAGCTCCTGGACTTTGGCTCTCCTCAGTGGATTCTTTGCCACCACTGAACTGGGATCACTGGGAGTGTAGGCCTTCTTTGCTGGGTTGTAGTCTGTTATTTGGTTGGTGCTGTATGCACGCCTTCTTGGAGATGTCTTACAATCCAGACCTTTTTTTTGTTAAAAAGATAGAAATAGTAAAATAACGATCCTTGACATGCACGTCATACAAGTAATATTTGAAACGTTTGACATTAGAATTTCATGTCGTGTGGACGTTAACATTTTGACAATTTGCAGACGCTGGGTTTTGCTGTCCATTCCTTACGATTAAATGTTTTTATTCTAGTCAAGATGACGTTGTCGTGAGACGATTGGAAGACTTTGGATTTTGGTTACTCAACAACAATCTGTTTTCAGTATTTCAGGTCAAATTGTTGTTGCAAGCAGATGTTATCATTACATTGAATTTTAGCCACCTGACATCACAACCTAAATTTAACCAGTATCAACTTTTAAGACATTGGTGGTCAGCTGGTTGGTCTTACAGGTTGCGTTTTCACTCTTCTCTGACTTCGGAAACCTTAAAACAGGTTTTGTATCAAACCTGTTTCCAAGCAAAGAACAGATACACAGCAGCTTAATCAGGCTTTATATCACCATGGCAGCTGAAAAGCTGTCCTCCATTGTCTGGCCCAACTGGCCTGAAAGGCAGTTTTTTTGTCTGAATGCCACAAAAGACAACCAAGTCTAGTAAAAATGTCTGCTTCTTACCCGTGGTGTCTTGCTCGGTGGCTGCAGGGCTGTCCGTCATGGCATCCTGGTAGGAATCATACAGAGGTGCGTCCCTGTAGGACCCCTGACTGTCGCTACCTGTCCTCACCGCGTCCTCATCTTGAGAGTGGTAAAACACGGAGCTGGCTGACTCAATGGAGCGCATCATGCTGTATCGCCTCCTCTTATCCTGTTGAGATTTTGAGAGGGCGACACTGAATTCACAAGGTTTAATTAAAAAGCTTTTTCATCACTTGCCCTCGGCCCTTTTTATCTCTTAAGGAACGCCATTCAGAGGTGATAAGAGGTTTAAATGAAACAGTTAAATAATTTATGAACTAATTTGAGGCTCTTTCTCTGAGATGTTCACAACACATAAGGTCACCCTGCATACAGTCTTCCGTCTCTTTTCAGCCGATGTCTTGCACTTACAGATTTAGGGTTGGCATGGTAGCGGGTGGTGTCGCAGACCACACTGTAGCCGATCAGACTGTCCCCTGGAAATAGGAAGGTGTTACCAACAGGGGACAGCAGCACTTCTTTGGTCTCGGGAAAAAGCCAATCAATGGAAATGTCACTGAGGACTGGAGACAAGGTTTTCTTCAGAGACTTTATCATCTGCGGAGTCAAAAAAACAAAAACAGACAGAAATAGACATTCAGATATAAAATACAGCTTCTCCCTCACCAGCACATAAAGCATATGGCGTCTCTGAGATATGATTTCCTCAGTGGTATCAGCGGCAGACACTCAGTGCTTAGAAACAAATGCATAATGGCTCTCCGGTGGCCCTCAGAATAGCTGGCTGTCATTAGGAGTGATACACAAAGCTGGAATCGAGTACCTTGGGCTGCAGCCTCTCTCCGTCTGCCAGGAACTCTGCGGTTCCTTTGGAAACTGTCGCCAGTCCCTGCACCAGCCTCCTGCAAGCATTCTGCCCGATGCCGAACGTGAAACATCTGCGCAAACACATTAAACAGTACGGCTCCGTAGACAGATTGAGACAGACTCATGCATGATAACAGGTGTCCTCTCAGGATGTGCACACATTTTGCAGAGATCTAAAGAGATGCCGCCAGGGCAGATAAAAAGATTATAGAAGTGCATCAAGAGAAAAGACCCGGTCTTCTCTGTCTCTTTCAAACGTGGGCTGAAATCCTCACATGCTTTCTGTCCTCAGCAGAGTCTCTATACTTGATAGGAGTTCATCATCATTACTGACTTATTACAGTTGAGAGGCTGGTTGGATGTACTGCCAAATTTAGGGAAACGTCATTGGAGACAGCTTATGGTGGTGAAATGAACATTCGGCTCAGAGGCAACAGCTCTGTTGTGTGATCAGACTGCAGATTATAGAGAGGTGTTTTATTGAGTCCAGCCCAACATACAGCTGTGTAGTAATGATGCTATTTAATCATCATATTGATATGCCACACCTGTCAGATGGATTGATTACCTTTGAAAAAGAAGAGAAGCTCACTGACACAAAATTTAACAAATCTGAGACAAAAAAAAATGAGAGAAACGTATTTACTGAATGCATTAAAAAAATTTTTAATTTAAACCTGTAAAATAAAACAAAAGTGTCGTGTTTAAATTTCACAGAAATCTTTCACGGTGGAAAACTGTGATATGCCGCCTGCTGCCTCTCTCTGGGAGGTCGGCTGATGCTGGATTTTACCATTTTTGCTCCATTTTTCTCAAAGGGATGAGCTGGCTGATTTCATTACACCAGCTACATCCCTTTTGCATTTTTAATGAGACCAACGATTGAAACGGAAATGTCACCCTCTCCGTAGTTAAAAACCTAACGTTGATTTTCGGGACAGAGATTCATCGTTGTTTGCTCCTGTGTCGGACTGGCTGCGTTGATTTGTAAGCATAGTGTGATAATGACCCAGGAAGTGTCGACGCATTGGCCGAGCTCTGTGTACCTAATGCAATCATCTGGGGGCAGTCATCCATTAAAAGGGGGAAGACAAAAGTCAATTATTTCCAGAGTGACTCTGGAGAGGCAGCCACAGTGTGAAGCTTAGATGCAGCCGGCAGAATAAAATGATTTCCCAGTGTATCGCTGATCTACTGTGCCACCGGCGCTCGCTCTCAGTTGACAGTTGGTGTTTGCATCCTTCAGGGAGCATTATGACTTCCTTACTCCGACTTTAAAACCATGTTCTCTTTTAATCTAACATCAAGGCTGCACAAAAGTCGCTCTGCCGACAGATTCTTACAGTGTTTGACAATCACACAACATTCAATGCATACTTCCGTATGTCATTTTGAGAGGATTATAGTTGCAGAGCCAGGTGATGCATTTAAGCCGCTGACAATCCCTGGATGTGATTTCATGTTATCCATCAGCTGTGCCTTTGACATTTACATAATGGGCATAAACAAAAGAGGAGTTTATTATCATTGGCTTTGATGCAACCTACAGTCGCATCTCTCCCAGTGCTGTTACTACAACATCCATGTCACTGTGGAGCAGTGTCGGTACAGTAGTGAACTACATGTTTTACAAGTAGTTGTAGTAGTAGAAGTCAAACAGTTCAATTATATATTTTTTGCCATTTTTTTGTGTAGTTAATTCTTTGAAACCTGGCTCAACAACACTTTTCTTGTGCTGCATTCAGATGCCTTTGAAACCTGAGACAATTGGTTTGATTTATATATCAAAAACAAGGGTAAAAAGGCAAGAAATGTCCCACAAACTGTAAGAAATCAGTAATATAAATAATATATATATATATATATATAATATATATATATATATATATATATATATAAATGAAGTGAAATGAAGAATTTTTTTATAAAAGAGGGGAGGGTTATTAGAAAATTATCCCAAAAATTAGGGACAATTTCCATGACTAGTTTTTTTGGGGGGGTTTATGTCCTGAGAACCAACTGGGGACTTTCTGGGGTAAACTTAGTTAAATGGCAATTTTTGCTGGCATGTGAGTTTTGTGCATTATATATTTTTTTATAATTTTGTATCACATCTACATTGTCAATATGGTCATTTTTTATGTGATTATTTTTGATTATGATTGATTATTTTTCTTGAGCAGCTTTAACCAAACTACATTTCCCTTCAGGGAGGGTTGACTGTAGTTCAACCTCTTCTAGTGTGTAGTAATTTGTGTCTTGCACAGCAAAGCTAAAAACGTGGCCTCCCAAACATGTGCTGCAGTGTCTGCAGGTATGAATCACATTCAGCAGGAAACGGATGTTTAGCCACACCAGCTTTGACAACAAAAGGTTCCTATCGACAACATGCCCAATAATGCTGCTTGTTACTGATCTTTTCCCTTTACTCTAACATTCAGAATACAGCTCCGTTCGGAGCCCGAGTGCGTTTACAGTAATACCTGATGTGGCGAGCATGGCTGCGGACCAGCTCGATAACTTTGCCTGTGTTGCTCACGGCCCCGTCAGTGAGCAGGAAGAGTAGGCGGGGGTGTCCGCTGAACATCGGCTGCCTCAGGATCCAATTGAGCGGCGCCAGGATGTTGGTTCCCCCCATGTCGGCTCTGATCTTCCTGACATACTCACATGCAAAGGCCAGCGCTTCCTGAGATGGAAGAGAGAAAGCATAAACTGTTGTTTTTTGAGTTGCAGTATTTTAAAAATTGCCTTGGCTCAACAGAGCTCATTTAAGTGCAGTTATGTAATACAGCGCTGCTTTACCTCCTCATAGTTCTGGCTGGTTGTAAACAGTGATTTGAATGTGGAGCCGAAGCTTATGATGTTAAAAAGGCAGCCTGGCACAAGGCTCTTGAGAATCACCACCATGGCGTCCTGAGAGAGAGAGAGAGAGAGACCAGGAGCAGATTAAGACTGTGAAACCTTTAGAGAAAATGAAAGGCAAAAATCCTTTCCTCATTAGCTGCTTAATGTTCTGTTGAGCTGTTTCATTTCTCCTGCAATACCACAATGTCTACTGATGTACTGAACGTGGTGCACCACACAGCTGTCAGCGCTGCACAGCAGATTTTCTCAGGGAGTGGAGTGAGTGCAGAGAGTGGCGTCACGCAGTGTCATTTCATCCTTCACTGCTTCCTCTACAGCTGAGTGGCACTTTCTAGGTGAATGCCACTTATCTTAACTTTCAAGAGCACAAGATCACCACACAGTCTCTAAAAAAATAACTCTTGTAGGCGCATTAACAACATATGCAGTGTTCCAGTTCTTTGATACATTTAAAAGGCATTCTGCAGGATTTTTTGAAAGTGGTAAATATTTATCACATCACTGGTCTTTATCCAAACTTTAAGGTCAGACACTGCTTGCAGTGCAACAGTCTTTTTTTGCTTTGGAAGCTCCCTAACTGAGTGAAATGACCCAGAAGTATCTAAGTGGCAGCCCAAACTTCCCTAAATGTCTACGGACAGGTGCTTGAATGCTTTCTTTCTTATCTCTTTTAGCAAAGTGTACACTGGACCGCCCTTAAAAAGGAAAGAAGATGCTGTCCCACTTTGCGTTGCAACAGCAACATTTAAAGTGATGCACCATTCATTCATTCATTCATTATCTGTAACTGCTTATTCTGCTCATGGTCACGGGAGGGCTGAAACGATCCCCGCTGACACTGGGCAAGAGGCGGGTACACCTTGGCCATCTGTTGTTGTCTTTGGGGTCTGATCAAGTGCTTTTTTTTCTAGTTCTCTGATGCCAGTTTGGTGCGTGTGGGCCATTAGTCTTTATCAATTTTCTTTCTTTCCTTGACTTGATGATGTTTTCTATTGAGGTCAAAGAAAAGGGTTTAGAAAAAAAAAAGACATACATTTTTTGACAATTCCACAGCAGCAGGTAGTATCAGACACATCCAACAAAAGCCTCGTAGTCTGAGTCACCAGTGAACCAGTCAGCATCACACCACAGGGCAGGGTCACTGCACAAGCAGCCAAACAACGTACCAACATATATATAAACTAAAAAATCAAGCTTGAATGCGTCAGCTCTGTAGGTATTCAAGAAACATCACATGAAGTCTGATAAGACCTCAAAGACCCGCTGTCTAAAACCCAGAAACTGAGAGGCGTTTGGTGAATAGTGAATGACTTGTCGGATCGATATCCTTGTGTACATGCCCTTCACACAGCTGGCTAACCACGTCTATAATCTCCAAAGACTGCAGATTCAGTGCGGCTGTGAGTCTTGAAAGCAATTATACAGCCTCTAATGACATATTGTGTGTTTTGAGACATTAGTTTTCCATTTAATAGCTTTATTTTGATGTGTTTGGTGTCAACACATTTTAACAAATTCAGCAGTTGCAAACATCTTTTTTTTTTAAATAACATCTTTAAACTGCTGATAATGTTGCAATCTATATGTAAATCAACGTGTTTGCCTTAGCGTATGTTTGCATCTGTGCAATACATACAGCGCTGGACACACCACTTAGATTAAAAATACCTTCACACGGTTGATGTTAACCCCACTCATGCTGCCGCTGCGGTCAATCAGGAAGATAAACTCTCCGTGAACCTTCCTCAGATCAGAGCTGATGGACTTTAGGTCGGGGCAAAAGTTCAACATCACCACAGGGTTGTGGAGGATGTCCTTGTGGAGCCGTCTGTGAATGATATCTACCTGTGAATACAGAGGAGTATAAATCACATTTAAATGGGAGATTTGGCACAATGAGATAACTGGACTTTCCAAGAAATGGCAGGCTTTATTCTCACACTTAAAGATGGCAAAAAAAAACACACACAAGTGATCAGGTTGATTGCCGGAGCACATCAGTTATTATAGATCTGCGGGAAATTCTAGGCTGAATGTGGCGAGCCTTTGGAGTGTTTCCATAGAAACCCGTTTTTATGGCTGAGTGCTCTTTCTCCTTCCCCTGTTTCAGTCGGCTGGTCACTTAACAGCCTCATCATAGCAGAGATGTAAATGGACACAAAGCGGGTTGAAGAGAATAATGCTGAACTGATACAAACATTCATCTGCGATGGTGGAATAAATACCTTAAGTACCTTCACATAAGTACTATTTTGAGGTTCTTGTACTTGACTTGAGTAAATGTGAATGAAATGAAGTGCCACACGGAGAGTGGTAAAGACTGCACAGAGGCACAATATCATGAACAATACTGTGCAACAAATGCTATTTTTGTGGAGCTGCAGCAATTATGTTGCATTGTTTAGTTATATGCAACAATATGGTTCAATTCAGTACCAGTGATGAAAGATGTCCAATCTTTATTAAAGTAAAAGTACCACTACCACACTTTGAAAATACTCCTCTACAAGTAAAAGTATAATCAGTACCAAAGAGGATCATTTTAATTTCTTGAAACAGGGTTGTAGGTACTTATCCATCTTCAGTGTATTACAGTACCTACAGTACCAGGGCCAATACTGACCTTAATATGCAGATTAGGTATCAGCTACACAAGGTACATTAAATACAGATTCTTCGTCATTATCGCGTTAAATTCAGTGTTTCTGATATCGCTTACATTTATTAAAGTCACGGGGATTCTCCAACTCAGTATTTAACACCAATCCATGTACTAACGTTACATCAAAAAGATACTCTGAGTATCTGAGGTATTTGTATTGTGAGGTTTAATGCATTCCTGAAAAATCTGTTTTTTTAAGGGCGGTTGTATGAGATACACAGTCAGTGTATAAATATATCAGTCGGCACACCTCCAGTTTGGAGAAGCAGAAAGGCGCACCGCCATGGAAGTTAAGCCATGTACTGCTGTGTACAGGGACAGCAACAAAATGTATCTTAGCCACCTGAAAAACATTATATCAGTTTACACTATATTTAGTATATTTTCAATGCTTTAGCTGGCTGTTTTGCAGTTGAATCAATCACTAAACAATCATATGTGATTGATTCAGAGCCACATCGCTCCACCACACTACCCCTTCTTTGTACTGTGTTATTTATTATTATCCTATTTAACCATTGTAGTGGCTTAACTAGTGACTATTTTTGATTTTTTCAATTATTTATCTATATTGTGCACCACAGGGAGTTTGCACTTCCGTTGTATGCTTGTTCATATATTGACAAATAAAGTTCTTCTTCTCTCATAGACAGTGATTTCTGATGGAGAAGTTGTTCATGGCTTCAGTTCCTCGTATATGCTCTTTTTAAAACCACCAGACTCCACTGAAAAAAACAGTAATTTCACCTCACTGAACACAAGATTTGCTGGTCATCTTCTGCTCTCAATCAGTTACTTAGTTTGTGTTATTGTATGACTGAATATGAACTAATCCTTCAAAACGCCAAAGTCACAAAATAACACGAACAAAATAACAGACAGGCAGCTCCTGTGTTCCGCAATGATAAATTATTTTTTTTCTCAATGAAATCTGGCTTTGAGAAGAGTGATTTAGAAGTGTAAGTTTCCATCAAAAATCAATGTCTGATAGCAAGATAAAGCTGTGAAGATATCCTACACATAGCATACACCTAAACTGATTTTGATTTTTTTTAGATGGGACTTTCTAAATGACTAAAATAAATGTTGTTGCTGACCCTGTCTACAGCAATACATTACCCAGCTTTCTGCCTGCTTCTCCAAACTGAGATCTACTGTACACTGACAGTCGATAAGTACCTTATAAAACACCACTTTTAAAAAATCAGAGCGATCCCTTTAAGTACATTTTATTGATAGTATTTTTCTTTTGATATTTTGACTTACGTAAAGTTGTGACTTCTTCCACCACTGATATTGGACTGCATGATATTGTTAGATAAAAAAACAATGTGACATAACTGCTGCAGCTCCACAGAAATAGTATTTGTTGCAGAGCATCGTTCATGTGCTGCTGTCAAGTCTTTCTTATTCTCCTGGTAGTATTTTATTTCAAACAGTTATTGTCATTGTAGGTACAACACAGGCTTACACAGTGAAATGCAGTTGTAATACCTTTTATGCTACACACACAAAAAATGTAGTACATTGCTGTAGTGCATTTTTTGGGATTTGTATCATGAGGAATGTCAACAGACATGAGAGTGTCGCTGCATGTGGTGCTCATGTCGATGACTCACTCACTTTCCTCTCGTTGCTCGAGTCCTTCTTGGTGGCCTTTATGAAATCACTCCGACCGTGAAGATACTCGTCGTACTCCTCCTGCGTCATGTCTCCGTTCTCAATGAGCACATGTGGCAGATGAGGCTCTAAAGTGATACAGTGGGTCAGGACACAGATATTACTATAAATATTGCGGACAGATTATAGAGCAGATGGACAATGCCTGAGTGTGATCATCATAGTCAATCATTCTGTTTCTATGGTGGTAATCTGTGGCGAAGATTTATCCCCGTACTGATGAGACAATGAGGAGGTGGATGCATATAAAGATGCTGCATCACAGCTGGGTCTCAAGACAAGAAAATGAGCTCAGAGGGTTGAGTGAAATCTGAGGATTTGGACTGCTATTTCTCTTCCGTGCAGGGAAATGGCAGGTCATGAAAAGCTTTATGAAGCATTTATTTATTTATTATTCTTTATAAAAAGGCCTTAAATTAAAAGGCTTAAATTTTCACAAAGATATCAAATATATTTACTAGCTTGTTATTGGCAGTATATTTATAGCATTAGTTTAAAAAAAAAGCTATTTTTGCATCATTTCATCTTTCATTGCTCATCGCCTTCTTCCCATGTTTTTGAAAGACATAAAGCCAATGCACTCAGGTTTCAAAGGGTTAAACTGCCTACCCAAGCCTGAAATTACATTCTACAATGAAATTAAAAATTTCTTCAAAAGTCTTAAATTTAACTCAACACTTCTTGTATAATTTATGTCACAAAATCCATGTTTGTGGTCATTAAGATGCCGAGCTGATGATGAAAATAGATTGTTCCTTTCTGTTTCTTTCTCTTGTTTGTTGTAGCTTGTTATTGACAGTATGGTTACACCATTAGTTATAAAATGTGCAGGGAGTCGGGATTGTGTGGTTCCCCAGAGTCGGTGTTTGTGCCGGCAGATTTCGGGCTGCTGCGGCCGCTAACTGAAGGTCAGCCGCTGCCTGCTCTCCTCCTGCCTGGTCTGTAGCAGCAAGGCTGACGACGCGCTGTGATTCGAGGCTCCTAGCTCACATCAGCTACATAAATGTCACATTATTGTCCTCCGTGGAGGAAATTTGTTTTCACCGTCTGTACAAATAAACACACGGTTAACACGCAGGATGTACATAGACAAGAACATCAGCGCAAACACAAAAACAAGTCTGTCACAATATGCCCATGCTATATGAAACAGTAAAGGCCGTGGGCACAGAGCTCCTTCAAAGGTGAACTTTAAGCTGCAGCTATGAGCCTTCAGCTCCAGTTAGCTGAGGGCTAAACGATGAGCAGCATTTTCTCTCCTTCTCTGAGAAGCTTTGTCAATATGGAAACTTTTTTTGGTTGTCGAGCAGTGCAGGCGGTAGCCAAACTGGAATAGCAATTTTCTGTGCAAGACCTTTTGCTTTCATCAAAGGCAAACAGCCAAAAGCTGCCAAAAAGATGCCATAATTTACCCTTTGAAACCTGGAGCAACTTCACTTTTCTCATGCTGCTTTCAGATGACTTTCACAAGTACATATTTAAATCTTTGAATCCAAATTGGTGCAATTTCTCTCAAGGCAATGAGCAACTTGGTAAGAAATGTTCCGCGAATTAGCAGATTTAGAAAACCATTTTTAAAAGATAGGAAAAAAAATATATTTATGATTATCATAATAACATATTCAAAATTATGTTACAGAGTAATTCTAATGTTCAAAGCATTTTTTCCAGGCTTTTCCTTGTTTTTTCCCTTTTTTTTATTTGTTTTGTTTTTTTAATTACCAATTTTCAGGTTATTTTTGTGTGCTTTTTTTTTTAACAATTTCCTTCTATTTTTTGGCGTAATTTCATCTTTCATTGCTCCGCGCCTTCTTCCGATGTTTTTGAAAGAACTGAAGCCAATGTGATTCAGATTTCAAAGGGTTAAATTGCCTACCCCAGCCTTAAATTACATTCTACATGGTATTAAAAATTTCTTCAAAAGTCTTAAATTGAATTCAACCCTGCTTGTAGTAACTTATGTCACAAAATCCCATGTTTCTGTTCAGTAAGAAGCCAAGCTGCTGATGAAAATAGAGCCTTTCTTTGGTTTGTTGTAACTCACGCCTGCCTGCTCAGTGTCCTCATCACCCATCTCTCTCTGCTGGAACTGAGCATCCATGTGTTGATTGAAACTGCGGCACTGATCTGAGCTGAATTAAATTGCCGAGTAGTGGCAGCAGGTCTGTTTGTGAACAAAACCTTCATAAGAGGCCTATTGGATCAGCGAGTCCGGGGCTCATTCCTGCCTCTGGGAGACAACTGGCCCACACATACTGCAGGTCAAGACGGCAGCGAGAGAGAGGCGAGGAAAAAAAAAAAGCTAGACCCGACTCTGCACACCCACACAATGCAGTCTGACTCCGCCGGCATGTCATGCAGCCACAAAGTGAATCACCTTACAAATGATCTGATTACAAGCTTAACACAAAAAAACCCACTCAAAAAGGCCTGACAGAGCTGAAATAAACAACTTCAAAATATTGTACTTGAGAGGGGAGGAAAGACTAATTAATTGCAGGTTTTTGCTGTGAGTGAGTTTTGAAGCTGTGGACGTACCGCTAGGGTAGATGAGGATTTTGACAGGACAGTCATAAGTGTACTTGTCAGCCAGAGTGATGACGACACTGGTGGCAGAGCGAGCCAGAGGGTCCGCATCAGCTCGGATAGCGTGCGACGGGCTCTCCACACCTACACAGAGCAACAGACACAGCAGATCAAATAACCAGTGGCTTCACCTCCAGTAATATCAGTAATAAACAAACCAGCAGGTCCCACTGAAATTAGCCTCACATTTAAAAGAGCAAAACACTTCCACAGCTTTTAAAAAGCAAGAGAACATATGCACTGATGCCTTCAAGGGCCGGTGCAGGTTGAAAAAGAAAAACAAAGAATAAATAATTGGAATATAATTAGTTAAGAGTTGCTCAAATCACCAATAAGTCAAGTTTAAAGAAAGGTTTTTCAAATATGCTTTCTTTCTTGTTGGGAGTTTAACCCCTTAAAACATGGATTGACTTTTTTTTTTATTTGCGTTCAGACATTTGTCACAAGGTAATTGATCCTTTGAAAACTGAGAAAATTGTTAGTTTTTTTTTTTGTTTGTTTGTTTTTAGGGGGGGGGGGGGGTGTACGAAATTAAGTGGTGACAGGATTTATTTTTTTAAAAAATTAATTTTTTAAAAAGAGGGAAAGAAGCGAAGGGATAGAAAATGAACTTTAAATAATTCCAGAAAAAGTTGTCCAGAAAATGAAGTTTATAATTATAATTGTTTTATATTTCAAATTATGTTACAGAAAAAAAAATGCAATTTTAAAAATATTTTCAGCACTTTTTAAGTCATTTTCTCATTTATTGTTTTTAGTTTTTATATTTTCTTTATTTATATGGTTATGTTGAGTTCTCCCTATGTTTTTAAAACAAATCAAACCAATTTTCTCAGGTTTTAAAGGGTTAATTAAAGGATCAATATCGCTCTCATATCCGTAGGACTAATATGAAGCTACAGCCAGGAGGCGGAAGCTTAGTGTAGCATAAAGAATGAAAACAGCTTGCCTGGCTCTGTCCAAACTGCTGCAGAGATTGCATGGGGACCATGAAGGCCATGACCGCTGCGCCCCCTCCGTCTGGGCTTATGCCCCTCAGAAAATGATATGCCCTGCAGTCATATTGGCCTTAAGCCAGTCTGCACAGCCATGGCTGATTTTGCAGTTTTCTCCTCTGCCTCTCTCCTGTCAATATTGTTTTTTGATGCCTGTGTCATTTTTTGAGATTCTGAATTGTTATTAAGCAGCGTCAGGTGAAACCATAGACTGTATAAATAATGCACTCAGCTACCATGACATCACCCATCAGTTTGTGGACTGTGGTTTTGAAGCCTGAAGTTAAGCATTTCAGCTGTCTCCATCTTGTTTTTTTTTTGATCCAGAATGACTATATTTGGTCGAGAGGCTGATGCTGTAGAGGAGTGACCAGTAGGAACGCTTCGCAGACAGCCAGTAGCTCAAGCAGCCCCACCCTTAAATATGCATAACTTTGGGCCTCAATAAAATGTAAACAGGTGAGTTATAAAAAAAGAAAGGTTGCTGTTTGCTGCAAACATGTTTATTTCTGCTGTAAAGTAGGGCATTTTAACATGGATCTTCTTCGTGGATTGACTGGCCTCTGGAGCCAGCCACAAGTGGCCGTTACAGGAACTGCAGTTTTTGGCACTTCTGTTTCAGTTTCCTTTTTCAATCCTTGAAATTGTCACTGGGTTAAAAAGCTGCACACAAAACCAGTGTTGGGTTTGATTACGAGCCTGGTATGAACCATTGGAAAGCTGTGCTATTTATCACAATAGTTTGTCACAAAAATGTAGCACCAGCCAGCCAGGAAACTTAAAGGAGCTGTTTGCAACATTTAGAGCGTTAATATGGCAGCAAACCATATGGAGGTGGAAAAACAACTCTATTACTTGAGTCAAAGTATAAATACTCCAATACGAGTAAAAGTTAGCTGAGTCAAAACTTGAGTTAAGTACTGGAGTATAAGCTTTTAAAATAATTTATGTAGTCAAAGTACTTTTAAAAAACAATCTCACCCCATTGTTGTATATTGTCACCATACATTTAATGACTCTTAAACAACCCATCGAATACACTGACTTTTTCCAATACCGTTGTCGTGGAGAAGCTGCTAACTACAAGGGCCGACATGTAAACGTGAATGGCCTTATCTAGAGCCAGTGTTTGGTTTGTCCGCTCTGGGCTTCTGTAGAAACATGGTGGCACATGGTCCACATCTCCATGGATGAGGACCTGCACGCTATGAAGATTTAAACAGGTCATTGTACAGTGATGAAAATACAACAATTCATATTTTCAGGTGATTATATACTAAATAAAGCATACTTATTATATTATAATCCGTCTCTCCCAGTATGTTCCCTCTAAATCCTGCTCACTGGACCTTTAAAGTCATTGTTTTCTTTGATGGCCTCGCTGCCATGGCATTTGGCCTTTGTGCCCTCAAAGAAATTGACAACACAAAAGGCCAAATGGCCTTTCCCCTAAAATGATGAAATTCCAGGCCTGTTCCAAACGTAACAAAATCCAATTACCAGCAACTTCAGAGCTTCCTAATTAACACGTGGGGTTATGTGACTGGGAGCAGTGACTTCCTCAAGTCTCCACTAATTGCCTGACAACCTCATGGTGACAACAAGACTTGCACAGATTAAACACATTAGTGAAAACTGGTGACTTTTAGAGGTTGTGGTATTATGGGACAGAGGTAGCCGTTTTCTCCTGTTTCCTGTCTTTATGCTTAGCTAACAGCCTCCTGGCTGTGGCATCTTATCACAACGACACAAGAGTGGTGTCACTGAACTCACGTACAAGAAAGAAAATGAATTTGTGTTTTCTAATATGTTAAATAATTTCTTTAACAATTTTAGTGTTGCCTCGTTTCAATATCAGTGTGTTTTTTTCTTATTTGTTTTTGGTTAGAAACCTTAGAGAAGGTCTGTGGTTAATGCAACTTTTAGAGACTTTGACATTTTGCTCTATCACATATGATACGTCAGTAAATACCTCACTCATCAAAGTTTTTATGTGTCTTAAAAACAGCAGTTGCTAACAAGTGGCTAAATTAGACAACAGAACGCCGTCACTGCTTCACAGCCTCGCAGCAATAGGGATGTTAAATCATGGTGTAGTTAGTTATATTTGCTTTTTACTTCTGTCGCTCGCATTTAGGTTTCAAAAATCCTGCAACTGGTGTTCATTTGTGAAGATTATCTTGCTGAGCAAAACATGCAACCATCTAAAATCCAACAGAAAAATCCCATAGGCTTTTTGACAAGCGAACCATGGCGACGTTAGCTTTCGGGTACAGAAAAACATCCTCCCTGGGGCGCTCTGTAAGAGCATTCAGCAATGTGTGACATACTAAACGCACACATCTCCTGTTCTGTACTTCACCATTACGACTTGTTGTTGCAGAGCTTTCAAGGAGCACTGAAACAAAATCCTTGATTACAGGGTAGCTCAAGTGATCACGCCTGATACACCAGCACACACATAGCAATATCTATGTTGTTTCTAAATAGATCATGAATGAAATTCCACTGTTGACAGGTGGATTTGCCCAGAGAGAATACAGCTATATATCAATAGTACTGTGTTTTTTTTCTGACCTGCGAGGAGGTAGGGAGCTCGTATCTCCAGCTGGAAGTTGAACTCGTAGTCCATGGAGTTGATGGCCTCCTCCTCCAGAAGTGAAGCCAACCACAGCTGAGGCGAGTTGGGAGTTTGATCGTGAGGACTTGAGGCACAACTATGCCTGTCCCGCCTAAAAGTAGCAAAGCAAAATTACATTGAAATGGAGCCATCTTGACTGAACATATAAAATTTTTGTACAGTCAGTTTTCATCCATTCAAACACGTTTAAGCCCTAAAAATCCAGTTTACAGAGTCAAATCAAAGGTTAAAAAATATCAAATCTGAACAGGTTTCTTACATTCTGGAGAAGTTCGGGGACAGTCCCTGCTCCTCGTTGATGTTCCTCTGTACCCGCGGTGTGCACACCGGTGGAGACGAGACACTGATGCCTCCGTTGGGCAGCGTGGAGAGCTCAGAGGAAGTGCTAACCAGAATATGGACCGTTTCCATGGGAGGGATGACCCCGAGGTTCACCACCAACACTGTCCTCTCCATGTCCTCATCAATCACTATGTGTCCTGTAACAACAGACTAGATTAGTAAACAACCAAATCTCTAAAGATTTACCACAATATAACTTTATCGTTGATGCCTTTAATAGGTGTTAATATTCAGACATAAACTGTGATAAAAGCAGAAGTATCTCTCTATAACAATAATAATAATAATAATAATAATAATACTATAGCACACCATTATATAGTATTACTTTACTAATATCAATGAAATCTACCAATCAGATGAAAATGTGTTCACATGTGCGCTCACATTACTGAACACTTAAACGGGAACTTCAACAATTAAGTATTGTACCTCCATAAAGTTTTTGAGAGACAGATTTTTTTTTAAATGATTCAAATTAAAGCAACTGACCAGACATTTTGTCTATAGAGTGAGTACAGCTCTAAAAACACTGGATACTACATTTCCCATGATTCAACATTTCCTCTCTGTCTTGTAAATGTCTTTCAAAACCCCCATTCCTAGTTTATAATGGAGGCTTTTTGGTCCAGTTTCCCTTGGTCCAGACCTTTGAATCAGTTTCTCGGTTAAAATAAAAATAAAAAAAAACAATGAGCGCCTCAGGGAGACTCAATTAGCCAATCAGGTCGAACTAACGCCATTGTCAAGCTGTTGTCAAGCGTTGTCAAGCAGTGCACTGGTGCCAGTGAATGAGCTTTTAGCTCTGTTTTGGTTTCCACACTTCTTGAGAGAAATGCTAAATAATCCACTGTATTCACCAGCTAGTCGTCAATATCTGTTTGGTGCTGAGCAGCCACAGTTTCTTCATCTGAGGATTTTTTTCTCTGAAACCTGCTGCCTTTTGCTGCTGGAAACAGGTTTTCACACACAGTGATTGATCCACGGCTAATATAGCAATATTGATTAGAACAGCTTTAATCTTACCGCTGCCACTCTGCAGGGCTCCATTAGAGGTGTTGCAGCAATCCAGATAACAGTCGTCAATTTTTGCCTTGTCTTTGATTTGCAGCGTTATAATCTGACTGGATATCATGGACTCAAACCCCACAACAATAGTATTCTCCTCCAGCGGATAAATGAAGATCCCTAAAAGGCAGATGGAAGGGCCGAAAACAGAAAATAAGAAGGAGCACAAACCTGAAGCAGCAAACAAACAATTTATTCAGTCAATATTTCACAACAATGTGTTTCTCAGTGAGAGTGGGGGATTTAAACTGGCTGAAAAGGGCTAGTGTTCACATCACTGAGGTGAACAAATTAGTTTCCTGTGGCGTTTACACTCACCCTCAATTGCATGATCCTCAATATTTTCATAGGTCATAGATGCCGTCATGGCCAGAGTGTAACCCCTGACACAGGATGTGATGTCAGAGACGCTGAGGGGCAGAGCGCTTCGGTTCTCCTTGTTAATGAGTCCAGGCATGGTGCTGGTTTTAGGATTCTGGATTATTTCCACATGTCAAAAAAAAAAAGATACATAATGATACAAAATCTGTCCCTGGCATAGTGTTCAGTATTAAAAAATATTAATTAAACATTAAGGAAATGATGAAATACAAAATTTACGAAATTATTTAAATGCAAATCATTATTTATGAAGTGTGATTTTATTATTTTTATTGTAAAAATAAATTATAGGATATTAATTCACCAGTCTTTCCAAATTTAGCCAGTTAGCTCAAACTAGCTAGAGCAACAACAGTGGACGAGCTAAGTTGTTATCAAAGTGGCAAATTTTATTTTATTTTTAATTTGAATTTGTGACAACAACACACCAACATGTTGTAGAGCTGCTGTACAACTTACAAGACTTGACAAAGCCAAGTTTTCATTTTTATATCATACCAGTTGAAGAATGGGAGAAGAGGAGTGTTTATTTATTAGTTCCTGTGTTTGTCTTTATAAAGCAGCAACTTGAAAAATTATCCAGAGTAACTTTGCCATGTTGTTGCTTTAGCTAACTGCTAAGTTTAGCATAAGTGGTAGCAAAGTGCTAACTGACTAGCTAAATGGCAGCACTTGTTGAGCCTGCTGGGGATCAACACCAATGTCAAGATATTCTGACAGTAAAAGCTTAGATTAAATAAAAGATATTATTGTGAAAAATGTCATGATGAAATAAAAATCAACGAACTTGTTGTACATTTAACCCCCTAATCAGCATAAGTGTGAACTAAATGCTGAGTGGCTAAATGGTAGCATTGTTGAACCTGCTGGTGATTTTTAGCACTGTCATGAAAAGAGATATGAAATTAAAAGTAACATGAAATTTTAAAAAAAGTATTATTAACAAAATTGTCAGGATGAAATAAATAAGAAATCCATGTGTTTTATTTTTTAAGAGCTATGCTTACCATAAATGCTAGCTAAGCGCTAACTAGCACTTGTTGAACCTGCTGGTGAGCAACACTGTCATGAAAAGTGATATAATGACATTAAAAGTATAGATTAAATAAAATTTATAATTAGGAAAAATGTCATGATGAAGTAAAAATCAACCCATTTTTATAGGTCTGTTTTTAACCTATTTTTTAAAGTGTGAGCTAAATGCTAAGTAGCTAAATGGTAGCATTGTTGAGCCTGCTGGTGAACATCTGCACCACTGTCATGACATAAGATGTATTATTATTAAATAGGAAGTTTTATTGGCAAAAATGTTGGGATGAAAAAAATAAACCAATATCTTTTACATTTTAACAGCTAAGCATAGCATAAATGCTAGTTAAGTGCTCACTGGCTAAATTGCAGCACTTGTTAAACCTGCCGGTGTCCAATACTATCATGAAAAATGACCATATGAAATAAAAAGTAATGTGAAATAAAAAGTTTTGTTGGAAAACAAAAGTCAAGGTGAAATTAAAATGAACCTGTTTGTTACAGGCTATATTTCAGCAGCTATGTTTAGCATAGGTGCTAGCTGAACGGTAACTTGGTAGATGATGGCACTAGTTGAGCTTGTTGGTGATCAACAGTTATAAAAAGTTGAATTCTGAAATAATAAGTAACATAACATTAATATCTTTATGTTATCTTTAACATTATCATCTTTATTTAATATTGAACACCTTGGGGGGGTTATGGCAGAAAGCTTTTCTTTTTTCCTCCTTTTTACCACTTTTGTTACCCAGAGTCAACATCAAACACACAGCAGGGTCTCGTTAGAGACTATAAAACCAGATGAAAGCATCTAGATGTCAGTTCAGTGCAGCAGGTTTTACAGATTCACGAACCTCAGAAATCTCAAATGGTGCGATGTAAAACCAAGGAGCCTTAGGATGGATGACACACTTTGAGCATTTGAGATAAAGGTCACCACAATAATAAAAACATTCAAGATGGTATCATCATTATTACAACATTGCAACTGGAGAGGAAAAAATTAGTGTCATGTGAGGTAAAAAACCTCAGATACATTTAAAAAAACAAGCTAGAGAAGAAATGAAGCACTGCTAATTATGTAAGTTATACAATAAAATTATCTGTTTCTTCAGGGCTGTGCTTCCTTGTTAATGTTGTCTCCTCCACCAGTAATCTTGGTTATGTGCTGTCAAGGGTCTGCGCCTGCTGCACGACCAGAGCCCCAGCACGGGCTTGATAGGAAGTGTTATGACGAAAGCAATTTCCATAGAGACAGCTCTGCTTGCTTGCTTGCAGACTGACCATTGCAAAAGCTTTATTTTATGACACTGTGACTGATTGCAATTAAAACACCAGGCGATCTCTTTCCTGAGCACAAACCACAGTATCATATTCACTCAGGAAATTAACACAGGTAATCTCCACAGATGCAACTTTCACGCTCCCTGGCCACACAAGAAGTCCTTCAGAATCAATAACAAATGGAATCAGTCTTTCTAATATTCAAACAGAAGCTTTCGGCACCACATAGTTATTAATGGCGAGGAAAAGGTCATACAGATGTAATTACAGAGTGCTTATTTCTTTGTCTCAACAGTGCCATCATGTGTCCAGTCAACAGCAGTTGGAGACGCAGTCCCTTTGTCTGTCTATAGAAACAATCTCCTCGTACAGGTGGATAAAAGAAAGTCTTAATTTAATTATCCCAATTCTGCCAAACTGCAAAATTAGAGATACACATACTGAACATTGATAAATGTAAAATTAAAGATCTATCTCAAACAAAAGGTGATGCAAATTCAAATTCTAAGTAAGTTAACAAAAAAAAACTACATTTCTATGAGCTGCTCGGCAGGTGTTTTTTCAAGGCATTCTTTACTTTACGTTTTTTCCAGCTTATAGTAATTAGTGTTAAAAAGTGGCAATCCCAGGATGCTTCTCTCCAGTCACATGAATCACACTGCCTCCCTCTTGCCAAAAGACCACCAAACCATAAAAACTCTCAACATTTCCCATCACACTCCTCTGCACTCATTAGTGTCAAAACTGAGTGCAGACGCTGCTGCTCACCACCTGTTGAACACACAGTGTCTTGACTATCTGTTTACACTGCAAAATCAAGACGCATCACCTGACTGGGCTGACCTTTTTCTTCATTCCCAACAAATGACAGGGATGTTTAATATTTGCATCATGAGGGAGACACATTGCGACGGTTAACATGCATCTGATATGATCACAGCCTCATTATCTTACCTTTCATTTGTGTCAACTGGGGATGCAGCGAGGATCTCTCTCTGTCAGAAGTCCACTTATCATGAAAGATATCCTCCTCCTCTCCGACCTCTCTCAGCTCCCCTTTTTTGTTCTCTCTCTCTCTCTCTCTGTCTGTCTCTCTCTCTCTCTGTGTGGCGTAGAGGGAATAGGAGAGGTGCTGCCACAGGTGACTACAGATGCGGCGGCCACATCGTTAGTTGGACAATACAAAGAAAGGGGAAGGTTGGTGCTGCAGCAGTTCAATCAAGCACAGCAACATGTGGTTGCAGAAACTGTTTCATTTATTCTCCGCCTCCTCTTCCTCCTCCTCCTCCTCCTCCTCCTCCTCCTCGTCCTCCTCCTCCTTCTCCTCCCTGTGGATGCTGGAGTTGGATGAGAGAGAGAGGGAGAGGGGCTGAGACAGAGGGTCTTCAAATAAACATCCCCCTTCTCATCAGATGCGCATTCAAATCATGAGCACCACCCACTCACTCCAGCAGCCCCTCTGACACCGATGACAACAGCAACCATTCAGGTATCCTGTTTAATAGCTGATTTTATGTACTGTAACACCGGGAGAGTGGAAAAAAAGGCTTCTGAGGGAGCAAAACACGTCCCCTCGTATCACCTCAAATCTCTCCGTCTCTCTGGTGTCCAACGTGGATGCTCTTGGCTGTCTCTGTGTTTTGAGATCACTTGGTTTGATGCATCTGTTTTCTTGCGAGGTTACCATGACAATTAATGTGTGTTTATAGAGTCACTTTGGTAGTTGTGAAAATGTAGGTGGTGTCTATCTGTGTGTGTGTGTATGTGTGAGTGTGTGTGGGTGGGTTGGCTGAATCTCAGCATCCGCCTTCAAATTGAATTAACTTGCAGCCAATAAAACCAGGTCTGCACCCCCCCCCCACCCCCCACCCCCTCACCTCCCTCTCTGTCTCACTGTCTATCTGTTTCCCAGCCTCACATACACAGTCTCACACACTCACACACACGCACACACAAACATAGCTCATTTACTTATATAGGAGGGTTAAATGTAAATTCAACTTAAAGTTTTGTGTTTAAGTTGTCACATAAGTGACTTTGAGCTGCAGGGCTGTAGCTAAAGGTTATTTTCATTATAGATGACAATTTAGATTGTTTTCTTGAGTAATTATTTAGTCTATAAATAGTTGATGACATTTTCTCCAAACAGCAGGTTTCCAACCCGAGGGTCCTGACCTCTCTAAGGGTCACTAAAGCTCCACTGGAGGTCACTAGCTCTTCTTGACGTTACGATTAATTGTGTGTTTCAAGACCATTTTTAGTATGCCAGAAAAATGTAGTATGTCCCGATACATAGTATTTCAAATGCAAAAAAATACCAGGATACCACTTTGCAAGCCAGCACGCTTTTTTGGCCGCTCTGATCCTCAATCCTCGACACGTCACATCGACAGCTTCACAGCTCATCGACAAATGTCAGTGTCAATGATGGATAACAGCACATTCAAGTGATTGATGACCAGTTGATTTGTAATAATACTATGAAAATAATGATGGAGAAATGCATTTGCATATGTTAGAATCTACAGTGGATGCAGTTATAGCTTAAAAGTTCAAACTACAGTTTGATCTCCAAGGTAACAGATATAGGGTCAAAGAGGGTCAAAATTCAGGGCGTAATGTTTTAGGAAAGTATTATGTTGTGTGCAAACTGCATCCATCAATGAATTCTTTTTTAGGGCAGCTGCAATGCCTATAGGTATCTGCGGCTGGAGTAGCTACATGACTCGCCCACCACCCCTACATATCAGCCCATGATCAGCCCCATTTGCCCACTTGGCCCAGAAGCTCAGGAAAATGCTATATTATGCTATCTGTATCTCAGCGTTAGAATTGTTTAGACTATTATTTTGTTTACTTTACACTTGTTTGTTTTTTTATGTTATGTTATATACATGTGTATCATGCTAAATGTGAAGTGTCACCTTGTTTTTACTTGCATGTCTTTTGCTGATTTTCCCTTGTTCATACCATGGCTGTCCCTGTAAATCCACAACTATTGTGCACTTTCTGTTGTTGTTGTTTTTTTTTTACACTAATTGGAAAATGAAAAAAATGAGAAAGATTTATATACCTAATATATACACATATAAACGTAATACTAATAATAATAATAATAACAGGCAGGGAAAGAATAATAATCTCAATAATTATGAGTTAATGAAAACAATAATACATTTATTTATTTATTTATTTTCTAAATGCTTGAATTTGAACTTGAAAATACTTCAACACACAGACTGATACACATCAACATTACAACAGCGACTGTTATGATTAAATTAAATCAAAACAACACTTGAGATTACGTTTAAAAAGTAAGATTCGTGACATATAAAACAAGTTTAAAATTGAAACAGAAACCTAATGTATAACATATTGTTACTATTAGTTTTTTTTAAAGGATTTTTAAAATAAAATGTGTGTTAAACTGTTACTTAATTGGTAAAATACCGTATCATGTGTAGTTCTGTGCATCTAGAAAATGTTACGGGTGTGTCAGCAGGTTCACACTACAAACAGGGTGGGAATACCACGGTGCCTTCAGGGACTCCTCATAAACTTCGTACATATAACAACTTGCTTTATTTTTCGTTCTTAACACAAATAAATGAACCAATTTGATTCACAGTTGTATGAAAAAGATAATCAAACAAAAATATAAAAATATTTTACAGCTAACACCATTCTATTTTTTAATTGTCATTAAAGGGTATAAAAGCATTTCTCAAATATGTTTTTCTCGACTCATTTTGACCTTAAAATATGCCACGGAATTAAAGTTAGCTATATTTAACATTGTTTCACTTTAAAATAACCAATAGCATCTTCTTTCTCGGCTGTTTAACACTTTGATTGTATGCCTCCTGTGGCCGAGGTCTTACAAACGGAAGTATTTCCGACGCTTGTGAACGCAGCATCGGTGGTGTGGTCCAGCGGGTAGCGGTTGGTCCGGGTCAGGAGCAACGGCGGCACGGCGTCACTTTATCATTCACGCTGACATCAAACTTTTGTGCAAAAGTGTTGTTTGTCTCGAAAGAAAAAACGCATTTAATGTGTAAAAATGTCCGGTGACTCGTGGGCGCTCGCTGTCGACGTTCAGGAGGCTACAACTCCATCCATACAGGTAAGTTTTAAAGGTGATAAACTGCCCGAAAAGTCGCATCAAACACGGGCTAACGAACCTGCTCATAACCGTTAGCAAGTTAGCCCAATCCGCTACCTAGCTGCGTAGTTTGTTGCATCATTTTTTTTAGCTAATGATGTATTTTCTCTGATTAGTTGGAGTTTTCTAATAAAGTGGATCGACTGCGTGGTCCTCGCAACATAAGAGGAGACATAAATGGTAATTAAATTAAGCTTTGTGTGTTTTCTTTTTCGTTTTAACGTCTCAACTTCCTAATTTGTGATGTGTTTGGGGTTGTGTGCACCTGTGCAGGCAACATCGTGTCGGAGAGGACAGAAAATGGAGGTTGGACAAGAGACGTGGACAAAGTGGACCTGGCAGAGCAGTCCCTGTTGAATAAACTGATCCGCCGGACTCTGGTGCGGAACAGAAACCAGGTGGAGGTCCTGCAGAGGGACCCCACCTCTCCTCTGTACTCCGTGAAGACTTTTGAGGAGCTCAGGCTGTGAGTTTAAACAGAGCACATGTATGCAGAGGTGCAGATTTAGGGGGGTGGGTGCAGGTGCAGGTGCAGGGGACACGTCCACCTCAATATTCAGGATATGTGCATCCCCAGTAAAGACATGGAAAGTACCAGAAGACTGAAAAAATGAAGACATACACCGTACATTGATACAAAAAAGGCACAAATTGTTGCACAACAATTCACTAGGATGCAGTTTATAGTGTTTGATGCTCAAAATTTTCTGGCCGAGGACCCCCAAATCCACTATTGCTCCCCTACCAATGTTAACCCTTTAAAACCTGGAGTGACATCAGTAGGTTTCCAGTAACCAAAATTGAATATAAAATACTCCTAATGGAAACTGATCAATTACAAAAAAATGTACTGCATGAAAAATAAGATGGTATTTCAGGTGATTGGAAAAAGCTATATTTTGCAAAATTGCAATGGAGACTTTTTTTCTGCTTTTAAAGGTCGTTATCATTACATCACATACCTCTTCAAAAGTTGAGTAGATCATCGAGGAGTTTTGAATCCACAGTTCCTCTGTGAAAATGTGTAAGGAGCTTTTCTTTCCATTATCACTTGCATAATACGCCTACGGCGACTCAGCATTTTAAAAATGTCGCTTAAGTTTTATGCAGATCTGTAATGGAAACCCGTCTACTGTCTTTGTGCTGCTATCAAATGCCTTTCACAAGTATTTGAACCTTTAAACCCTGAGCAAATTGTTGCGATTTTTTTCAAAAACAAAGGCAATGAGTTACTTGGTCTTAAGTGTTTCACAAACTTAAGTACAATAGTAGATTTAGAATAGTAGTTTATAAACGCTAAGGGAAAACCAGCTGGGATAAAACTATATTTATAATTGTAATAATGACATATTTTAAATTATGTTACAAAACTATATTTTTTCTTTAGCTTTTATACATATATTTTCAGGCAATTTTCTTGTAATTTTTATTAATTTCTCACTATTTTTTTGGATCATTTCTTCTCTTGTTGCTCATCGCCCTCTTCCCATATTTTTGAAAGAAATCAAGCCAATTTGTTTAGGTTGTTACATACTCTCTCATAGAACTACCTTTAAAATATACCAGTTTATTAAGTTTATCATGTTTGAAAAGATGTTTTGTCTAACAGGCTTCGGTGCTGCCAAAAGTCATACAGTAACAAAGGCTCAAGAGATTAACATATGTATTGATGTAATTAATATGGCAGGATTTCCACAGATTCTTAAAGTCTTAAAATGCAGTAAATTCTAAAAAAAAAATTTAAAAAGGCCTTAATTGGTATTAAAATATCTTAAATCAATCTTTCAAAAGACAGAAAAAAAGCTCAGACACATTAAGTAAGATTTTATGTTTCTGTAATAAAATCTCAACAAGAAAAGTGACATCCATTCTTTAAAAAAAATAGTTTAAGGTAACTTAACATTAACATCACCAAAAAGTCATGTTTTATGTTACAATAAACATTTGGGCAAAGTCCTCCCTAACCTTAAGTTAATGATGTCAGTTCATGTAATTTTCCTTTCTGGCTGTTGTAAAATTTGCCTTAAATTTAATTCTTAGTGTAATAACAAAAAGTCTTAAAAAAGTCTTAAATCCCACTTGCTGGCGCTATCTCAGCACGAAAAATGGTGGCATGTAAAATAAAGGAATTGCTGTAATGATCTTTTCTCTTTCTTTCTTTTTTGTGCTGTACTGTGACTGCTGTTTCTTTTGCGGTCTGCCTGCAGGTATTTGAAACAAACAAAAAAACAGAAAAAATTGCTCACAGAAACAAAAATCAGGACCTATGCCCTCGCATGGTTTGATTTTTCCCGCTCCTCAAACATTTTATTCTCGCTATTTTTGACCTCATTAGGAAACCTGAGCTGCTGAAGGGCGTGTACAACATCGGTTTCAACAGACCATCCAGGATCCAGGAGAATGCTTTGCCCATGATGTTGGCGCAGCCGTGAGTTCATTTTTTCTCTTTTGAAGTAGTGAGTTTAATCGATAAACAGAAAATTAATCGTACAAGTATTTGTTTAAGTCATTTTTAAGGAAAAATGTCAGGATTTGCTGCTTCGAACTTCTCAAATGCGAGGAGTTGTTGCTTGTTTTTCCATAATGTAATTTCAATTAAATATTTTGAAACTGAGCATTTTGACAACATAACCCTGGACTCCAGACTCTACAATTCTGGTAATTGTATAGTTGTTGGTAATTGTTTATAAGGCAAAATTTCAAATATTTTCCTGTTTCAGCCTATCAAATTTTAGGATTTGTTGCATTTGCATTTTCACCATCGACTCTGGTAAATTAATCTTAAACTATTTTGATAATCAAGCAATTGCATCAGGTGTTTATTAAGGAAAAATACATAATATTTTCTTTAAGCCTCTACATTTTTTTAAAAAATAGCCGCTTTTCTCATCACTGTCAAGTGTAAATCTTTCGTGTATTTGTTGGTTTAACAAAATGAGCAACTTGACAACATCATCTTGGACTCGGGGACATTGCAGTTGGTGTTTTTCTCTACTAAATGTTTTTCAATTAATCATAAAAAAAAAACAAGAATTAGTTGGAGCTCTATTTTTAAGTAATGATGAAGGTTGAGTCACTTTTGATTCAACAGCACCTATTAGCTTATCCAGGGGGTATCACTTTAGGACTGCAATTATTATTTTCATTATTAATCATGCAATATGTAGTTTTCTACCGCTGGGGGTCTCTTAATCATAAAGTCACAGTGTGTTATATACAGCTATAATGTCAAGGCCTGAATGTTGGTACTTCATTCATTTAATGTTTGGACCAAAATAACTCAAGCCGAGTAGTATTAAAAAGTATTAAATGTTTTTTCTTGCAGCCAATCAGCACGCATTCATCAACTCACATAATGGGCATCAAGTAAAGTACAAAAAATATATATATATATATATATATATCAAATGAAGAACTCTATTAGTATCAGTATCACTTTAAGGGTAGTTATATTGGTATTATTTACATACATTTTTAAGTAATACCCAACCCTAATTATATCTATAGTTTAATACTCCAGAAAAGTTATTGTAATCTAGATTTTGGAACTTAACAGAAGTCAGTGGGATTACTTTTGTTTTGTTTGATCTGTAAAATATTGGAAAACTGAAGAACGTCCAAAAGAGCCCAAGATGATGTCATCAAACATCTTTAACATTTTTCAGCATAATGAAAAATAACTTGATAAAATAGTTGCAAATTAATTCTCTGCAGTTTAAGTAATTACTTCAGCTCTAAAATGGACTGTAATTATTGTCCTCTTAGTTGTCATAAAACCTTTCTTAATGATCAGATCATTTTTGTCTGTGGTGTATTCGCGCCTGCGTGTGTATTGTCTCTGTTTCCAGACCTCAGAATCTGATCGCCCAGTCGCAGTCTGGAACAGGTAAAACTGCCGCGTTTGCTCTGGCCATGCTCAGCCATGTAAACCCGGCCGACAAGTGGACTCAGGTAAACATGATGCAGTCTGCAGTTACACAGTGTCCACGTTCGGTTATAGACGCTGAGACACACTCAGCATTTTAAAAACTGTTTGCTTCTTTCAGTGCCTTTGCATCGCGCCGACGTACGAGCTCGCTCTGCAGATCGGTCAAGTGATCGAGCAGATGGGGAAGTTTTGTCCTGATGTGAAACTGGCTTACGGCATTCGGGGGAACAGACGTAAGAATGAGACTGATTGTAACGACGTCTGATGGCATTAACGGCGAAATGGTATTTTGAGTCATTACGGAGGCAGTGTTTGTTTGTTGTATAAATACATGAATTTCTGCATGTTGTCCAGTGGAGCGAGGCATCAAGCTGCAGGAGCAGATCGTGATCGGAACACCGGGGACAATCCTCGACTGGTGCACCAAGTACAAGCTCATTGACCCCAAGAAGATTACCATGTTTGTGCTGGACGAGGCGGACGTGATGATCGCCACACAGGGTCACCGGGACCAGAGCATACGGATCCACAGGTGGGTCCATCTCAGAAAATTCACAAATAAAAACTTTTTTCTTTGTCCTGTCAGTTCACAAACTTCACTCATCACGATCTTTTCCCACTTTTCTTCGTTCCAACGCAGACAGCTGTCGAAGGACTGCCAGATGCTCCTTTTCTCTGCAACCTTTGAGGACTCGGTGTGGAGGTTTGCAGAGCAGGTGGTTCCCGATCCCAACATCATCAGGCTGAAGCGCGAAGAGGAGACGCTGGACAACATCAAGCAGTTCTACGTGCTGTGTAAGGAGAAGGAGGACAAGTTCACAGCTCTCTGCAATCTGTACGGGAGCCTCACCGTCGCACAGGCCATGATCTTCTGCCACGTAAGTCAGCTGGTTTTAATCCTGCTTAGTTCGTTACGATTGACGATCACAAATCCCCCTCACTGTCGGCCTCCACTTACACCTGGTGATGTGCGATCTGTCGTTGGATACGCGATCTGGTTAATAACATCCGATCCACAGGCGTTCACGCTCACACCTGGTGTTGATAATTATCTCCTGGTCACATTGTGATCAGATCTCAGTTCTGTACGTGCATAACGTAATGTGATCTATGTTTCCAACACGACAGTTTAGAAAGTTTTAGCATTCAGTTTTGCACCAATCCCGACCCACAGCAGCAGTTTTGGGCCCGAGCCCGATAAAAAAGGCAAGGAAGCTTTATCTGCATAGCGCATTTCATACATCAGAGCAATTCAAAGTGCTTTACAGAGAAATATAAAAGGCAAAATTAATCACTAAATGATTTTAAGAATTTCAAATAAAAATCATCATTAAAAATAGAAGTGCAGACAAGAGGTGCAAAGATAAAGATATGTCCTGAGGCTCCTAGAAGCGTCATATGTCACAAACATGTCAGAAAACAGCTAATCTCTGAAATTTATCACATATAAGTTTCCAACTCCAGGAAAACGTCCCCTGAGCAGTCACTTTATCTGCTGCTTTTCCTTCAGACTCGCAGGATTGCTGCCTGGCTGACTGCAAGCCTGACCAACGAGGGGCACCAGGTGGCGTTACTGAGCGGGGAAATGACGGTGGAGCAGAGAGCCGCCGTCATCGAACGCTTCAGGAACGGCAAGGAGAAGGTGCTCGTCACCACGAACGTGTGCTCCAGAGGTGAGGGACGGATTTAAAGATGGAAACATCGTCTTTATGTCTGGAGCTGAGTGTGTATAAACCAACAGCTTCATGGTTGTGTTGATTACAGGCATTGATGTGGAACAAGTGTCTCTTGTGGTCAACTTTGACCTCCCGGTGGACTTGGACGGGAACGCAGACAATGAGACGTACCTCCACCGGATCGGCCGCACGGGGCGCTTCGGCAGAAGAGGATTTGCTGTCAATATGGTGGACAGCAAACACAGCATGGATATAATCAACCAGATCGAGATGCATTTCAGTAGGTCTCGGTTCGTTTCAGCTCGATTATGTAAAACAGCAAATGTAGAAGAATCCTAACATGATTTTTGTCTCTTTATCTTCGTCCCGCAGACAGGAGAATCACAAAACTCGACACCAGCAATCTGGAAGAAATGGAGAAGCTGATCAGCTGAGCTCTTCGCTCCGTGCACTACCGACACTGAAGCAGTTAGACGTGTTACCTCAGATGTGGCTCGAGTTCTTTGCAGGGTTTATTGTTTACAGAAGAGAAATATGCATGCCGATGTTGACTATGCAAACTTATTTCACGGCAGTTATTTGTGCCAAAGTTTTTCATTTGATGTGTCCGACTTTGATCACTGAAGTCACCTTAAAGCCTTGAAGCCGTCTCCCAGAGAGGCTCTAAACTGACCACTCGCTGTTAAAACAGCATTTAGGAAGGGTGGTGCTGATACTACAGCTGACGGTTTGCAGTGGTGTTTGTGTTTGATTATCTGAAGTGAATTATTAATGCCTGATTGGTGGCATAGAAGCGTGTGTCTCATCCACAGGTCGAGTTCAGATCAACTATCCTTGAGTGACTTGAAGCATTTTGAGGTTTAAGTGCCTGTTTTCAGATGCAGTGGTAGCTCAGTTTCCGGATTATTTGATGTTATATCAGACTATGAAGACTGAGCTGGTGCTCATTTTTTGTGTGGGAAAAAACC
This sequence comes from Plectropomus leopardus, assembly GCF_008729295.1. NCBI lineage: Eukaryota > Metazoa > Chordata > Actinopteri > Perciformes > Serranidae > Plectropomus > Plectropomus leopardus. The sequence continues at coordinate 31,117,986 of NC_056470.1, forward strand.
CCCAATAAATATCCTGTTACATAACTAACCTGCTCAGTTTCTTGTAGCTGAAATGCTGTTTCTGCATGACAGCTCGAGCCGGTCAGAGGACACGCACATCAAAACCGAAGAGGGCAGGTGCTGAGCTGAAACTAAGCAGATATTAAAAAGAAAAATATGCTCGCTCCCTGCAGGGCTGACATTTCAAGCACAACTGCTCTTCATCGGACAAAACTGGATCTAAGAGCAGCTCAAAACGTCAGCACCTCAGTGAAACAAATAAGTGGACATTTGAGCCATTTTATTGATTTTAATAACATCAAACAAGAGTATTTGGTTTAACAATAAAAAGGATAATCTGCTGAGAGCCTTTACTAAACATAAAATGACAATAAAAAGTCCTTGAGTATACAATACATTTAATTACAAAAAGCCCTATTTTTCTGCACTTAAGTGTGTTTTAATTCATTTTTTTCAGAGCACTGACTTAATGTTGAAAGATTTTATTAGTCCTGTCGTGATACTTTCAGTCTTTACCATAAAAATATAGCTTTTATCCATTAACAAATCATTTTGCAGCACAGGTTAAAAAAAACCTCGAGACAAAGTTAAACGTTTTTTTATTTTATTATTATTTTGGTTATTTATTTGGCTTGTAATTTTGTTTCCATCACAGTTTGTTTTCAGAGTGGGTTTTGTTTGTTTCAGATAATTTTTTTATTATTTAAAATGTTTTTATTAGTATTAGTTTTTAGGGGTTTTTTTTATTATCAGAGTGTCTGTAGATACTTGAAAAGTCTTAAAATGTCATAAACTCAATTTTACAAATATTAGGCCTTAAAAGAAATGAAATAGTCTTAAATTTGATTTTGTGCCATTTTAATTGCCGAAAACATTTAATCTAATCTAATTTAATTTCTCTTTTTTTTGTCAGGTAAGTTTTAGTTCTTAAGTCTCTTCGTTGTTTTAGTTTTAGTTAACTAAAATGTTTAACACACGTAGTTTTAAACCGTTTTTAGTGTGAACTGAAATAACCTCGGTTTAGTACAGAGGGCTGTGTGCAGTGTTTTCACTGACTCTGAAAGAAAAGCACAGGTGTTACTAATCACATCAGTGATGATGATGCACTCAGTATTTTATTTTTTCACACCTGTGTTTTTCCAACACAGTCAGAAAAACATCTTTTGTTTTTCTGTTGGTTGTAAAAATGATGATTCATTTTTGTCCTTTATGAACTTTTCTGTTCAGACTGATGACTCAGCACATGCAGGTCAGTAAAATTCAAACCTTTTATTTTTAGCAGGGCAGTACTTTCAGTATTAAAGTAAAGTGTGCTGAATAAATTTCATTTGGCATAAAAGAACATCAACCCAAAAAAAACAAGATGTGGAAACTGGCAACAAAGAAAAAGACCTTTTTTTGCTGCGTTTGTCTGTAGCATTTCTGATTAAACTTTGGTATGAAATGTCAAATAATGACACTAATTAATCAGAATATCTTCTCTGAATCAATAACTGACAGCAGATCAAAGTTAATTCGGTCACTATTTAGATGCTGTTTTAATCAAAACCTTGTGTAGTTTAACTTTGGTAAAAAAAAAATTTAAGTTTCCTTCGAGGCGAGCAGTGCTTATGCACAGATATATTTTAGTGAATGTTGTTTCCAACAGTACAGCTGGTCACCAGTTAGATGATTTAGTGCTCCAATTTTTATTTTTTTTTTTTTAATGAAAGTTACAAAAACAAGCTTGTGTATATTTAAAGATCTTCGTAAGTCATGTTTTGAGACAAAATCAGACAGCTTTGAATAATACCAGGAGTCTTATGTTTTTTCATCTACAGCTTATGGAGCCCCTAAACTTCTAAAATATATCGTTTTTAGTGTGAAACTATATCCATTAAAAAAAAACAACCTTATGAGGCTCTTTAGCTCTCATTAAAAAATCAGTATATGCAAATATATTTTTCATTTCAAAAATGTAATTTCTGGACAGAAAATGTCCTTTAGTTATGTATATCATTCTTCAAAATGAAGCTCAAACATCCACAACAAACATGAAGTGAAATATAGCTTTGAGCAGAGGGGTCTTTAACCCTTTAACACCTGGACTGACTCTTTTGTACACTGCCTTCAGATGCCTTTTCAAGTATTTAAACCTCTGAAACTAAAGAAATGGTTCGATTTTTTTTATACTTAAGGGAAAATGCAATGAGCATCTTGCCAAGAAAAGTCCTGCAAATTAGTATATATACAAATATTTTTAAAAACTAGGTAAAAATTTCCAGAAAGCTATACTTAGAAATACTATATATACATAAACTAGGTAAAATTTTCCAGAAAACTATATTTATAAATACTATAATTATATATTTTAAAAAATATGTTACAATAAGAAAAAAATATTTAAAAACAATTTTTTAAACTTTTTTGTAAGGTAGTTTTCTTGTTCATTTTAGTTTGTTCCTTTTCTTTTTGTTGTTTATTTTAAGGGTACTTGGGTTTTTTTTTGTTTTTTTTTTACTGTTTTGCAAATATTTTTCCATTTTTCTTTTAAGATGCTCACAGCTGTTTTCTTCCCATGCTTTTGAAAGAACTGAAGCCAATCTGCTCAGGTCTCAAAGGGTCAAAAACCACCACGCCACCAAACTTCAGCTGCAAAACACAACTTGAAAATCCTCTCAGCTCACTCGGCCACACTGTCTCTCTGAGAGATGCACAGCACCGATCTGTTCAGGATGCCGCACTGGGCCAAGGTCACGTCCATGTCTGTGAAGGTCCTGCGTGGCACGTCCATGGTCTCGATGGACGCATCGGCGTACGTGACTCCGTACCTGAGCTCTGCGCTGTCTCTCACCTTCTGCAGAGTGTCCGTGGGCTCGAAGTGCTGCTGAAACCTCCTCCCACACGGTGCTCTGACAGCCAGCAGCAAACCACCAGCTGCACCTGCCTCTCTGGTCTTTACTGGTCCTGGATCAGGAGGCCAGACTTCAGCCGTCTTGTCCAGCTCAGAGCTGCTGGTCCGGGTCACATCCTTCACTTTGTGCTGCAGGACTGCATCATCAGACAGGCTCAGCTTGGACATCTTTGTGTCCAGGCTGTCCTCTGGACTCACCTCTGACCTCCTCCTCCCTATAGATGGGAGCACCTTGTACTTGTTCAAGGACAGAGGTGGAGCAGCGTGCACCACCACCTGATCCTGGCTCAGCGGGCTGCTCTGCCTCATGATGGGCTGGGACTGGGAGCACAGGTTTCTGTCCAGCCTGCTGAACCCTGCAGAGTCTGGAGACCCAGTAGGGGACCTCTGGGTGCTGCCAGAGTCAGCCGAAGATGCAGAGCTGTTTACAGCCGGTCTGCTGCGCCCTTTGGAGGACTTTGGTCTCGTTAAATGCATCGATAACCACACGTTTCTCTCCTCCATTAACTTCAGAGGAGTCAGTGAAGACTCGCAGCTGTCTCTTGGCTTCAGTCCTTCACAAAAACAGTAAAAAGAGAGTCACAGTTAATAAAAGTCTCCGCTGAAGTTCAATACATCACGTGCTGCTGTTTTAGAAGCCACCAAACTACAAATGAAGACCTTTAAAACACCGTTTGTGCGCTTTTCTCCACTTTCAGCAGGAAGTGCCTCCATAAGCGTCAGCCGCGTTGCCATGGCAGCCTGGTGCACTGATGACGACATGTGTTTGGAGGCGAGGAGACCCCTGCTGGTGAAAATATGCAACTGCAGCTCATTTTAGATTTAACCCCTGACGCCCTGAATCCACATCAGTTTGGTTGTGCTGCGTTTAGACGCCTTTCATAAACATTTAAACCTCTAGAATCTGTGAAATGTGCATTGATGTCTCATGAAATACGAGGAAAAACATCATGAGCAACTTGACAAGAAATGTGCAGCAAATTTCAATAAATAAATAAATAGTAAAAGATGAAAACAGGACTTGAAAAGTAGCTGTGGGCAGATTAATAATTATTCTTGAAAAAATAGGGAAAATGTCCAGAAAAAATAACTCTAATAATTATATATTTCAAATAATTTTATTAATTTAAATCACTTTTTAAGGTAGTTTTCTGGTTTATTTATTTATTTCCTTTTTTATCATTTTTTTGTATTTTTTAAATAATTTATTGCTAATTTTTATGCTATTTCTTGTTCTTGCTATATTCTTGCTCATTGCCTTCTTGTGTTTTTGAATGAATTCAAGCAAATTTTCTTAAATTTCAAATGTTTAACCTTTTAAAACCTGAATCGACAACAGCGTTCATGTGCTGCATTCAGACTCTTGAGAAAATTGTTTTGATTTCTTCTGAAAACACAGCAAATAACATGAGTAACTTGGCAATAACTGTCCTGCACATTGTCTTGGAATTTGTCTGAAAATTAGTTGGGAGGGATTATTAGATATTATCAAAAAATGAGGAAAAAAACATCCATAAAACTAAATTTAAAGAAAGCTTTTATTTTTTCGCACTTTGTCTTTTTTTCTCTTTTTATTTTTTTACTTTTGTTCTCCCAACTTTTTAGTAATTTCTTGTTAATTTTGGGGTCATTTTTATTAAGTGGCTCATCAGCCTCTTCCTGTGTTTTTAAAACTTTAATTATGGTTATTAAAATTGAGTATTTAAAAATGTAACAGATTATACAATAATTTTTCTACTTTTTTTCCAAGTCACTTCCTATCTCCTTTTTGTGTTTTTTGATTCTTTTTTTTTTTCCATATTTTTGGTCATTTTCTTGTAACTTTTTACTAATTTCTTCCTATTTTTTTTTTTTTTTTTAGGGAAGGAGCATCATCATAAAAGAAAAAAAAAAACAGCCACCCCCTGTAAACTCATGTTCATGAAAAGGGAAGTCATGTACACAAGGTCTTTGACTCTTGGTTCTCCGAAAATTTCCATTTCCAAAGTCGTCCAAATAAGGGGTGAGTTCATGTGGTCACATTTCGTGAACGCGGTGTAAGACCTCAGCTGTAAAAGCAGTGGTCAAAAAATACTTCAATACAAGTAAAAGTCCAGAATTTGCAGTAAAATGTTACTTAAGTAAAAGCACAGGTATTCTGAGAAAAAGGGAATTTAAGTATCAAAAGTAAAAGTACTCATTATAGCTCCTTTCACAGTTTTATACAATTAAATAATGATATATTACTCTGCTCTTATCACTGATAAATACATGGCAGTTTCTTAATCTTTGTTTGTGTTGGATTTCTGTTATCTGAGTTTTAAAAGTTTGGCGTCTGATTATCGTGATTAAAACACTCACTGCCATAAGCAGAGAATAACAAAAACATCACGCAAATATGACTCATGTCCTCGTTTACTTAAACAACAGGTAACAAAATTAATTATCAAATCATAACACAAATTTACAACAATCAACCAAGTGCTTTTTTTCATAAGGCTACACAATTTATAAATTATGTTTGAATTAATGATAATGTACATAATATATATAGTACAGTACATTCTTGTAAAACATTACACCAGTGACTTCAAATAAAGTATAACAGCATATTTTGTCATTTCTAAATTAAATGAAGAAATTGCATTGAGGTCATAAACAGTGGGGACAACGACTGAGTCCTCGACTAAAGACTTTTGTTTCATAGGTTATTATAAATACTTCCTAAAGTACGGTTATTGATTTTTTTCCCCCTCCTTTTGGTAAAATGTGGCAGTATTTGGTTTGGCCAATAAAGTGCTATATGTGAGTTTTTTAATTAGAGTATTCAAATTATTTCAATATTTCTGTTTTGAAATGTTGGCCTAACTTTTGCTTTTTTAATCTCAAAGATAAATTTAACACTGTTGGCACATTTAGACTTTTTCTATCACTAGAGAAGTGCTTATATCTGTGTTTTTAATACATGACCGTAATAATTTATGTGACACCTGGTATAATCTAATGTCTGATTATCTAGTATTAGATAAATATGTCAATATTTGAATAACATGATAATGAGAATGTCAAAAACTTTACCTAATGGCCCTGTTATTACATTATTTCATACAAGAATTACAAAATTCTGATTAAAATATGTGCTAAGTAAAGCTGCAACTAACTATTTTTCATTATCAAATAGGATTTTCGATTTGGTTATGATCAAATCTGTCAAAATAAAAATAAAAAATTAATTTATCTTAATGTAAGACCGGGAAGAAAAAAGAAATACTTGCATTTCAGAGCCTTAAACCACAAGATAAGTGGTGTTTTTACTCGAAAAACTTACGTCAATAATTAACTGATTGTCAAAACAGCTGTAGATACTTTTTCTTTAATTTTTTGATAATTTATGAAAACAAAAAGCTGTCATCAGTGCGCAAAGACGTCTGGTCCCCACTGTTCAAATTAAACACACACATCCACCAGTTAAATTAAAAAAAAAGATCATTCGAGGTCCATTTTGAAGAGTAAATATAAACATGCAACGTGAAGATTAACAGTAGTTTTGCATGAAATAAAAAAATGGGAAAAGATTTGTGTCAGTAAAATTATTAACACTGTACAGAGAATACACGACCCTTAAATCAGCACACAGCTCTTACAGCGCGCTGAACAGCCCTTCATGTTTAATAATTTAATGCATGAAGTAGCAAAAAATAATAATAATAATAGCACTTTTGTCTGTCTACGGCAGGTCGAGCAGGTTTTGTTGAGCGTAAAGTTCCTCTGTGATCTCGTACACTTCGGAGATTAGAGGTAAAGCTTCCCCTAACATGGCCACCACTTTTTCCGGGGGGCCCACATTCATCACTTCGAAGAAAGCAGGGCGCCCTGGGAGCACGCAGAACGCCATGCCCGCAGTTTTACGGATCAACCAGGGGTGGTACAGGGACAGAGACTCATTGTAGGACTCTGAGCACATGAGAGACGTCTTGCTGTCCTCGTTGCTGGTACGGAGACGCTCCAGGAACAGCTCCAGCCACCTCAGCGCGCGGTGGAGCCTCAGCAGAGTGCGGCAGCCGGACTCTGGGTGGCCGCCTCTCTTGGTCAGGTCCACGAGTTCGTTCTCCAGCTCGTATTTGACCATCGACTGGACGGTGGCGTAGTGAGACCCGTTCTCACCTTCCAGGTAACCGACCAGGATCTTGATCTTGCTGACGGCGTCCTTGGAAATGAAGCCGAAAAGCGCTCCCCAAACTGTTCAGAAACCTGTCGAGGTGATCAGACAGTTTAGCAGCTCAGTGGCAGAGCGGTGGAGGAAGTATTTGAATATTTTACCAGAGTAAAAGTAGCATTACCACAGTGTAGAATACACTGTAACAAGTTTACACTTTAAAGCCTGCAAAACCAGTTTTCTCGTGCTGTAATAAGACACTTTTCACGAGCATTTACACTTTTATTTCTTTTAAAAACATGGGAATAAAGGCGATAAAAAACTTAGATTTAGTAAAAAGTGAAAATAAAACAACAGGAAAAATAGCTGAGAGAGAAACAGAAACACTGGAATGTTTTTTTTTTTTAAAGAAAAATAAAAACTATTTTCATAATTATTTAAATTATATAATTAAAATTGTGATACACAGGAAATATATTTAAACATATTATTTTTTTTATAATATTTTAACACTGCTTAAAAGTGTAACATATTTAAAAAAAATAAAATTAGAATATAAACAATAAAAAAGACAAATAAAAAGAAAAAGCGTAGGAAAAAATAAAAACTAAATTATTGCTGTGCATCTCTCTCCCTCTCTTTCCTTTTTGTCAGCGCTGCAATTTCATTGTTTTTTATGAAATCTATTATACATCTGTTTAGTCACTCTTCCTGATGTTTCTATCATTTTTCCCCCATTACAGGGTTTTTTGGGGGGAGTTTTTCCTCAGGCAATGTCGTCTGCTGTAAAGCCCTCTGAGGCAAACTGTGTTTTGTGATAATGGGCTTTATAAATAAAACTGAATTGAATTAAATGTAATATGAAAAAATAAAAAGGAAAATACAGTATATATATACATATATATATTTCTCTGTTTTATTAAGTGGTAATACTTTATTACAATACAACAGTTACTTTGGTCAGATTATACATATGTACATACTGTCCTGTACATATGTTATTATTATTATTATTATTGATTTGTTTTATTCTATTCCATTTCATTCTATGTTAAATGCCTTCATGTGTATATGTATATATTTGCATTATTTTGCCCTTTTTAACGAATATTTCATTCAGTCGCTGCTGTAACATCATTTCTATTTTATTCTATGATATCAGAATTGTCCTCCTCGTTTAATTTCATAAATGAGAACATTCAGTATTTTAATGATCTTGACCGCCAAACTGCAAATGTCCCCAGTTGTCACATCTGAAATGTGGTCACCTCAATTCAAGCAGGCTTCAGTACTCGAGTAAATGTACTCAGTTACTTTGTACTACTGAAGCTAATTGTATGTATAGTACACTTACTTCACAAGTCCACGCCAGCCAGCGACGTAGTGTTGAAGATAGACTTCTTTCTCCTCAGACAGACACAGTTTGAACGTGTCGAGGACTTCCTGAAGACAGAATTTCTGGTCTTCTTCGGGACCAGCCATCGTCCCAGAGCTGTACGGAAGTGCTGCCGAAACACAGCAAACGGGCCCAAAATGAGCGTGAAAATGTGATTAACGACGAGCAACAGACTGGAGGTCGTAATAAATAATACAGCTGAGATACACGACCAAAGACAGAGCAGATTACCTGTGAGAAAAGGTGGAAAACAGAAAGGAAAACTAAGAGTTTCTCGTCATCTCAGTGGACAGACGGGTCACTCCGGCTCTAATCCGCTCCTACTGCGCAGACTCGAGCCGGAAAACACCGGAAATTGGATTTTGCCGTCAGAATAAAAGCGTTAGTTTAGCTCTATCAAGAAAAAAACATAATGAGCATTTTTGAATAATTGATTGATGTAATTAATTTGGGTTGCGCAAGGTTTATTTAATTTGTATATTTATATGATTTTTCTGCCTTTTTTAAACAAAATATAATGAAATGGTCAAAAATTGTGCAGTCCAGTCTTGTTCTGCAAATTCTGGTGTGAATATTTTTTGTGCATATTTTATATATAGATTTTTTACAAGACTGTGAACTGTTTGCACCTTGTAACCTTATGTTACTATTTTGCACCTTGTTTTCTTATTTATTTACGTGGTACCTTGCTTTTTAATTGTACAATATTTTTTATATTGCTATCTATGTTTTACTATTATATTTTTCTTTTTTATCCTGTACCCCAAAGCTGCTTTAACACTGCAAATTTCCCATTGTGGGACTAATAAAGGATTATCTTATCTTATTTAATGCTTCATTAATGCACAATTTGTATTTACCCCTTTCCTTTACTTTACTAAAGCTGTTGCACAACAGTTTCCCTCAGGATAAATAAATAAAGCTCTATTTTATATTATCTTGATCTTAATTAGGTAAGTTTTACTCTACTTACCTCAGACCCCAAGAAATCAGGGGCATAGGATGTAATCAATATTTAGGCCATAGTCGCCCCTAATCTCCTCAGTGCAAGCCTCGCCCGCTCATTCTGATCTAATCATCATTCTAATCTTGTATTTTATTTTTACTGTGCTAATTTTAGTATAAGCTTTTTTTTTGTTTGTTTTTTTTAAACAGATGTCTTACTTTATGTAAAGAGTCTATAAAGACTCTGAAAGACAATCTGCATTATTATTATCATCATCATCATCATTATTATTATTATTATTATTATTATTATTATTATTATTATTATTATTATTATTATTATTATTATTGTATTATTATCAGACATTTTGTCCAGGCATCAATATGTTTATTTGAGACCTATGTGCTGTTTCAAAACATTCTCCTCACTAGAATTAAAATTGAGGTGGTGAAATATTTAATAAATATTAAATCATTAATTAAAAAAAGATATTTGTAGCTAAATTTCACTAACCTCAAAATCTTCCAACATGGTTTACCACAGGTGGTTTTATTTTGAATGCGCCGGCCGGAAGTTTTGACCGTTAACACCGTTTAGCTTGTCACAAAAAGAAGTCGGTACTTGAAATGAGCCACATGTATACAAGTTAGACAATGAACATTTCTTTATAAACTAGGTGTTATTTGTTTAAAACAGTCTGCCCTGCGGGATTAACTGTGTGTCATTTAACTAACTTTAAAAACAGGCTGAGAAAACATGCCTGAAATAAAAGTTACACCTCTGGGTGAGTAAGCGGCTAACTAGCATCTGCTATGCTAGTTCCGTCAACAACAAATGTGTCGGTAAATTTGATTTTGTCTGTCTGCTACGTGTTTTGTTTATTTTAGTGCTAATTGTTTGTATATTTTATGTTATGGTGCTCATAAACAGCGTGTACGCGTCGCCTTTTGCTGTTAGCAGCCGTTATTAGCCGGATAAGCTAACTAAGTGTTGCATTCATGGTGTGTTTGTTTTTTTCAGTTTTCCCTCTCTGTTCTCTCTCCAAGGTGCTGGACAGGATGTCGGCCGCAGCTGCATCCTCGTCTCCATCGGAGGCAAAAACATCATGCTCGACTGTGGGATGCACATGGGATACAATGATGATGTGAGTAAACTGGGTTATTTTCCAGACATAACAGTATAAGTGATTTTCTTTGTTTGTGTCATAAACAGCCTACACACATCTACAAATATTCATTCATTCATATATTTGGTTTATTTGCTCATGTCAGTGTATGATTTCCAAAACAGTAACAATAACGCTTTTTCCACATTTCACACATAACACTTATACACAATACATGAACAACAGGAGCAGGAAGAAGAAAATATCAATCATTCTTATTCACAAATCATATTAAGTTTAGTATTAACAACAAAAAACAATTAATTATCGTCCTCGAAACATTACTGTCACTCAAAAAATTCATATTTGTCCCTTTATTTTTTTTCTTTATACCTCCTTTTAAATTGAATAATATTTGAGATGCATTTGAAGTCTTTATCTCTATAAAAGTGAGGTGGCCAAAAAAAACACCAAATACAATCCAACATGAGACCATGACCATGCAGAACTCAAAAACACAATACGAAATATGTGCAACGTAACCCATACAATGTGTAACTCAAACAAAATGAATCATCAGAAATAGGGATGATAACAATTAATCAACGATCGATTTAAGAATTTAATGTGAAATTTAATTGATAGGCTATAAAAATGCTCTCAAAATATATACAAAATGATACTGTGAACTTTGACTGAGGAAAAAAAAAAAACATTTGGTGTTGCTTGAAATAAGCAAAGTTTTAATGTTTTTTATTTATTTTTTTGGTAATAATGGTTAATCATTAATCGATCATTAATTTCACCAAATAATCGATTCAGGAAAGTACTTACAATTTGCAAACTGAATTAAAAAGGATAAAACTTTACCTAACTGATAACTTAGTGTTTCCCGAAGCCCAAACTGGCATCTTCAACATCTTGTTTTGTCCCAAACACAAACACATTGAGTAGATCGATTAATTACAGTAAAATCCTAATTAAATGCACGTTTGTTTTGTGTTTACAGAGACGGTTCCCAGACTTTTCCTATATCACGCAGAATGGGCGCCTGACAGACTTTTGGACTGTGTGATCATCAGGTTTGTCGTCCTAACATTTACTGCACATATTGTCACTCTTTTCTCATTGTTGTGGACAAAAATAATGAAATAATTATTTTTAACTGGCTTGCTAGTTGTTAGAAAGTGGTTGCTTTAATTGCTAATTGTATTATTTTCAAGTGTGGGTGTTTAATTTTGTATGTTGTATATAGTATGTTAGAAGATAGCTGTTTATACTGGGAATAAACTGGGATATTTGTTCTAATCATAGCAGATTGTATATAAAATTTGGGAAATTGTTTATGTTGACTTTGATGTGTGTATATATATATATATATATATATATATATATATATATATATATATAGGGGGTAGGAATAAATACGTGTGCACTCCTTCCTACTCCTTTTTGAAAGGTGATATTTAAGTTTAAGTGGCTTGAGTATTTGTTTATTGAGATATAGGCTGTTTTTTTTTGTTTGTTTTGTTCACTACAGTTGCTGTAAGGCTTGTTTTCTTTTATTTGTGTGGTTTTTTTTACATTTTCAGAATAAAGATTCATTCATAAATAAATAAATAAAACAATGTTTTTTGACGTGGCTACACTTGTTCCTTTCTCAGCCATTTCCACCTGGACCACTGCGGCGCTCTGCCCTTCATGAGTGAGATGGTGGGCTACGACGGACCCATCTACATGACCCATCCCACTAAGGCCATCTGTCCCATCCTGCTGGAGGACTTCCGGAAGATCACCGTCGACAAAAAGGGAGAAACCAACTTCTTCACCTCGCAGATGATCAAGGACTGCATGAAGAAAGTTGTACCTTTGAACCTCCACCAAACTGTCCAGGTGCAGACGCCCGTATAGTTTTTGATGGCAACCTTTCTATTAATCATTTCTGCACCAGCTGCTCGTCTCTTTTGATGGCAAATCAAACTGTTTCTGTTGTGCTGCTGGCAGGTGGATGATGAGCTGGAGATCAAGGCGTACTATGCAGGCCATGTCCTGGGAGCTGCCATGGTGCACATCAAAGTGGGATCAGAGTCTGTGGTCTACACGGTGAGCGTAAACAAGTCTGCTCGCTGTCAGAGTCGGTGACTTTGACGGCCGAGGTCTCAGAATAATGTCTTTTCTTTTGCAGGGAGACTACAACATGACACCAGACAGACATTTAGGGTAAGTGGGCTTTACTGTGTTTAATCATGATGTTTACTCTTGCACACTGCACAGACTCCTCATCCTTGTTTTTGTGTGTTTGTGTGTGTTTGCAGTGCTGCGTGGATCGATAAGTGCCGTCCAGACATCCTCATTTCAGAGTCTACGTACGCCACCACCATCCGTGACTCGAAGAGATGTAGAGAGAGAGACTTTTTGAAGAAAGTGCACGAATCCATAGAAAGAGGAGGAAAGGTAATTTTAGATTTAGTGGGATTCTGTTTTTCAGGACAGAAAAAAAAATCTGATTTTACAAATCTTCTTTTTTGTTTTCTTATGATGTTTAATAGGTTCTCATTCCAGTTTTTGCCCTCGGAAGAGCACAAGAACTCTGCATCCTATTGGAAACATTTTGGTAGGGTTGTTTCTAATTTTTTGAAGCAAGATTAACATTAACTTTGTATATTTAACCATCAGTATCAGTTTGTGAATGCGAGTCTCTGTCAAAGCCAGAAATAAGAGGGCAAACATCATAAAGGAAGTGATAGGGATGTGTCAGTCTGACTTTTTAGTCCTGATAGTAGTACATGGGCTTCAGGTATCAGCCGATTCGCAGTACTGCTCGATACCAGTGTTAAATTAATAGGCTTTGTGCATCACTGTGTGGAAGTGACTGAGATCATTCTTCTGTGTATAACAGCCGAAATACATGGGACAAGGATGCTGTGTGATACGTCTACCGCAGCAGAGCTCGTCCATCATGGCTTTTTTATTTACTTGCTCTTTTAGTTAAAAAGCTGCTGGTGTTGTCACTGCTACTCCTTAAGCTCCTGTCTGAGCTGTATGATGTGTCGGTCAGAAACTGTCACAACAAAGACAGAAAAGCCAATTTGTGTGAGCAGATCAGCCGGAGACCGACTGTTTCTAACAAGTTGTGCTTTTTTTCACCGAACATGCATCCTCGCCTCTTGATTTTTTTGCCGGAAGGCAGCCTCAGGCTTGACTTAAACTGTGTTTTCCAAACTTTGTAAAACAAAATGTAACAAATGAGTACATGAATATAAATTTACTGAATTATTATCTTTTACTAAAAGAATCAGTCGTGCACCAGAAACTTGGACAAAAACTGTTAAAAAATAAACAGGAATTCAAATTCAAATGGGAGCCCATTTAATGCAGCAACAAATGAATCAAAGTAGAGACAGGAATTCAAATTCCTGCATAAAGCAATAAACCTGCATAATGAGTCAGTATTACTGACGTGTGCAACTAGTCGAGGAGTCAGTCAATAGCTGCTAACCTGGGCTAAAAATACTGGTCGGTTAGACCTATCACTAAAATTGTTATCATTTTATGCAGTTCATTCGTTCATAATGAAATGTTGTTGTGATAATTAGGCACTTTTCCCAAATAATATCGTTTCCAATAAATGTTTAAAATCAATTTAGTTATTAAAAAAGGAGGTTAACAATTTCAAAAGGTTTTTTTATAAAATATGCAATTTTTTTTCAGGCAGTGTTTAACCTAAAAGATAATATTGTCCTAAGTTTTCACTGTTCTCTGAGTGTTTCTACTGTTAGATTAGGCAAGAAGTTTAAGTTTTAAACCACCATTTGAAGGGGAAATAAGTCATTAGGAACATTTGCCCATATGAGTTTAAGAACGCTGCATCCCTAAAAAGTTGTGTGTGGAGATAATCACTGTTCCCTGGCTGAGATATCAGATAAAGGCTATTTTTGTGGTTCATAATTATTGCAATTTGAGTTAAATAGAAAGTTCAGTCCATGTGGAGTAATTACACATGATTATAAAACACCAAGGTCACAAATTGTCTGGAATAAAAAATAAACCAGCTGCTCCCTTAAATAGCTGTATTCATTTTATTAAGCTTGATAGATTAATGGTGGGACATGAACTTTTTCATATTAAGCAGTGACACACTGTGCAGACACTCTAATTACCTCCTCTCCCAAAAACAGGGAGAGAATGAACCTGAAGGCCCCGATCTACTTCTCCACCGGCCTGACGGAGAAAGCGAATCATTATTACAAGCTTTTCATCACATGGACCAACCAGAAGATCCGAAAAACATTCGTACAGAGAAACATGTTTGAGTTTAAGCACATCAAGGCCTTTGATCGCTCCTATGCTGATAATCCTGGGCCCATGGTAAGTTTCGTCTTTTTGCACCAAAGTCTGAAAAGTGTCTGAACGGCGGTGAAATACGACAATGTGTCCGCTTTCAGGTGGTGTTTGCTACACCGGGAATGCTGCACGCAGGTCAGTCTCTGCAGATCTTTAAGAAATGGGCCGGCAATGAGAAAAACATGGTGAGTCTCAGAAAGTGTTTTTTTTTTTGTTTAAATAATGCTTGATAACCCTTTGATTATGTTCAACTTTAAGGAGCAGCAATAATGTTCCCGGATCAAAATTGACTCGGTGCATGTTTAACCACCTGAAAGTAGTATATATTTCAGTTTTTTACATATTTAGTTTTTCACCTCTTCCAGGTCATGGTTTGCTGATGATAACTCACTCATTTTCCATTAAAAAAAAAAAAAAAACAAAAAAAAAATTAACAATATTTTTTAATATATCTAATTTTTTTTATATTATTATTTTTTAAAATATAAAAAATATTTTTTCTGTACTTAGTTAAAAATAGACATTCACCACATTTGTTTTCAATCCATTCTTTTTTTCCCCAACATTTTTGAAATAGGTTCTGTTATGAGGTGGTGTTGATTAATTCAAACAACGCATCCTTTTGGGGGTGAAATTGACCCTTTAAATTCAAATTTTCATCCTAAAACAATTTATTTACAATTTTACAATTTTACAAGGAAACGTGAACAAGAAGCATGTGTACGTGTGTATGCGTGTATGTGTGTGTGGTTTCTTGCTCCAAAAATTATTAAATATTTTTCATGTGTTTTTAAACTTTCAAACAGGTCAATTTTACCCACAACAAAACAACAAACCTGTTGTTTTTTTTAGGTTATCATGCCAGGGTATTGTGTACAAGGAACAATCGGTCACAAGATCCTAAATGGCCAGAGGAAACTGGAGATGGAGGGGAGAGCAACAGTAAGATTTCTTTATTTCTTCATCTGTGTTGGTAATAGTTACTGTTATTTTTTATGAAATCTTTTCTTCCATCTCAGCAGAAGTCTTCAAATGCAGAACAGTTAAACAATTTTGGACAATATGCTCATTCGCTTTCTTTTCAGGAGTAATACGAGACGATTGATACCACTCTCATATCTAACTGTTGCACCTTTACGGTCGTCTCTCCCTGTTATTCCTCCAGTGTTCAGTTTTCAGGAGGTTTCCAGCAGGAGCTGAATTATCCACAGGGATAAAACAAACAGATCAGATCATTAAAACTGATAAAAACACTGAATACAGCAGCTTCATGTTAAAAAATTTTTTTTTTTTTTACATGTTGCCTTTAAATTGTGTACAAATGAGTTATGACGTGCTTATTATTGACATTGAGACAGAGCCAGGCTAACTGCTTAACCATCTCCTTTCTTCACCTTCATATTTAACAAAAAGGAGATCAGAGAAACAACAGAGATGATGATCTTTCCATCAAACCCTCTTAAAAAAGCCAATAAGAGTATTTTCCGAAATAATCAAATTCAACTTTTAAAAAAAGGACAAAAAACGTGAAATTGTTCTGCATGTGAAAAACAATTCTGACACATAATGATTGACTTGATTTTTCTGTGATTGTTCCAGCTGGATGTGAAGCTGCAGGTGGAGTACATGTCCTTCAGTGCTCACGCAGATGCAAAGGGCATCATGCAGCTCATTCGGATGGCAGAGCCTCGAAACATGCTGCTGGTGCACGGGGAGGCAGTGAAAATGGAGAGTTCCTAAAGGGCAAGATTGAACAGGAGTTCAGTACGTACAGTCATGATGTCCGGCTCATTTGTATCTGCTCCCCTCCAGTTTAACCACGGGCGCAAGGCGTTTCTCTGGCTTTACAGACTTTTATTACACAAACATGCGTTCACACATGTTCTCAATCATGCTGTGAGAACTAAAAACACACAAAATCACAAGAAAAGATGATCAATACAAAACATCTCAAAGGAATTTTCTTACAAATGTCGCTACTTCATTAGCATAAATAAGCTCAACTTTGCTGCTACAACTTAAAGAAGAGAACAGAAACGGCGTTGAGCGTCTTCACAGCTCGTAATTTCATTGTCATAATTCATCTTCTACAATGTGAGTTCGGCTCTAAAGGAAGGGTGCCGAAACACAGTAAAGGAAAGGAAAGGAAATGTATCAGCTCCAGTAATTCAGCACACAGGTCCTTCCAGAGACATATATTTTTATTTATATATTTTATTGATATTTATGCTCTTTTTTAAAATGATATTTGCAGTAATTGTTAAATAGTTTTTAATGTAAGTTTTAATTCTAAGCAAAAATCAATATTAATCACTCATAATCATAAACCACATCAGTGAATCAAATATTTGTATAAATAAACTGAAATTAAATTTATAAGAGAGATAATCATAAGATAATCCTTATGATTATCTCTCTTATAAATTTAATTTCACCATTAATATTTGTGTTGAATTAAATAATGCTTTGTTATTTTTAATTATATTTCAGGTCTTCTGTGTAAATGAAATAATTTGAAGGACTAGGCCTTTAAAGTTTATTTATACAAATATTTGATTCACTGATGTGGTTTATGATTATAAATGCCACTTATGCCGCCTGCATCATTAACAGTCATAAGTAAATGTGTGAAGATTTACAGTAGGAGGTGAAGATGACGTTACTGTCTTGTTTTTGTTTTTAAATGTCAGGTATAGACTGCTACATGCCTGCCAACGGAGAGACAGCGACAGTTACAACAAATCCCAGTGTGCCTGTGGATATCTCCCTCAACCTGCTCAAGAGGGAGATGGCTCTTGGAGGTATGATTTGTTGATTTTCAGGAATTTTAGGAATTAGTTGAATTCACAGTGAGCGTGGTTTAGGTTCATGATTCCTACGCAGTTTCAGTTTTCTGTTTTCAGGCCTGACATTTAGTACAATACTGTTTTTTACAGTACGAGCTACCGTACCGTGCCACCTAAATATCACAACCCACATCAGTTGCCATAATGATAAATGTCACGTATGTGAGATGATAAGACTCTAAAACTTTAGCGGATGTGTAGCGTGTTTCCCCAGCTCTACTGTTTTGGGTTGGTGGGCAGGACCCACTCAACCACCTACCACCACACTAAATTCTGTTCTCAAATCCAAACTAATTGTTTCCTTTAACCCTGGAAACATCGAAAGAAGGCAATGAGCAACTTGACAATAAACAACCCAAAAACTAGCAAGAAATTAGTGAAACGTTGCAAGAATACTATCTGAAATGCAAAAAAAGTGCTACTTAAATAACAAAAAATAAATTTAATTTAAATATGTTTATCATAATTATTGTAAATATAAGTTTTTATAACTTCCCTGGTTAATGATTCTCTGTCTCTTATTTATTTAATTGTTTTTATCTGATTTTCAGGTTATTTTCACAATGCAACTTGTGGACAATCAGTGTTTCTGCAAATCATTTACATATTTCAGACTGTGATAATAAAAAAAATCTGTTTTGCATGTAGTATATTGTAAAATTATTCATTTTTTGTATTTTCAATTTTTTTTCACCTAAAAACATAGTGGCACCATGACAGAAACCTGTCATGTAATGGTTTAAAATTCTGAAAATTAATGAATATTTGATATTTATTGTTAGGACTGATGTTGGTTAAAAAAACTCAATGAAAGCAGAAAATCATATTTATATATAATATATTTAGAGACAGATTTTGTAAAGCACATTTTGTGTGCAGAGCGGTATGAGTGCACAAAAAATAATAATTTATAAAAATCAGTGTTGCTGCTACTCATTGACGTATCCCAGGCTGGGATAATCAAAAAATCAACTTTGCATGTAGTATATTGATAATAATAGATTTTTTGTCTGGGGTTAAATCTAAAAACATTGTGGCATCATTACAAAAACCTGGAATTTAAAGGGTTAAAATTCTAAATATAAATGAATATTTGTTATTCAAGATTAGGACTGATGCTAGTTAAAAAAAAATAACTTAATGAAAGTAGAAAACAATATTAAAGTATAATGTTTTTTTTTTAAAAGAGCATTTGTTGCGCAGAGCGATATGACTGTATGTATTATCAAAGCTGGCCCTAAGGGGTTAATGTTCTGAAACATTCTTGTGTTGAAGGGCCTCTTCCTGATCCCAAAAAACCTCGCACCATGCATGGAACGCTGATCATGAAAGAAAATGTAAGTTCACTGCCATCAAATAATTGTAAGGGGATAATTACGATATTTTGAGTTTGGGTTTGTATGAGGAACTGATCCAGAGTCAGTGTATTAACTGCAGTAGATATCAGTCGGCACGTTCCCGGATTGAAGAAGGACTGACACTAAAGCTGCCTCATACAAGCCCAAATTTAAAACATACTATGTGTCCTTGCATGAGTCTGTCATTTTTTTAAATTTTAAAATACTTGTGACATCTACATCGATGACCTTCTGACTTCCTTGTCGTTTTTTTCCCCTGAGCACAGAGTCTGAAGCTGGTGTCGTCGGAGCAGGCCCTGAAGGAACTCGGCCTCAACGAACATCAGTTACGCTTCACCTGCCGCGTGCAGCTCCAGGACCCCCACAGCGACCCCGACACACTCCACAGAGTCTACACACACCTCAAGAGGTGAGCGCCGCGCCGCAGGAAGAGGAGGCCTCCACTTACTTAAAAATGAGGATTATTCGCAGTTCACACACACCCTCCACTTTCTCCACCTTCCTCCTGTGAACCACACGGCTGATTTTCTGCACATTTATATGTTTATACAAAATTCTCCTAGGACCCAGTGTTTACAATAGTTTTTCCTTTTCTTTTCTTTTCTCTTCTTTTCTTTGCTTTTGCTTTTGCTTTTCTTTGCTTTTGCTTTTGCTTTTGCTTTTGCTTTTGCTTTTGCTTTTGCTTTTGCTTTTAGCTCTGCTTTTTTCATTTTCTTTCTCTGCTTTTAGTATAGTTTTGATAATACCAAAGGACACTTGTTCCCAACTGGTGGGTCACAGCCCAAAAGTAAAAAAAAAAACAAAACTTTATTTGAAGTTGTGTTTCCATTTATTCTTGCTGCATGTTTTATTTCTTTGTATTCTAAGCCAATTTGCTGTTTACATTTTTTTGCAATAAAACTGATCAGACTGAACCAGTTGGGAACCACTGCGTTAGGATATACAGTATGTGTCATTTCTGTTCTCTAAGAATTAAATTTCTGGAGCTTGTCTGAATTTTTCCTGGATTCTTGTGATGTTAAGATGTTTAAGTTCAGTATTTTATCTCTGTAACACGTTTCACACTTGCTGAATTTTGTGACACATAAGATAACATCTGCCAAAATCTCCCGTCTTTATATGTTTGTCATTCAGTGTGTTAAAAGGTTACACCATCCAGCACCTCCCTGATGGCACAGTCATGGTGGAGTCGATCGTCATCAAAGTCTCCTCCTCTGCTGAAGACACCAACACAAAGGTCCTGCTCCTGTCGTGGAGTTATCAGGTAAAACTTTTTAATGTCTCACTGATTAATTTTAAAACAGCATTAAAATGGTTCATTAAATATTTTGCAGTTCACGGCTGTTTGAGACCAGTTCAGCTCAGATCTTTATTTAAAACCCACAAGTTAAAATTCTTTTGACAGCAATGAGGCATAAAGGTTGAACATTTTGTTGACTGTTTTGGAGATACAGTGGCTCCTAACATGCAGATATCATGATTCCAGTTTTTTTATTAAGATTGTGTGATCTACAGGGTTTAACGCAGCAGAGATCTATAGGCACAAGAACAGACACATTTAAGCTTTTGCAGAGATCACTGACAACTCTGAGCTGTTTTGGTACTGTGGTGAGGTCTAAACACTAAATTTAGACCATAAGCAGTAAGATAAATGCAGAGCTGACTGAGACAAGCCCCAAGATGCTTATAGCTCCCCAAAGTTTCCACTTGTGGCCTATTAGTGATGATCTGATAAAGTGTTTGTGATGTTTTTCTACGTCAATAACCATATCTTTGGTTTCAGAGATGTTCAGTCTCAGATAGTAATCATCACACCGCTGTACAAGATCACTGACCACACACATCTGATGACTAATTTCTGTGAAATCAAGAACCACA
Organism: Plectropomus leopardus; assembly: GCF_008729295.1. Classification (NCBI taxonomy): domain Eukaryota; kingdom Metazoa; phylum Chordata; class Actinopteri; order Perciformes; family Serranidae; genus Plectropomus; species Plectropomus leopardus. Next base: position 31,138,887 of record NC_056470.1, read on the forward strand.
AATAGTACAGACACCTAAATTCAGCGGCGTGGAAAATAAACATCAGTGGGGACAGGACACATCCCTGTGGGGATACACAAACGTAGGGATGCATGATAATATTGGCATGCATTGGCAATACCAAAGTCCTAAAAAGTCATGGAAAACAGGATTTCAGTATTTTTTTTTTCTGAAGTTACGTTGTTAAATATAGAAATAATTGTTCATGACTGTTTTTGTATCTTGCATTGCACAGGTTTAATATTTTTTTAGCATTTTTTAGTAGATCATCTAACTTTTTAACTTGACCGAAAATATTGCATTTTATGTTACAATAAACATTTGGACAAAATTGTCCCTGATCCTAAGTAATTGATGCAGTTTCATGTTTTTTTTAATTAGATTTTGATCATTGTAAAATGGTCTTGAATTAATTCCAAGAGGCATTGAAAAAGTCTTGAAAATCTTAACTTTCATGAAACTGTAGGGACCTATGCTGTGTTTTCCCTGTTGTAGGGAAACTCAGAATTAACCAACGAGTTTAAGCAAAATTTAGAGGAAAACGTGTCAAAGCCACATGCGTATGACGCACATTTAGTTGCCGAAATGTTAAAACATTTTTTTATTCAGTGAAAAGGCTCCACCTTTTACAATTAGATAATTAAAGACTCACTTCAGATCTATAGCAGCGATAAATGTGAATTAAAAAATGTAAAAAAAAAAATGTTAAAACTGTTATTAATTTCTATAACATTTTTTGTCAAAGCAACAGGGAGCCACTGGAGAGGAGCAATAAATATAAGTAACCAGTCACAAAGATTATACATGCAAAAAGTGGCACTGAAATGTGCTCCCTGTTTATTTCAGTGAAGATGGCAGTGAGATGTTTTCACTTAAAAGTTACAAAGTTCAGTCTGATGGACTGAAATCCTGAGACTATTGATTATTCATAATCTTTTTTATATAGCAAAAAGATTAAAACAAGCAGTAGAGAAGGAGCACACAGACAATGATAGCAGTTAATTATGATAAAGAAGCTCTATAATATACAACTTGTTGCGCGATTAAAACTCAGCCTATGATATCTCCTGTTCCTGTTCCAGATCACCACAGCACGCGAGTGCACTTTGTTTTGGGTGATATCTGACCGCACCACGGGGGGGGGACATCACTTAACCTATTTATGAATGCACTCACAGCCCAGAGGAGAGTTCGATCCGACAAAGGAAGTGAAAACACTTGTGTGGGTGGACAGTGTGACAGTGGGAGCTCGAGGTGAAAGCAGGGAGGTAAAAACCCGCCTGCTGATCTTGAGTCACTACGCAATGGAAGGAGAGAGGTTTCTGTGGCTACATGTGCTCCGTGAAAAGCACAAAGAGCGAGAAAATGAAAGACGTTTCTGCCACTTTATGCCTTTTCTATCTTAGGTTCCAGCAGATTTGATCACAACTAATCACGACATCACACAAACTGTAGTTTTGAGTCTACTGTCTGTTAGATTATCAAGTGTTTGTGTTGGAGACATAAATAACTAGATAGACAAAGAACTGACAGAATATTAAATTAGCAACTATTTTTATAATCAGTTAAGGAGCCAAAGGTTCATTTGTCACATACACAAGCAATATGTGTAATAAAATATAACACAAAATTTTGTAAGATTAGAATAAAGACAAAAAGGATAAAAATATAAATATATGTCAAAAAAACAAACTAAAACATACATACTGTATGTCACAAGTGTATTTTTTTTAAGCAAATTTGCCAAATGCTTATTTGTTTGAGCCTTTCAAATGTTACACTTTCCTACTTTTTTGTCTGCTACAACATTGTAAGCTAAATAACTTTGGTCAGACAAAAGAAGCCGTCTGAAGACGTCACCTTTTTCACAAGTATTTTCACTTCCTACGCGCATAATAAACGCCAAACAGTTCATCGGAAACGTAATCTGTCGATTGAATAAAGGAGAGGAGAAGATATAAAAATACACTGAATTTTTAAAAAAGGGGAAGAAAGAAAAAAAATATTTTTTTTCTTAGTTTTCATTAATATGTTTTGTTCTCTCCTGGATTATAATATAGTTTTTACTTCTTTCTTCCCACAAAATAAATCTTGAAACAGTCACTCAAAAAGGAGAAAAACAAGGGGTTTTAAGGTTAACATGCTTTATAGTTTTCCACAACGCTTTGACCGTATCTTCTTTTTTCTTTGTCAGGACGAGGACCTCGGGAGCTTCCTTTCAAGTCTGCTGAAAAAGGGGCTTCCATCTGGACTTTGCTGAAATATGTTTTGCCCCAAAACTATGAATATGTGACGGAAAATCCCTCCTGAAAAGAATTCATGTACTGTTACTCTTTTGAAACCTGGATTTTTGGAGGCTGAAAACTTCTTCGAAGTGCAGAGGATTTCAAATTTGTATCTGTAAACTTAACAACATTAAGGCTGAACTTCCTCCCTGTCGATGCCTGGAGGTTAACCAGCTTTCCAGTGTTTTTTGTGTCTGAATGACTTACAGGACGAACAATTTTTGAAACGGTTCAGTTTTTAGGAATAGGGCTGTAGCCGGCAGTGGCAAAACAGGACAGGATTAAAGTTCACTAAAAGTGTTTGTTTTTCCCGCTGACAAGCTCAGATTCCTATAGAGATAGACCTTTTGTTCATGAGTAAGGTCCTTTTGTTTAACCAAAAACAGCCCAGATATTGCCATTGCAAAACCTACCAGACTCCATTTAAATAAACAGTAATTTTACACTGTAATTCTATACTTAATTCAGAGTCAACTGAAACAAAACAAAACTCACAGAAACCTTTTTGGTTCATTTTCTCACTTTACAGAAAAAAATGCAAATGGTTGGGTTGAAATAAATGCTTTATTGACCCAGGTAGATGTAAAATTGTGCAGGTTCTACACACACTTAAATGACTGTTTATTTAAATGAAGTCTGGTGGGTTTGGTGACCACAATTTCATGGCTGTTTCTGGTTAAACAAAAGGGGCCTTACTCTTAAAAACAGGCCTATCTCTGTATGGATCTTGTCATAATGTTGTCAGACACTTTGAATAATAATCTGAGACTGTCAGTGGCAAAAACAAGTACTTTTATTGGACTTTTTGGGTGCACAAATCCCCCGAGTGGTGACATTGTATCCTGTTTCGGTGCTGCTGGCTGCAGCTCTCAAAAAATGTTGTTTCTTTTAGTCAATTAGACTCAAGAAATAGGGTTGGAAATATGCCAAAATTACCCTGAAAATGTACCAATTTTTCTAAATATAATAGTGACGGTGTTTCATAGACTCATTTATAGGCTGAACTGAAAAAAAAGACAAACACCCAAATTCTGATATATTCCTTTATTTTGATGTACAAAGTCAATTTGAATAAAAAAACATTTTATAGAAAACTTAAATGTTTGCAGTACTGAAATTACACTTTAAACAACAATGAAGCACATCAAGAGATATATTTACAGGAAACTTGCTGTTAACCCTTCAGCTCACTGCTATGGTGTAAACACCCCTCCTCCTCCTCACTCTTCCCCACAGCCTTTTTGTCATCTTCACCTGCTTCCATTTGCAGTGGCTGGTGGTGGCGTAGTAAAGCACGGGGTCCAGGCATGTGTTGAGGATGACGAGCGCCATGGTGACCCGCCTGGCGTTGTGGATGGCGTTGGCAGCGGAGCAGCTCTGGATGATGTCTATGCGTCGAAGGAGGTGCAGCAGGTACACGACATGGTTGGGCAGGAAGCAGAGCAGCGTTATAGCCAGGATGATGTAAATGACCCTCACTGCTTTCTGGGCCGTTTTTGTCCTTATCATGGAGATGCGCCTGGCGGCCAGCGGGTAGCACACCAGGATGATCACGGAGGGCAGCAGGGAGCCAAAGATGAGGGAAAGCACGCTGTACACCGCCAAACGCTTGTTCCACTCGCTCTTGGCGAAGTTCTCAAAGCAGCTGTGGCTTCCAGATTTGTCTGCGTTGGTTTCCAGGGGCCCCATGAGGACGAACACCAACATGGCCATGACAACCACACACCAGAGCACCACACAGACAACCAGAGAGCACCAGGAGCTCCGCAGCCTCAGATAGGTGTGCGGATGTACGGTGGCCATGTAGCGATCCACGCAGATACATGTCATGAAGCAGATGCTCATGTAGATGTTGGCGAAGAAGAGGATCCCAGTGATGCGGCAGGTGACGTCGCCAAACACCCAGTTGTTCCTGTTGAGGTGGTAGTGGATCTTAAAGGGCAGAGTGCAGAGGATGGCGATGTCGGCCAGCGCCAGGTTGCTGATGTACACGCTGAAGGCCGTGCGGGGCGTGATCCTGAAGGTGAAGACGTAGAGGGCAGCCAGATTTCCTGGCAGACCCACAACTAAAGCTAAGATGTAGACCACCGGGAAGAAGTAGTACTGGTACTCTGCTGACGGCACACTGCAGTTACCAACCGTCCCGTTCATCTTTGCAGGTTTTTTGGCAGATTAAAGTCACACGGCTTAGGTCGACTCACAAACACTGCAGCATCTGTAACTGTAGCAACACAAACATGTTTACAGTCATTTTTTTCCATTTTTACTCTTACACGAGCTCGGAAACTAATCTTTTTCCAATCGTTCTGCTTTTATCAAATGTTTTTTTGTTCCAGAGGCTGACCACATTATCCTCTTTTGTTCAGGTTTGTGAAAACATTTTGATACAACAGACACTTACACACACATGTAAATTCTACTCAACAGGCAAGTGAAGTGAAACAGAAAAGCAGAAAAACATTAACCACTTATACAAAGCCAACAAAGTTACACTTCCAGTAATATTGCACTTAATGGAAGCAGGTAAAAGTGACAATGCTTTAATCTCCTGGTAACTTCTCGGTCTTTTCATTCTCTGTGCATTGTGTATAGTATCCTTTTCCTGGAGTGTTGCACCAATCTGCGCTTAAAAAAGAGACTTTTTAGAACTGCGCACTAGAATGTGATCCCATAAATATTTCATACAATTACTATTATTATTACTAAAATTCTTTAAAAAAATTCTGGGAGTGTAATCTATTGTGCAGATTTTTGTTTGTCCGCAGAATTATGGAAAGACTACTGGCCCAATTTTCATGAAATTTGGTGGAAAGGTGTAACATAAGCCAAGGAGCGACCCATTAAATTTTGGAGTGGATCCAAATCACAAGGCAAATGGACAAATAATATTGTAGGGCATTTTACCGTGGCTGAGGTATGCGCTCGTGGAGTGCCCTGACATTTTACCTCACTCTTAACTTAAAACAAACAATTTTAATCCAGCTCACCATATATTCTAGAAATATAACGTATCTTAAATATTTGTATATTAGTAAAATCTTAAACAAAACCTACACTATATGTAGTTAAAATAACATTTTTAATTTTAAAATTTATGCGGGAACAGAAACGCTTACCGAGCTGTTTGGGAGCTCCTTTGCCTGATCTCCAAAATATTCAAAGCTGCACTCTACATTCAAAATGCATGAGATAAAAGCTGTGTTTTGTAGCTGCACTTTGTTTGAGCAGCTCCTCTCAGAAAACAGTGCACTTATAAAAAAGCTGCTCTTTGCTCAGGCGTCTTAATTTCCTGTTTTGCTGTGCTGTAGGTGTGGAGTAAAGAGAGGGGCAGGAAACCATGCTTTCATCATCCACCCTCTGCAGTACAGTGAGATACGCGAGGAGTCAAGTCATGTCAGCTGTATTTAAAAAGTGCCAACTCAAAACAAAAATTATCTCAGGACACATTTTATATACATGTAGGTCTAGTACTAAATTTACAAGGAGCTTGTCACCATAAACAAGCACTTGGCGACAGTGACGATGTAAAAGAGGCAGAAAGCTCAAACACAGCCAGGCTCTATGTGGGTGTCTGAAGTTCGCTTTTTCTAGCTCAACTTTTATTTGTGGCACGTCACATCAGTCAGCAGCGACAAGTTTAGGGCATCAGTATGTAGCTTTATGTCACCAGCTTAATTGAAATGACTTGTGTGAACACAACATCTGGCTCCCAGTCTACCTCAAGACACTTCAGGAACCAGCAGCAAGCAGGGCGCAATTGAAGAGACAATTTTAATGAAGAGTGTTTTTATAATGATCAGTGATGCACGATAATGATTATTTCAACTGATACTGATAAGCCGATAATTTCCAGCTTCTCGTGGACAATAACATACTGATAACCGATAATTTTTTTGTTTTTGTTTTTCATTACTTGAGAGTTTGAAAGGCTGACATGTGGTGAGTATACAGATAAATTTAATTTGTGCATTTTCAAAACAAAAAAAAAACAAAAAAAACTGTCAGTTTATTCTTTCAGCATAACTGAGCTGGAAACTCACTACACCTGATCCAGTGTGTCCTCTCGAATGAGAGCGGAGTGGACATTCAGAGACACCGGCGGAGACTTGGGTCTCTAGAAGGGGTTGCCGGGCTCCAAGAGAGTCCTCTGGGATACTGCAGGGGGGTTGGTTTCCAAATGATGTTTTTTTTTCTTTTAAAACCTTTAAATTTTCCTAGAATTACTCCCTAACAATAATCCAATAAATTTAGCCTTTCGCAACAAGTTATCTTTTTGAAAGTGGAATTCCCCCCTGACCTTCCTGAAAGCACATACAAGTCAAGACTGCAACCAGAGTCTGATGTAGCCTTCTGCCTGACATCCTCCACCCTCACAGGTTAATATAAAATACAGTTTTATACAATATATGTAGTAACGGCTCCATCTCTGTTTCAGCTGAGGGGTCCTTGGCCTGAAAAACATTGCTTCAAGAGGTTACCCAGTTTTAAAGTCATGGGAATGCAGAACGTCTTAAACATTGTTCTCCACACAGTGTTTGATTGTCAGCGTGTTCATGAATTTGTACTTTAATGCAGGATATTGATCTTGTGTGCACAAGATATTAGATTATTCATGTTTGCACAGGATCCATATCTGCAAACAAGACAAGAACCTGGGTGTTTAAAATGCATATCTCTATCTTCCAGGATGTCAGGGTTTCTGTGAAGATGTGATTATTATTTATTTCACAGGTTTTAACCCATGTTAAAAGTCCTATCTGACGTCACACACACACACACACACACACACACACACACACACACACACACACAGGGGCCACAATAACCCCAAGCAGATTGATATGGCCATGCTGCTGTGCAGGAGTATTACATTGTCCCAGGTGTGGACTGAACCATGTACACAGTATTCGCTAAAATTTGAAGGTCTTAAAACTAGTGATTGCTCCAAGGATTCTCCTTAAGATCACAACAATACTGGAAGAATTGCTCTAATCTTTTACTTTAATAGGGGTATCACAGTGTACAAATAATCTGCTGCAAGTCAAAGTAATGCACTCAAATTTTTTGCTAGTCAATTTGCAATGTAACATATATTATGAAAATATTGAGGTGGACTAAAAGCCACAATATTTGCCTCAGAACTGCAGTGCAGAGGAATTATAAAGCAGCAGAAAATGGAAGAATGATAAACAATAAAATACAAGTACCTCAAAACTACAAAAGTGCCACAATTGTGTAAATAGTTACTTTTCACTGCTGAGTAATGATGCAAGACCGTATGAATTATTTAAGAGTTACCCCTACAAATTACCAAAGCTGAAACTGAACTGTTTGTGGCAAATTGGTAAATATATTTGGTAATATTTTTTTTTCTTAAGGACGGCACTTTCTATAAAGTCTAAATGTTATATTTCTGTATGTGTTTAAGTGTGTGTGCTGAAGAGGGTATACAGAGCATGTGTGTGTAGGTATATTTATGTACACACTTGTTTATTTGGATGCATATATATACACATTTATGTATGGGTTTTTCATCCCCTTGTTTTACCACTTAATAATTTACAGTTTCTTCTTTCATTTATCTGTTTTTATTGTCTTGTGAAGCACATTGTAGCATCAGTTTAGAAACATGTATATTATTATTATTGTTAAATTTAAGTAATTATTATTACAATAATTTTTTGTTTATTTATTTGCACCATTTGAAACTAACAGAAAACAGGTCAAAAATAATACAGAAAAACTGGTGCTGGAAACCCCAAAAGGCTTATAGAAATACCTTACTGAAGGTAATACAATAAATTACGATAAAATCAAGTGATATAAAAAATGCCTTTACTTAGTTAGCTTAGAGTTAATAAATTTGTAAATTATTTCATTTGTTTATGGTTTGGATCATCAATACTTTTTGACGCTTTTATTCTGAAAAAAAAAAAGACCGGAAGTTTTTGGAGTAGCGCGGAACATGAAGCGAAAAAGACGATTAGCCGTCAACATTTCGGTTAACATGCGAATTACATCTCTTTGTTATGATAAGTAATGTAACAATAGCTTGGAAAAAAGGTACAAAGTGCTTAACAATGTGTGACTATTGACTTTCTGCTCAGAAAAAGCTTAACGACATCGTTATGCTAGCTACCGACCAAGCTAACATTAGCTAAAAACAACAGCTCACAGGAAACTCCAACAGCAAGCTAAAGTCGAGTTAATTTCATATTTAATTTACTATTTTTATTCGCAGAAGCCGTTAAAACGTCATCTACGAGCAGACGTTTTTTGTCCAGTAAAATTAAAATTATGGATATATAAATATGGAGTCCACCGTGTTAAAGACAGCAGTTGAAGAGGATTCAGCTAAATGTTATATCTGCTTGAGTCCCTTTATAAATCAGTTAGTTGGCTCTCTGGAAACCTGCCGGCATGTTTTCTGTCTTCAGTGTATCCTCCAGTGGTCCCAGGTAAACACATACTTTTTATTTTATTGTATTAAGTGCGTTTTTAAGATGTTTTAATGGAGTTATATGCGAATTGTTTGTAGGTTATTGAGCCTGTCAAAGGATAGTTTCTGTCACCATTTGGGACAGAAAGTTTATTTATCTGTCTATCTATACACTTCACCTGTCGCTCCTGTCCAGCAAAATGTCCTTTTTTATGTTTTTAAACCAAACTGATACTTTTATTCTAATCATTTTTCGCTTGAATTCTCCATAAAAAGTGTTCAATGCTGAACTCTCTTGCTCTTATGAATAACAGAAGCAACAAGTTTTTATTAAGTATTGAAAAAATATATTTGATGAAAGACTGGTATGAAATCAATTGTTTTTGTTTGTTAAATTTCTAACTATTTATATATTGATATTATAATTATGTGATTTTCAGCTTTGTATAATGTCATTTATCTCTCACTGCAATTGATGTTATTGGCTCATTTACAACGATATAAAACAGAAAAGCACCAAATCTTCACATTTTAGAGGCTGGAAGCAGAGGATGTTTAGCATTTTTGCTTGACAAATGACTTAAGTGATAATTGATTAAGAAAACAGAATAATTTTCTGTCAATCGACTGATCATTCAGCATTAATCTCAAATATATTTTGACAGAATAAACAATGATCACATCACTGCATCCTCTACTGTGTCTTCAAACCTTTTTCTTATAAAAGCGAGAAATTAAAGTGGCGTGATCACACTTCTGAAAAAACATATATCAACTTGTCTTAAGGTCTTGCAGATATATAGTAAGTTAATTGAGAAAAGATAATGACAATAATTATTCACTGCAGCCCTAAATGGGTGCATGAGTCTCCACTGTGGTACAGTAGAGTAGCTTTTCTTTTCTGTATATTTAAAAAATGCTGCTTTATCTTGAATCTCAGACAGCCAACACTTGCCCGGTGGATCGGATCAGTTTTGCTTTCATCCACCAGAGACGCTGTCCTGAAGGGGACATCCAAAAGAAGGTGATTATTTGCAGTGTCCTGAAAGAAGCTCTACTGAAGCCCTGAGAGGGAAGCAAGATATTTTTTTTCCTGGTGATACATTTTCTGAGATCATTTTTTTTTTCATATATCAGCATTTGAATAATAAGAGCTGCATGTTGTGTTTAGTGCAGAGAGAAATGAAAAGTCCCCTGGTGGTGCGCTTCAGCCTCTTGTGGTCAAAATGAATATTACCGAAAGAAACACTTAGAAAAATGAGCCTTATTTTCCTCCTGAAAAAAAAATTCACTGGGCTCCACACATAGAGAAAAAAAATATTGCATTTTTTTTTCATGTGTGGAACCAAGTGAAAAAAAAATGTCGCAAAAAAAATCTCGCAAAAGAATTTTTTTTTGTCGCAAAACCCCCCAAATCTCACAAAACAAACAAAAAAAATGACTTTATTTCACACATGAAAAAAATGTTTTTTTTAACTTAGAAAATGGATCACCAGAAAAAAAAATTCACTTGCTCATTAAGGTTTCCGTAAAGCTCTCTGAAAGCTATTTGGAAATGTGTGGGCAGTTTCTGGGGGCTGAACTTTTTGTGTCGCTGCTGCAGATCAAAGTAAGGACAAAGAAAAAGGACGAAGATGACGAAGAAGAGGAGGGGAGCAATGCTGTTATCTGCGAGGAATGTGGACGCAGCGACCGCAGACACCGGTTGCTCGTGTGCACACACTGCGACTCCGGGTATGGCATTGCAGTGCCGGTGCACTTTGAAGTTACACATCTTTATGTAATAGCATTTTGGTCTTGAATGTTCAGTACATAGCAATGTTTATTTTAGTGATAGCATTAGTATTATATTGAGTAAAATAGTGTGTTGCACTTAACTGACTTTGACAGTTTTTCTACTGATTTTTTATATCGATGAAACACCCAAAAACTATGTTTGATGTTTGATTGACTGTAGAAAACGTGTTTAAGAGTTGTACTTATTGTTGCAGGTATCATATTGACTGCCTGACACCATCATTAAACACGAGCCCTGAAGGTGACTGGGTTTGTGCCGAGTGTTTGGTCAGTCCTCAGCACACAGGTAAAGACGTGTAGATAACTGATTTCATGCCTGTCACCTAAATAACATGTTTTCTTTTTTTATACATACTTATGTTATTATTTTCCCCAATAACTAACTGTGGGAGTCGAAGCTTCTTCCTTCTTAAAAATCTATATTTCACATTACTGCTTAATGTGACTTTACTGTCTCCCAAAGGAGTTTGGCCGCTTGTTTAAAGTTAGAGTGTGGAAATCATACATCTAAGTCAAGCCCTTGCCAAACGAGTTTACACATTGCAGATTAAACCAATCACTGCCAGGGAAAGCACTTATTATTTGTAAGTTTAACGGCATTTCGGCTTCAGGTGTGTGTGTGGCAACTTTTTCGCATGAGAGCACCAGAGGCAATGCATTTTACATCAACCAGCCAGAGCTAAAATCAAAGAAATTCATTATCATGTTTTACGTCAGATTTATTAAGTTTTTGATGCATTTTTCTATTTGACACTGTTTTGTTTGTTTTATTTTCTCAGTGCTTCATCTGTCTGTGTGTGATACCGTGTTAGTTGACAGTTTGAAATAAGGATTTTTTCTTTTTTAATTTATCTTTTTTAAAGGAGTAGGGGTTGGGGGCCATAGTGAAAGAGCAGCAACTAGCAGTATGATAGAAGCTATGGCAGAAAATTGTGTCCAAGAAAAGTTTTCAGAGTAGACACTCCAGATAAAAACAACTAAAACTTAAGTTTTCAAAAACAACTTATAGAGCGCTCCTGGTGGAGATTTAGCAAGCTCACCTGCAGGCTTATGTCACATGTCTATAGTGTTTATATAATTACTCTCAGTGCCAGAGGGGAGAGACAAAAGTTCCACACTCCAGCTTTAAGGTAAAGTAAAAACTGTATAGCAGTCAGTATTTAAAAAGATAAGATAAAACAAAATAAAGATGTAGACGTTTTTGTATAATGTCCTACTGTAAGACAGTTGATTTCTGTGCCACACTGACCGCTACCAAAGATGGCCAAAGGAGTTCAGTGACAGCTTTATGTGATGGTACAAGTACGATAGGAAGTAAACATGAAAAAGCACACATTTTTAGGAAGTAAAGGAATAGATTTTTAATATTTTATTAATGATAAGAAAACGTTATCCTGTATTAAATAGAATAAATGTTATGAAATTGTCCTCGCACAGACGGCTCCGTGCTGGAGGAGGAGATCAGTGATGGAGAACTAACAGACCTCCTCGCTGAAGTAGTAGATGAAACTCCATCTACCAGCAGTCGCCTTCGGCCCTCCACCATTAATCGTCCCGGCGGCGCCACTGAACGACGACACAGCCGGAGGATCCAGAGCAGAGCCAGCAGCGCTGCTCGGCCTCGCCCCCAAACCTCCTGGGTCAGTTCAGCATCACACAGAGAAAATATCATCTGTTTATCCACCATACAGCATGAGGACGGTATTATACATCGTTTATACTTTTTAGGTGACAAGCTCATTTTGGAAGAATAGTAATATCTTTGAAATACACAGGACTCACAGTATAAACAAACATCACAATACTGAATACCTTTAAAACATTTTTAAAAAATATGTCGTGAATCAGCAAAGATCAATACAAATACAATGAGTCAAAGCCATTGTCTTTATTTATAAATTAAATACTGAACTGTAAGAGATAGTAACATTTTAAATTAGATAGTTTTGGAAGTAGGTGAACTCAAGATGTGTGAAACACAGAACATGCAAAATATAAAAATGTAATATCTGCCATTATCTTTCCCCGTGCTCGTTATTCATTTAGGTAACCTCAAGTGTGCCACTAACTTGTTTAAGTAACTGGGGCAAAGAAAAAACGCTTTCAGCAGTTAACAGAGACTGTGGTTTCATTCATTTTGTGTGATTGTGTGCAAGATAAACCTGTCACTGTACGCAAAGCGCTGCGGCATTAAACCACATTTCATGCACTGTTTAGCAGACCTTTATCACGAGGTCATACGACTGTCTTCAAACACATGCATTGTTTCTCGCTGTCAGTGTTTGTGGTCACTGTCTGACACGAGCTTCTCAGCCCCTTTGGGTTCGTCTGTGCGTGTTTCTGCTGCTGCTTCTGCTCTTGAAGACATTGGTTTGTTATGAGCTCTAAAATACTTGAAGCAGAGGTCGATGTGTATTTCCTTTTGGCATTGCCTGCGAGAGGCTTGTTTTCGTCTTCAAAGCTCTTGAGTATTTTGGCTCACAGTTGCTTATTCTCCTCTCCTGACTGGGTATCAGTGAACACTTAGAGAGAGAGAGCTTGTTTACTCGGTCAAGGACATCTGTGTGCGCTTTTTTCCTTTAGTCAAGACTCAAACTGTGATCGTCTGCTGCTGCAGCACTCTGTTGATAATCTTAGCTGGGGACGTTTCTCAGCAGTGTCTCAGTGATTCGTTTGCTGCAGGGTTGCCACAGTTTCTAAAAGGCCTTAAAAGACAATTTACTTAAAAATAAGGTCTTTCATAAAATGTCTTAAATCAATCTTTCAAAAGTCTTAAAAATGCAAAGACATGGGAAGTAGGATATTAGGATTTTTTCATCTGAAGTTGAATTATGAAATCGAAAAACAAATGCTTACATCTTTAAAAAATTACAAAAATTACAACTGAATTAAAAAAGTTGGTCAAAAAAAAGTTACCTAACTCTAGTTAATTAATGTCGGTTTGTGATTTCTAAAATTTGGTTATTGTAAACTTCTTTTTTTAAACGTGTATTTATAAGTTTTAAGCGGTTATACATTAAAACATAAAATACAAAGTACAAAACAACTGAACTTTCCCGAAATGAAATATATGGCAGTAACAAAAAAAAAAACCAACAACGAATAATAACAAGGATAAAAAAATAAAAATAAAAAAAGACAGGAAGTCAAACACAAATTGACATGCAAAAGGCCATTAATAAATAAAAAAGTAATTTAAAAACAAACAAACTGCAGTACGATTAAATAAATTAAATGAAAACGTACATAAATACAGCATGAATCAGGGTTTAAACATTACATATTCCTCACAGTAAACTGACATATTCAGCATTACCTTACTCATCCAATGCCTCTTTAATATCCCCATTTCTAAAAACATGTTCCAAATGCTATCAAACTTGTGGGCTTTCTTTCTAACTGTAGGTAGTTTCTCAAGAGCCAAACTTGACATTAAGTTTTTTAACCTGTGGCCAAGAGAGGGACATTTAACACTCTTCCAGCACATTGCAATAAAGCGTCTGGCTTTTATGAGACACAGGTCAACGTAATCTTAAATTTTATTCCAAGTGGCATTTAAAAGTCTAAATTGGCCTATTTTGTAGTGACCATGTGCAGGGAGTCAGATTATTTTCACATTTCTGCTTGTTTTCAGATGGCAGCTGCAGTCAGTCCAGGCGGTTTGAATGCGTCTTTCTGTACAATACAAACATTAAGAACGCTTCGCTCTGATGCACCAGATCAGGGCCAATACTGATTAGACATATTGGTCATCAGCCAGATATGATACATTAAATATTGATTCTTTGTTAGTATCATGGTAAAAATCTATTTTTAGTGCCTTGGCAATCCCTGTCCTCACACTATCTTATAAAAATGATGCCAATGAATTCCATATAGTGAGACAGACAGATTTTAAATTTAGGGAAAAGGAGTTCTGATAACAGATCAGAAATCAACAGATGCTCTTAGTTGAGATATCGTGAGAGAGAAAAATAGTATTGGTGCATTGCTGTCTCACAAGAGGAAATTGGTTTTGCAGCAGGCAGCATATAAAACAAACACAATAAAAAACGCAATAGGACATTTTACAACATCAAATCTGCTGCTACTGTATACACACAATACAGAATACATTAAAAGTAAATGCAATAAACAAAAAAGTGTTGCAGTAACAAAAGGGGTGAGATGCCAAGTTCATTATATGTTATTAAAATTAAGTTTATGGCATGTTGCACCTCATTTTTAGAAAACTGAAATATTTACCATTCGCCTTTAAATTCAGTTGATGGATGAGGTGTTGCTCTGCACGCGCTGCTTCTGATCTTTAAAGGAGAAGCTTTCGTAACATTGATATTAATTTCCATAAATTGTCCGTTTATTCTTCCTGTTTCTCAGCATGTACCGAAATACCTGTTACATGCAGCAAAGCCTGAAGTCACAACAGACGAAGTAGCTGCACGTCATCAAAGTGATTCCAGCGATGCTTCAGTTGGTAAGTTACCAAGTGTCAGGAAATACTTTATTGATCCCTGGGAAATTGTGATTTGTATATATATATATATATATATATATATATATATAAAAACAAAACAAAAAAAAACAACAGAAAATAGAAATACAGTAAGAGTAAACACTTACCACAGTATGTAAATATTTGAAATAAAGTATGTATAGTATGCTGAGCATGTAAGTGTGTAAAAATAGAAATGTAAGTCAGTGCATTCTTTAATATTTAACATCTGCTTTTTGTGTGTTTCACAGAGTTAAATACCCGAAAAAAAAGGAAGCGTGACGCTTGAGCTCCTGACACATAGAAGAGTAGAAGCTGGAAGATGTGTATCATCACTGCCTGTTAAAGGTGCGCCTGTCAGAAATGACCACATGGTGGCAGCATTGTGTTAGCAGCTGGATGTTCAGTTCAGCCGTAAACTTCAGGGTATGAAGGCACTGACCAAAAACTGGCTGCTATACCTGACTGAGACCCTGTGTGACGTCCTTACCCTCTTTGTGACATTCAGTACACGCACATGGATTCCTAATGAGACATAAACATAACCTTAACTGGAGTAGCTAGTGTATTTATTTTGGACAATTAAATATTGGACTAATACACATGTACAGCATGAGAATGCTATGTGTGGGACCGACCCAAATCTAAACTGCAGAGTGAGTGATTTCCAATTCATTATAAGCTTAAGTAATATCCTTCCTATGGAGGAATGAATCTTTAATTTCAAACATGTAAAATCAGAACACACAAATAAGGACAAAAACAAAACAAAATGGTCCATACATCAATCGCAATAACAAATACTTTAGCTGCTTAAGTAACTTTAAAGGGACAGTGCACCCTAAAATAAATAAGACATATCCTCCTAACTGTAGTGCCGTTACTCAGTCTAGATTGTTTCGGTATGAGTTGCTGAGTGAAGCATAAATATTCTAAAAATTCAGTAGTGCTTGCTCAACTGAGGAAGACCGTTAATGTTTAAATCTCGTGCTGTCATGAGCACGAATCCCTCCTCCATGAATAGATTCACACTTCCTTTTGCGTGGCGATTCGGTTGGCCCGTGTCATGATTTCTGAAAAGAGACATTACTGATGAGTTTTTCAAATAATAATTTGGCATTTTGAGCACCAAAACCTGAGAGTCATCCAGTTCAGCTATATTATTGAAAAGGCAGACATCTTTACGACCGATATCTCCAACACTCTGCAACTCACACCAAAACAATCAAGACTGATAAGGAGAACTCCATGTGAGAGGGAAAACATGCATTTTTGATTATTGCGTGAACTGTCCATTTTAGATAATTTCCTTCAAAGTAATCCATCTCAAGTCTGCAAAATACACAATTATTTGTAAAGAGAACTTTGTTTTTGTGTTGAGAGATTTCAAAAATACAAATTTCCACCATGTGATGGCGCCAGAGGAAAAGTCATAGAGATACTTTGCTTAAAATCCCCAAATATTTGTGCCAGTCTGTCCAGCAGAAGTGCAGATATTTCAGGAAATAAGTGGAAATTTTGACCTGCTCTTTGGGCTAAATATAAAAGTTAGGGAATCACAAAAAAAACTGTAGGATTCTTCCTCTGGGGACCATGAATGTCTGTACAAAATATCATAATAATACATTTCATAGTTTTTAAGATATTTTCATTTGGACCAGTGTGGAGCAACCAACACTGCCTTCCTTCGATTTGCTAGCATGGCTAAAAATGTTTGTCTTCTGACTCAGTCTGAAGTATTTGGTAAAATCAGTGTTGGTGCAGGTGGCACAGTGTGGGCTGACAAAAGTGGCTGAATAAAAGTATGTGAGGCTGCTGAGATGTTCAACGCTGCTCTGTTTCGTCTGTAATATCATCCCGCCTCCCTCAGCATCACTGAGCCATTGCCTAGCAACGCCAGCCTCCGTCTTATTTCTCAGGATCTCGTCCAGCCGTACCCGAGAGAGGGAGGCTGCCTCAGTCAGACACTCTCAGATCTGTTGTTTCTGGTCCTCTAATATTAAATTCATCCTTTGATGTCCGAAATCAATCTTGTGTTGGATAAGACGCCTTAAAATCTGAGCCAGATTTAGGGAGAGGCAAGAAAAAAAATATTAATGTGACATCAAGAAAGTTATTATAGCTCATATGCATTCATGTTGTTCTGTTTGTGTGTGTGTGTGTGTGTGTGTGTGTGTGTGTGTGTGTGTGTGTGTTTGTTTTTGCGTGTATTGTGATTCAGTGGGCGGGCACTTAACAAGCCTGCAGCTCATCTTGCCCTACTTTCCCCCCCAAAACAATGTGCATTAGAAAAACAAATGTTCACCTTCACTGAGCAGCCATGTTTGCGGAGCAGGATCGTCGAAATGAACAAAAACGTCCGAGCGGAGACGGTGTGAGGTGTGGTGTGTAAAACCAAACGTACACCAGAAAGCACTCACAGACCCTGGTTTAATGGTTCACCTTTATTTTGGAAATTAATTGGGGATCACTGGAGAGCAGTTACTTCCATTATTAATAAGCTGTTATTTTCACTTTTAAGTATTGAATCACATGAATTACTTAAATTAAAGTTAAATTACCTGATTGGGGTCTTGAGTTTTAATGATTTGACTGATACAAAAAGCACCTCTGATTTAGAAACCTTTATATTTTATTTTTATTTATTTACTCATTAATTATTGATTTATTATTCTAACATTATTAGTTTTGTAGTAGATTTTTTATTTTTTTAGCCTTGCTGTTTTATCCATTAATGGTGAGTTTGAAAGGTTACAGATTGTTGGAAATGTGCTTATTCTCACCACATGTCTGTTAAATGTGAGGCTAAAGGTAGGAGATGTAAGCTCAGTTAAGGTTGAAAACGGGGAAACAACTAGCCTAGCTCCTTCCAAAGCTTAGTTAAAAGCCAACTATCAATACCTCTAAAGCTCACTAAGTAATGTCATATCTTATTGGTTTAATCCATACAAAAACCAAAGTGTACAAACTACAAATTGTGGTCTACAGCCATTCTGGAGCCTCTGTTACACTGTAATGTAACAGAAGAAAGCTGTTCAAAAGATATATTCAAAGGTCCAGTATGTAGGTTTTAGGGGGATGTATTGGCAGAAATTGAATATGATATAATAAATACTGTGAACTGAGAACTTTGTTTTTGTTACCTTAGAATAAGACATTTAAATATACATAGGGAGCAGGTCACCCCCTCCGCGTCTAGAGCGTTTGTAAAACAAAGATTTTTTTTTTGTTTTTCACGTGAAACTGCTTTTTTTTCAGTGTTTTTATTGGTTTACATCACCGGGTCTGTTAGTTTTGGAGAGGAATAGACCTCTGCAAATAATTTAGCTCCTAAAAAACCTCCTAACAATGCACAATGAAAGAATTCTAACCGGGAGAAGATTGACCTGGTTGCAATCTGCAATCCTCACCACTAGATGCCACTAAATTCCCCCAAACCTTACACACTGCTACTTTACAGAAGTTGACAAATTCAAAAGTTGAATACTTTTGGTCCTAACCAGGCTAGTTGTTGTATCCTGGGTTGAGCTAAATAAGTTAATTGTGTCCGGGAATCAGTTTTATATTTCGTGTGCAGACATGGTAGTGGTATAGATCTTCTCTGTCCAAAAGTCAAACTATTCGTAAAAAGTCTAACCTGGTTTTCAGTAGGTGAAAAAAAAATACATGTAGGGCTTTCACAATTAATTCACAACAAAGTCTGTATTTGTGAACCTCTCATCAGCACCTTATCGGATCACTTAGCACGTCAGTCTTTTAGAACATACTGGACTCATAAACAGACTCTCAGGAGCTGCGAGTCATTACAAGTTTTGA
This sequence comes from Plectropomus leopardus, assembly GCF_008729295.1. Lineage (NCBI taxonomy): Eukaryota > Metazoa > Chordata > Actinopteri > Perciformes > Serranidae > Plectropomus > Plectropomus leopardus. Next base: position 31,157,716 of record NC_056470.1, read on the forward strand.
CCTTGGCTCCATTGTGTGTTAATCGTGTTAGGGTAAGCCTAATTGCTTAAGGAGTCGCTGGCTTTACAGACCAAAGCCCGTCAGCGTTGGCCCAGCTCCTTATCCGCTCTGTTGTTTCTGTCAGGGATTCCTGTGAGGGAGACTGTGACAGGATCCCATAAAGAGCGGAGAGGGTGAACACCGGGTCAAAGCTGGAGAGAAACAAAGGAAAGTACTTTTCAGGAAGTCTGTTTAACAGCGTCAGCTAGACTCGAATCAAATATTCAGATCCAAAGGCGAGCCGAATCCACTGCCGCAGGTGTAAGGTTAAGGTCAGTGAGTGGTGACACTCGGTCATGTAGGGTGAAGCAAAGCAGCTGACCTACTCTGAAAAATATATTATTTGGTTAAAGCTGTATCAGCAAAAGAACAATGTAGCCTGGTTATGAGGATTTAGAAACGACAAAAAGGGTTTTAAGACACAGTTTGACATTTTGGCGTATTTCACTTTCAAGGTAGATTAATACCACTCCTGTCTGCTAATCTCTCAGTATATTAAAGAAAGTACTGATTAATTTCAAAAAAGCTCATCGATTGAAAATGTTTTTATGCAAAATTTAAGAGCAATGTTTCTAGAAATTTTGGATGTTTTCTTTAGGATGGGTTTCCATTTGATGACGTTTTTGAATTTAAGGACTTTAGTGATGTAATTTCAGGACATTTGTATGGTTTTATGGATGTTTCTAGGACTTTAGGACATTAGACATTTGGTTTTAGTTCGGACCTATGTTGGGGGGTGTGGGGTCCTCCACTGGCACTTTTTTTGTAAACAAGCTCTGTTTTGATCCTGTTTTATGCACTCTGGCACCTTATTTATACTAAAAGTACAAAAACATTACCTCTGTGAATCAATCTGTTTGTATTGTGAATTAGAAAATGGGTGGGGGGGGCCAGTTTTAGCCCACGGGACGTAAGTTGAATATTCGTGATGGATAAGAACAGCTTCATCAGTTCCCGTCAGTGCATTTGCGATGGTCTTGTATACTTTTCCTGTGTTCTTTTAGAGGACCATGAAAATATAAAGCTGCGTTAAAAGCATGAGCCCCTCCACCTCCAGCCTGAAGTTATTTTGCTGATGCAGTGGAACTCCTGCTGGTAGGCGTAACACCCCCAGGAGCGACGCTCAGGGCTGCAGAGGCAGAGAGGCACTTTGGCTGAGACATTAGCTGCGGGGCTAATGTGCATTGGCGGGGCTGTTAAATAAGTCAGCAGTGATGTTAGCATGACAGCAAACAGCATCTGGTAATGGGGCCGTTTCAAACTCCGAAAGGTCATGTGTCAAGGGTTTTTGGATGTGACCCAGTATGTAGAACGAGAATATAATTTATTAAAATTAGTGTTATTATCACAACATGTCGTTCAGGTTTGCTTAGAAATTAAAATCAAACTACTTGTGACCTCTTGTCACTGGTTGCATAAATGACCAATCTTGTCAAAGACAGTTTTTTTTATTTATTTAAATATTTTAAAGAAGTAATGCATAAATGTGGGAGAGGGCAAAAATAACTGACAAAAGTCCTAAAAAGTAAACATAATTTGTTGCAGCAGAAATACTTTTGCTATCCGGTTCATCATCTTGTGAGCCTTCGTGGTGATTCCAGTCCCCAGTTAGCGGGCTACAACGGCACGTAAAAAAGTGGTAACTTTTCATTGGTAACAAAATCTGCTTTCCAGCACCTAAACCAATTATACAATTAAACTAAATTAAACTAAAACTAAACTATAAAATATATATATATAAATATAAATATATATAATAAACTAAACTATTAAACTAAACTAAATTAATTGTACAATATATCTTGATTCCTGATCTCTACAAACCTGAAGCGTTTGAATAAATGCTGGGATTGTATGTTCTGCAGTTATGTTACATTTTACTTTATTATTTACTGATATGTTAAAACTAAATGAGTCAACAATTCGTTGTAGTTGGCATGTAGTTAGTTTTAGGCACAAAACCCACTAGGTTATGGTTCAGAAAAGATCGCGTTTGACTTAAAAAACCTGGTTTTGAGGCAAAATCAGTAATGTCTCAGGTCACTGAAACATAACAACTTTTTTTGTTTTTTGGTCTTGAACAGCAGTCTGCAGAGGTCTGCAGCTCGGCAGCCATCCACTATCGCCGCCTCCTCCGAATGACAAAGTCAGATACACTACGTCACTTTAAAAATGTTGATCTGATGCGTATGACACTTACAAATGTAACATATTTGTGATTTACAGAAACGTATAATGCTAACATTTTCTTGTGGCAACTACGCTAATCTATATGCTGGACAAATTGTTGTTTTTACACACATTTATGGTGCAAAATTTAACAAATGCGATACAACATAATAAATGAGCTTCTGAGTTGCTGGTAGTTGGATTTTATTACCGCTGAACAGAGTCTAGGATAGCTTTTTTCCCCGTTACCAGCTTCGTGCTATGTTATGCTAACTAGCTTCTGGCTGTAGCTTTACATTTGCTATACAAATACAAGAGTGGTGTCAAACTTGTCTGCAGAGATCTGTCTAAATCATAGACAGTATCACACAAATACTCCGATACTATGATCATGCATGTATATCCATACTTTCATCCACCTTCTAAGTGCACATAGCACACACATATTGTCACTCGTGTGAGTGCAGCAGTCCTATGGCGCGATTACAATTAATTTAAAATCAACTTGGGAATTTGGAGTAAGACGATGCTGAGAAGACGTATGCATGCATAAAACAAAGCATTCATGCAGCATCTGTACATGCCTCGTCGGTGGTGGCTTGTCGAGCCTTGCACCTGCAGTCAGAAGGGATAACGTTACAAGCTGTGTGCTCAGCAGTGCAACGCGCAGCTCTCTCCAGCAGACCAAAGAGGGGGAGCAAAAGTAGGTCACCCTCCCAGAGACCCACACATCTCTCCCAGTGATTCCACACTGCAGCAGTGCTTGTGTCTGCCATCAGAGGGCCTGTGATGGGAGCAAAAATAGGAGTCGACAGCTCCCCTCCACTCACTTTTCCTGCACAAAGGCAGAGGAGTCTCTTCACTGCTCCTGTTAGATGACACTCAGGAAACAACATAATACATCCTATTACTGATTGGATATCTGGTCAGTCACCACTGTATCATCTCACTGTCAAAAACCAATCCCATTCGTCATATGACTCAAAATATGCCCCAAAAGCCGCACTGATTCCTAGTTCTTAAAGGAAAAGTTCAACATGTTCGGTTCAACAGTTTGCTCGTAACTGTGATAACATGCTGATGTGCTGTGTAGTGTAATGTGTAGGGGTCGACTGATATCGTTTTTCAGGGCTGATACCAATACCAGTTATTATTAGTGAATGAGACCAATAAGCGATACTTGAAACCGATATGCATTTACACTAAAAATGAAAGAATTTGGAATATAACAAACTCCAACAGAAAACTCTGTTTGAATGCCTTTAGCAAATGTTGAAACTGAAATGCTCAGCATCATACACAGCAAGTTCCCAGCTACTTTTTCAATAAAGTCAAGTGAAAATTACTAAATAAAAATATCTCTGTGCTCCGTGTCCCATGCAGACACTTTCTTTGCAAATTTTTAACCATTCCTTTTATTGGCGATCATTAAAATAAAACGCAGATACAGATAATAGTCAAAATGTCAGATATAGGCCACATTAATAGGCCAGGCTGATAATCTGTCGACCCCCCAGTAATGTGCATCATGTTCACCATCTTAGTTTAATGTGTTAGCATGCTAATATAACAGTAAAAAACACAAATTTTGCATTTGTTTTGTACTAGAAGTCAGAATTTCCAAGTTCTCAGTAAGACATTTCAACTGGGACGCCCCCTTAAGTGGGAATACAAACTCAGAAAGTCGAAGAACGTCACCAACCCCGACATCCACGCATCAACAGTAGTGCAAGCTGCAGATATATACTGTTTATTATCACTTCTGTCTTATTTCTGTCTAGTTTAAACAATCACACACGCAGTACTGTCAACTTCTATCTGTGAACATGTTGTGACAGCGTCTGTGTGCACAAAATACAGTGTAATGTGTTGTTATCAACCGGTTTGGCTAAAAATGTCTTTCCCGGCTTTAACTGATATTTCTGACAGAATTGATTTTCTGACTCGTATTGAAATGCGATCAACTCAGGTGATGTCATTCCCAGCTCCGACATCTGACTTCCGAAGGAAATAGAAAGCAGCAAAAGTGCAGCTGTGGCTGATGAAAATGCGATTAGCTTTGCAGGTGAACCAAAAGCTCAAAGTATTGGATGAAGGCTACAAAAGGTTTGACCTGAAGACCTGCCGATGGCAAAAGATAAAAAAGTTAACTAATAGAATTCATGCCAAAGGTGATCATATATGTCTCTTCCTATGATCATGTGCTGCTGCTGCTTTAATAAAACCCAGTATGGATCCAGTACAGATTATATGCATGCTACTAAGTTTGCTCTGAAGTTTCTCCAGCAGTTTGCACTTTTCAGATCCAGCCACTGCTGACTCAGTGGCTTCATAAAGAAGCAGTAGGTGCTTTGATCTCAGATTAGTAAAAGGAGCTGGGGATGAGGCGAGGAGGGAGAGGGGTGGTCGTGTGAGGAGTCAAAAGACTTTGGTATTGCTGTTTTCCGCGGCGTTCCAGACAACTCGATACAATTGAACACTACTTTAAGTCAAAGTTCCTTGTTGTAAACTCAGGGCCAATCAATCTACCCCGACTTCGTGAATAAACTGTCTGATGTCACAAAACACCAAAGTGTGACTTAGGCCCAGGCGGTATCACAGGATTATAGTGTAGCAAGGTATTTAGACATTCCAAAGGTATGTTTTTCAATACTGTCATAAATACAGGAGCTTCTTTTTCTATTAAATTCATGGTATGTAGTGCACAGCATGCACCACAGGAGCTCAGTCTCTGGTCTCTATTGGTAGAACAGGCAACTGAGCTGAAAAACAACGAAATCTCGTGGTGGAGGGATAAGTTACAGGACTGTAAATAGCTGGCAACCAACAATGGCAAAGACTGTTTGGAATACCAGCATGTTTTTTAAAGCTAAAATGGTTAGGGACTTATTTTGAGGTGTTAGCACCACTCACTTATACTGCCATAATTTATACCCTGATGAAATATCAGGTATGAAGTTCTGAAATTTTACATACTGTTACATACAGCCTAGTGTGCCATCAGACAACATAAAAGTCCAAAACATCCTTTGTTTTACTAATTTCCAAGGCAATCTATTTAATAGCTGTCAGTACATTTCTCAGAACAACAAATGACAACCTCATGATGGCGCTACACGATAAAAAAAGGGGTCACCAAAGTCAGTAGGATATATCATCTGGGAGCCATGAAAGTCTGTACAAAGTTTCATGAGAATCCATCCAATAACTGTGGAATATTTTGTTCTGGACGCAAGTGGTGGATAAGCCAGCCGACATCATCCATTATGTGGCTAAAAAAGAAAACATTTAAACACAACAAACCGCTGCGGCAGCTGATAAAGTCTGTATCAGCTGAAATTCAGTCATATCAGCGACTGATGGTGGAATTCAGTCAGAGACACCTCTGCTGAGAGTGGATGAGATCATCTCCATTCAGGTCCTGAGCTGCAGTCTTTTTTTAAAAGCCGGGATCGGAAGGAACAATGGCACTCTATAAAATCCCGCAGTGAAATCCCAAGCAGGCGCTCTTTCTCCAAGCTTTCCCATTTCCTGTGAATTAATAATAGCCTTGCTGGCGAAATGGATGCACTTAAGATTCCCTCATTTAACAGCAGCATGAGAAAGTAGATAGATATAGCAACCCGCTGATGTGTTAAAGGTTTCCTTAAAGTGTTTTAGAAATGAGCAGTTAGTTTTAATGAGTCATGCTTTTAATTTAAATAGATTTCACAGCTTGCAGAGCAGTAAAATGCCATGATCTTGCATGGAAAACATAAAATACTGTATCAGAGGTGTGACTGTGACTGCAGGCATCTCTGAAGAGCTGTAACAGAAGTCATTGTGGGCGTTTGCTTATTCATCGCTTGAGTTAACAAACCAGGGAATATAAAAAATATCTTCCTAACATTTCACCGATGAATATGACTGAACAATCTCAGGTGCAATGAAAAATCATTTTGTGTCTGTAATTATTGAAAATGCAAAAAAGTAACAGATTGGTTGGTGGTTATCAGAACCGCTAATAAACTTTTTATTTTAATCTGGAGTGACTGGAAATGTTTGTTTCTATAGAAAAACGGTGAAAATTGACTGAATTGCGGAGGAAATATCTGAAAGATGCAGCCCTCAGACCCATGTGAGATTACTGCACATGTTGTATTCATTCAAATGAGATTGAACGTGACGTCAGCGTTTTACTCTTTCTCGTGCAGAGGGATGACCACGTGTTGCCTTCACGTGCCATCGGAAATGTTACAATTTTGCAAGTTGTGTGCAAAACAATTTTCAGTTGTCTAATGAAGGAATTTTGTTTAGTTTAGTTGTCTCTAATAATAATAATAATAATGATAAAATGGAATAAAACAAATTAAAAGTACATGTGAGGTTATGGTAGAAAATTAACTTGTTATAATCTGTGCAGGAAAGTAGCAACAAACATTTACTCACTTTCTATACTTAAGCACAACCATTAGATTACTGTCTTTTACTTAAAATCATTTTATACTTCTTTAAATTTTAGAGGGAAATATTGTACTTTTTAATCAACTACATTTATCTGATGTCTGCATTTACTAATTTCTTTCAAAGATTTACTACAAAAAATGTTACAAATATATAGAATATGATATACTTTTTTAGTATTTAACCATCTATCATGTACAATCATAGACTGTATGTAAAGAATAAATAAAAGTCTTTATCATATGTAAATAAACAATATCTAGTCTATGGGTACAACAAAAAATGCTGCTTGCATGATAATGCATTTATAACAATAATATATTGAATGCAGAATTATAACACTCTTACTGGATCTATTCTGCATATATTTTTATACTTTTACGGACATCTTTCTGTTTTCTGTGATTTTGTTTGTAGTAACAGACTGCCAATGAGACATTTGATTTGCTGAAGAAAAATCTGTTATCAGTGGAAAGCAACAAAGTACATTAACTCAAGTAGCCTGCTGTGCTTAAAATACAATTTAAGGTACTTGTACTTGTACTTGAGTATTTCCATTTTATATTACTTTTTATGACTACTTCACAATATAGAGTGAAGAATTGTGGCAACTTTTTATTCCACTACTTTCAATTAACTTAAGTTATAGTTACTTTTCAGATTCAGATTAATAATACAAAATAAAACACATAAATGATGTTATTTAGCGATATAAGATAAGAACATTTTATTGCTGCTGCACAATTTCCAGCTGCAAGTGATATGCACATTAATAGATCAATAATTATATTCAATAATATACAATGCATTACTCTGAAGTTTGCCATTCTATATAATCATTACTGTACTTTTTGTACCTTAATAGGCTTGTAAGCAGCCTATATTTTTATGCTCTGTTTTTGGTATTTAACTTAATAAGTGTAATGTTTCTAAACTGTGCTATTGCAGCTTTTATTAGAAAAAGAAGTACAATATTTCTCTCTGAAATGTAGTGCAGTTAAAGTATAAAGTCAAAAGTGCCTCAACACTTAAAAAGGCTGAAGTAAATGTTTTTTTTTCACCAATAATTGTCTCTTACTGAAGAAGAATTTAGATTTTTTCTTATTTTTTTTCATATTTTCATGTTATCTCTTCTTGTGAGAAAATATGTCTTCATCCTTAAAAAGAGTTTGCTTTTCTGTTTTGTCTTTTTCTCAAGGCACTGTTTCTGCTCGCCTCTGCTTAAAAAAAAAAAAAAAAAAAAGGATTCCGGATGTGGTTTATTAAAAATCCGAGCTCATCAGGTGGACATGAACGCAGCACGGAGTCCAGTCCTGAGTGCGGAGCTCCGGAGGATCAGAGCGGGACTGAGTGAGGAGCTGAGCCGCTGCAGGAGCAGGAGACGCCGGGAGAAACGGATCGCTGTATCGGATACTTAAAATCTCTGCTTTACTCTCCACCCGGGACATGAAATCCGCATTTTAACCGCGTTTAAACTTCACTCTCCAGCCCAAGATGACGGTGGATTTCGAAGACTGTATCAAGGATTCACCCCGGTTCAGGTAAGAGCATGAAACTCAGTTTGCTGGTTTGCTGGTTTGAACTGTTGAACACCACAGTTCTCTCACAAAACGATACATTTCTTTGGCGTTTTGGCGGGTTTATTGACATGATTCATCCAAGAATTTGCGTGCATAAAGTGTCTCCATGTGTCTTCTCTGTCATGTTGCATGTTGGACTAAAGGGGGGGATTTAAATACCATGCACGAGCCGACAAATGGTATGTGGATTACAGTTACAGTTTTGGAGAATCAGTCAGATGTGTGAGCGTTTTCACAGAGTGAGTCGTGTTTTACAGCAGGCTGCATGACGATGAGCAATGCAGCCGGATGAGCTGTCACATGGGCTGAGTAGGAGATCAAAGTCTCATATGTTTGTCCTCACGTTGTTTGGTATTTTAATGCTTTTTCCTCTTGTGCTCCCATAGTTTAATGTTTTTTTCATTGTATCATTAGATTGAAATCTATAGTCCCGATGCAGAATAAATAAAGATAATGGATGGAGATGATTGGCTTGTGAGTGAAATCCTGCCCAAAGGATGCACTTCAAAGTACAGCTGCAACAAATCATTCCTCTTTCATTATTGATAAATCACTTAATTGTCAGATCCTTAACCCTTTATGCTATAGGCATTGTGATGCCAGCTGTTAGAAAAAGTATTTTTTGTGTCACAAACTAGATTAAGTAAACGTGATTTAAAGATTACAGGAACATATATAAATATACATATATTTGGGGGGTACTTTTGGGTACAATACCTTAAAGCAACAGTATACCATAATTGAAGAAGGTGATCCATGCAGGAAAAATCCTGAAAAAATGACTCCACAAAGCCTCCAGAAAGTCTAGTACATTATGAGCAGTGCTGTTGGCTCTTTTCAAAAGTATTGCAACATAATTGAGACGTTATTGTGTGAGTGTAAACAGCCAAAATTGGGTACGTTACCTAGAGGCAACATCGTACCAAAGAGGGTTGAATTCCATGTGATGTCTTCAAATATCGTCTTTGTCTGAGTAATTGCCTAAAAGCCCAAAACATTCAGTTTACTTTCATATAAGACAAAGAAAAGCAGAAGCTCCTCAACACAGAGAAGCTGGAAGTGATACATTGTGCTTAAAAATGAGTTGATGTACTAATCGATTGATGTATTAGTACTAGTTCAAATAGTGTCACTAATCATTGGATCAGAGGAAACTGAAGCTTTCCCTGCACAGCCTGCACCAAAGCCCCTGACCGCCGTGCACCAAAGGTTACATAAATAAGGCAGGAATTTTCTACACCCACATCTGAACCTGGTCCTCAGCACCCAGTGAGACAAGAGACTCCCAGAGGGGATTTTTTATACAGTGCTGGAAGATCTTGAAAGTAAAAACACCAAGTCCCTAGATTCAACACCTTTCTGAAGTAAAAGTACTTTACTGTCAGTAGTGAAAACACTGAGCACGTTTCATTCATAATTTATAACAAAAGCAGTTGAAAGTGTTGATATCACAGTATCTAATTAGTGTTTCCTTTTATTGATATTTTCATTAAATTACAATGGCGGACATGCTGCAGACACTACTTGAACTGTTCTCATAGTATTTTAAGTGATCATCATTTATTATTTGTAGATTTTTCATTGGTGCCCATGAAATTTCTTTGTGTATTTTAGGTTGTGTCAGCTTTGTGCTTTATTTCATTGATAATTTGAGGATTCGGGCAGAGTTTGTGCTGAAAAAAAAAAGAATACCATGCACGTGGCGTTAGGACGGTTTACTCGGCAAAATGAACCTGAAGTCCAGAGGAAGTGTCAGAAATATATGATATTTTGAAATGATTCGATTTTTAACACTGGTGCATCAGTATGTTAGCAGTATTTTCAGCTGATTGTGGTGGAGAAAGTTTTGATTGCTTCATATACTGTTAAGACCATGGGTTCCCTGTTAAAGGGCGGGGCGCCTCCAAGGGGTCACATGATAAAACTGAGGGGTCATGAGATGACTAATAAGGAGGGGAGAGAGAAAAGAGGTTTGTTGCACAAACTTGTATTCGGATTTTGGAATTTTGTCTTATTATTGCTGTCTTGGATGGTGTTTAAGTTTGCAGATGAGTTTTACTCTTCAGTGACATCTGAAACATTGCAGGTAGCCCCAACTAGGCACTGTTTTAATGTACAATGTCACAGTCAGGTTGGATTTTTTTACATTATATGTATTTAATGTCAAACAGCTTAATCTGAGAAGGTGCAAAAGCTGTACTGGAGTAAAAAGTACAGTATATTCAAACCGATAGCCAGAAGAAATGTTGGCGTTGTACGTTTCTGCCAACTATGGATCATTGCATTAACATTTTCATTGAAACTTTACATTTCAACAATGCTGCGGTTATTTTTCAGTACAAAAACAGCTTGGTTTTAGACAGAAAAAGAGCATGATTTGTCCCAAATACCTGTTTTAGGGGCACATTCCCTCCAGGAAAGGCAGGGACATCTCTGTAAAAAACATCCACCTTTTGTGCCGCTATTTGGCTGGAAAAAAGAGTAACAGGGCTCCACAAAACACCAATATTTGGTGCCTAAAAAGTGGCTGGAAACACAGCAATGACTTGCTAAATGACAGCAGGTTTTGTTGTTTGTTGTTTGTCTCAAATATTGGTCAGCAGCCCGGCAGGCATCTCACCCTGGTGTCACACTGACCACCTTCCCCTCCGCCTCCACATCACCGTCATTTTAGAAATGTTCATATGTTGACGGATTTCCATTACAGATTTGCACAAAACTTGAGCAATATTTTTAAAATATTGATGAAGCACAACTGTGAGATGGACGTTCGAAACATTATCAGGTTTATTTCTGTTGCAGCCATCGCGCTAGCCGTCAGTATTTTATGTACGCGTTTTATGCAAGCGATAATGGAAAGGCAAGCCCCTCATACATGGGAGCATCCACGTATGAGGGATTTCTGGGATAGTCCATGATTTCACAGAGGAATTGTGGATTTAAAACTTTGGAAGAGTTATGCGTTGCAATAACACCTCTTGTAGCGCCTGCTGCATCATGAGGGAGCCAAACTGTGAAAAAAGAGTTTCTATTGCAGTTTTTTGAAATATGGCTTTTTCAAATTAACCTAAAAAAAAACACATGATGCAAGCATAGAAACGTTTTTGCGATAAATGGGAGCTCTTTCAGAGTTTACGTGTTTCCATTAGCCATATTTCATATTTGCAATTTAAATTTGAGGGTTAATGGAAACCCGCCTTTATATATGATGACGGGGCTTGTATATGCATCCTTAACATAAAAGTAGAAATACTCAACTAAGTACTGAAAATATGGACTTGCAGTAAATATACTTAGTTACTTAACAACACTGTCCTTGTGTGTGTGTGCTCCGGGGTTTAAGTCTCTGCTCCCAAATAAATCAAAGACTTCCAGACTTGGCAGCGGTGCCTTAATGACGGCCATCTGGCCTGGAGAAAGGCACATCTCAGGAAGTGCTGAGTGAAGGGTATTTGCACTAACCTTCTCCTTCCTGACTTCATATGCTAAGCAGCGAATCTACAAGCTGCATGCTAAAGAGACACTCATTATCTGCAGCTCTTCTTTTGGGTCGATAAAGTTATCTCTTATATCTGAGAGGGGCTGCGCACGTGGAATGAAAATATGCCTCCTCCTCGTGCACTGTACGGATCTCTTTTTTTTTTGTGGCTTGAGAGATGCTCCTTTCAACTCCATGTTCAGTTATTGTGCACTTTCCTCCAGTTTATGTTAAGAGCCTTTTATGTGCCGCCCAGGATGTTTAAACGACTACAAGAGACGCTGAAAGAGGCAAAGTAAACGCATGTTCTTGTAGCCACTGGAGCCTGTAACAGTGTTTTTCAGGGGAGCATTCAAACGGTTTCCTTTGTGGAGCTAAAAGCGGCGCTGTGTTGTGTTATGTAACAACCCTGGAGGTGGATGACTGGAAGGAAGCAGCGGGCTCGGAGTATGGGAAAATCAGGGCTTTTCACTGTGAGGATTGGCATGACACCATGCTTCCCACACGTGTGCAAAATCATACTGGAAATCAGTTCACATGTCCCAGATCTTATCAACGAATTAGCTCCAGTTTGGACCATTTTGCGACTGATCAACAGCTATTCTGAGCAAAACAGAAAACATAATAATTAGATTCTTCTTGTCTCTTTTTAAATCTTCTGTTTAAGCAGCATGATGAATAGCCTGTCACGTCCAGATCTCTTGAACAAACTGTATGTCTTCAGTGTTTAGTCTCCATGGATACTGGGATTCGGACAGATGTGAGATTTGCAGCCTGTGATGCTCCACATCTGTTTTCGGAGAGTGGTCTGTGATGATTACGCGGCCGCAGGAACTTGTGTTTGTGTTTGCTCCGGCACAACAGTGGCCAACGTTTGAGCTCTTTTCTCCCCACTGACATGTTAAATTGAGGTCACACTCACTCGGATAATAATGAGACTAAACAGCCAGTGTGATAACTTTGAGCTCTTTTAAACACTTTATTTATGAGGCCAGTGTTTGACTTTTATTCCTCAGTCGGAGAGTTTTACGTTCATTCGGTGGAGGATTGGTGACAGTGGCGACACGCAGGGTTAGCGGTGAACTGTTCGCTCAGTCCCAAAAGCTGCTGGAGCTCTTTTCTATTTTCTCTCTACTGTTTCTGTATTGTTTTATATTTTTTTCATCATATTAAAGACAAAACTAAAGCTGTTCAAGATAACAAGTAGGGGTCGACCGATACTGTGTTTATCAGGGCCGATACCAGTTATTTGTAGCTCATGAGACCGATAACTGATACTTGGAACTGATATGCATTTACACTTAGAAAATGAAAATCTTCCTGTAAATATTTGAAATTTGGAATATAACTAACTCCAACACAACACTTTGTTTAAATGCCTTTGGCAAATGTTTACTCAGACTTTCATATCATATACCATATCATATACAGCAACTTCTATATAAAGTCAAGTGAAAGTTTTAATTAAAAAAGGAATGAATGAAAATACTTCCCTGAGGTTTTTACAAAGTAAAAGTGCCTCTCATGCTTTCTTTGTAGGGCTTTCCACTTATAGTCAGAAGATGCATGTTAATATAAGTTATAATCAGAGTTAGGAGCAACTTTTAGTGCTGAATGATAAGACTCGTTCTTTTTTATTTCAGATAATTCACGCACTTAGTAGCTACTTTGAGCCTCAGTAAGTTTTGTAATTGACTGTCCTCCTTGACCACCATGACTGCCTTCAGTATTTATCCCAAGCGTGAGAGGATATTCCTTTATCGCCCTTCTTGCTGTTTGGCGGGGCTTTTGGCGTCCTTGCTGGACCGTTCATGTGTCCTAACAGAATATAACTATTGTCGAGAGAGCTTCTTGCTTCCGCTGAGAGACAGACTCTTTTCTCTGTGTCTGAATGGCCCGAGGCAGACAGCCCAGATGATCCTTCCTTCATTCCCATGTGAACAGCTGGGGGGTGGAGAGGCTGAGGCGAGGCTGCCTTCATGGTGATGAGGTTTGTCATTGAGTCACAGAGCGGAGAGCCCCGACATGCCGGGAATCCAAGGCCAATGACCTGTGGCGCTCAGTGCTTGTGTGTCTCCAGCGTCTGTGAGAGACGGACTGGATGGATGGATTTGTGACACAAAGTCAGATGACAGGGTGAGGGGGGTGCACGTCAAATTCCAGGAGATGCTGGTATGAAGGAATGCAGAGCGTCTGGTGTGATGTCTCGCTCTGTAAGAGATGAATTAACTTGGCAATTTTAGTGGGAATTTCAGTAAATTGAGTTAGAAAATTTTACAGTCAATTATTACTGTTTGTACAACATAAATTCATGCAGAGTGCAAAGTGAGGGCTGGGCCATGTTGCTGAAACAACTACAACAAAAGTAAATAACTACAGGGAACGTTTGTTTTTATGTTGTCTTATTTAATTTTTGTACATGTGTCGGTCCTTTTGTATGAGTCTGTGCCCACTCTCTCATTTGGATGCTTTAGTGGGTTCGTGAACGCAGCACAGGCAGAACTCTGCATGAGATCTTCTTTTTTCCTGAGCAGCAGTTTGTGCAGGTTGAGTTGCAGGGTGAATAATTTATCAGTTAATCTGATCAGATCGATTGATGAGAGGAGCAGCTGCTGCAGAAGCGAGTGAATGCAGACTTTTAAACCAAACCAATCAATCCTGTTGACTGCTGCTCCGTCCATGCCCTGACCACCCTCTGCACTTCAAGAGTGTTATGCAATATATATATATATGTATATATTCCACCAGTGCTCCTAATGAACAGTTTAGCTCCGAAAATAGAACATCAACACGTGGCGGCAGATGTTTTAATCGTGGCGGGCTGCCATAAATAAATGAATGTGAGGGAAACCCTGGCTCTGAATATCACACAAAGAGCCTTTAATTACTTATTTTTTTAGTTCTTAATCAAAAATGAATAGCACTGACACAAATTGGTCCAGCAATCAGTATTTAATTAATATTTAATTTTTTTATAAAGCTGCCAAACATTATCTGGTTTCAGCATCTAAAGTGTAACTTTGGGAGTGTAGTTGGGGGAGAGTAAGTGTAGTTTGAGCGTTTTTCTGTTAAACATTAAACATTATATGCAAAAAGATTAATTGAAATAATTAATTCAAGTTAACTGATCACAAAAACAGTACAGCTGCAACTAAAGATTATTTCTGTTATTCAGAAATAATCAAAATAATCGATCGTTGGCTTCATTTATGTGAGGAAAATGACCGCTACAGTTTCTTAAAACCAAAGGTGACGACTTCAAATGTCTTGTTTTAACCAACCTTCCAAAACCCCAGATATTCAGTCTACCATCACATAAGTCAAATAAATGCATCCTAACACTGATCATTTTATTACATTTTAGCTTAAAAATACATTTACACCCCTAAAATGATAAGTTGGTGATCAAAAAGCAGCTTAGAATAAATGATTCAAATCACAGACTTTTGTGAAACCATCACACTAAATATTCATATTGTCATAAAATCATCAAAAAAAACGATCAGTTGTATAAAGAAAAATGGCTTTTAAAATGAACACATTGCTATTGTTTTGTCTCTGCATTCAGTATAAATGCTAAAAGTTGCATGTTTGCTTGAACTGTGTTTGAGCTCTTTTTTGCATACTGTGCATTGGTGAGTGAAATGGAAAGTACCTGACTCTTTCTGCATCTGGAGTTTTCTGTTTTTTATATATTTCAAGATGTACTCCCATCTGTGTCCTTCTCTGTGGGAAAGGAATTTATAGTGGGATTACATTAGCTTCATGACTTCATATTTAATACACATTTACTGAGAGGAACTCATAGCAAAGGATTTCATATCGGAGCCTGCTCCCGCTCGTGTACAAAGACCTAAACGCGATATGTTAAACTCATAATGGTGGCAAGAACATCCAAAATAATGCTCACAGTCGTGTTGGATTCCAAGTATCCGGTTCATCTCGATTCAGGAGTGTGACTTTTGGGAGGTTGGCGGATGTTTCTTGTGTTGCCGGAGGATCTGCATCTCCAGCTGCGTGGAGCTGGAAGGGATTTCTCCTGACTGGCGAGGTGTTGTTGCTTCTGCTCTATTTCAGACTGACCTCCTTCCATCTTGAATGTGTGTCAGTGGCCCTTCTGTTCAGCCAAGAGAGCTACGCCCAACAAGGCTGTGACTTTGGCCAGTTAAAGGGTGGGGGGAGGCAGCATTGTTGTAATTAAAGAAAAAAAAAAACACTTGCTGTTTTCCAGCTGGTCTCTGTCACATCCGTCTCCTCATAAAGGTGATATCTGCGATCGTTTAGGCTATGTTCACATTAAAAACAAAGATGACCCAAATCCGGGTTGTTTTTTATTTCCGCGCCTATGTTATCAAGTTAGAGCATCCACACTGCCCGTCTGAGCAGCGCTTGTCAGGCGCGTCTCAGCTGCGTGTCAGTTTCAGCACAACTAGAGAAATGGCGGCTTGCCGTTTTTTTTTTTTCGCGTGCCGCACGCAGAAACAAACAGTGAAAATGGTGTTTTGATGATTATATTAACACTATACCACTTTTTGCTGCAAGTCTGCATATGCAAAGACAGCTGTTTTACTCCAACTTCCCTGCTTCCCTGTCAAAACAAAAGCCCTTTGTGGACAGAATCCTACCAATTGCTGATAGAAGGCATTTTATTTTGAAAAGTTTACAGGATCGTGTTGTCGGCTGTGCAGGAGCTTGTACGGCTTCATAAATGTTGAATTTGTGCTTATGATTATGGAAATACAGTACTAATAGCTGCAGGCAGTGATGTTGCAACAACGCTGCATGTGTGAAGACCACAGGCATGAAACACGCTGCGGCTCGGCGAGGCTGCTGTCACGCACTGCAGACGCGTGCTGTGTGAAACGGGCCTACACTTAACTGTGCAGAATTATGTCATCGGACCTTCCTACTCTGACGATGTTTTTTTTTGTGAGATGAAGCTTGAACCACTAAATCATTGATTTAACATTTATTGTTTTGGTGTTTTAGCATTGGACGTGTGTAAACTTGCACTGATGTCAGCTATGAGTCACTTAAACATGAATGTGAACATGCGAGGCAGAAAGATCGGATCTGAGTAAAAAATTCAAATTGAGCATGAAGCCCTGTAATGTGAACGTAGACTTATAGAAAATAAAGTATAAATCCTGTGTTCTGTTCAGCTATAATTTAATGACCTTTGTATCAGACACACTAAACTCTGCCACCATCTCCCCCACCCGCGTTTTCATTTTCACCCGTGTTTTTGATTTAATGAGGGAGAAAAGCTCAGTAGCGCCGGCCCGCGGGCATTTCCACCATGTTGTTAAGGGCGTCAGTGAGCTTTGTGCCCCGCAGCTAACAACTCCAGGTAATGAAAGTGACAGGGATTACAGCAGCAGTGTGCAGTTTGATGGCCGTGCGTCTTTAATCAGGGATTGGCCCACATTCGCCAGCTCAATGCGGACGGCAAGGTGTCACACCTGGAGGATTAACCTCCAATTTGGTGTCACCCTGATGGACGGCAAACAGATCTAATGATACGCAGGGCAATATGATTTCTTAATCACAGCGTTGTCGGCCTCCCGCTGAGGAGGCGCAGCGCCGTTAGCCCGAGAGGCTTTCATCTTTTTTTAAATGAGAGCAGATGAAGGGCTTTTGCCAGTTGGAGCTCGGCAGGCTCCAAAGCATGTAGGGCAGCGGCACATAGATTATCAGTGTTTGAAGGGATGAAAACTCAGTTGCCAGTTTATTAGGTACACCTAAAACCAGTCTCATGCAACACTGCCGCAATAAACCCACCCTTCATGAAGGCTATGAAGTTCAGTGTTTGTTTATGAGGAGTGCTGATGCAACTTAATAATGAATAATTTGAAGATCTAGTTTTTAGTTTCTTTAATTTATCTTACCCTTATTGATATCCATGATAATTATATTATATTATAGTATAGTAATTAGTAATTATATTACTCATGAGGGAAGGATTGACTGCAGCACTGTTGCATTAGACTGCACTAGTTTTATCCAGGTCTGTGTCTGAGAGAGTGTATATCTTTACAATAAAAACTCTTGCGTGCTTGCTGTCAATGCCTTAAAGGGACAGTTCACCCCAAATAAAAAAATATTGCATATTTTTCCTCTTACAATGCAGTTTATCAGTGTAAATTTTTTGGTGTGAGTTGCCTTCTCATGAATATTATGTAATTAGATGGCACTCAGCTTGTGATGCTCAAAATGCCAAAGAAATTTATTTAAAAAACTTTGGACAACAGGAAAAATACACAACAGAAAGACACATTTAGTAAGGTCAGCATATGATTTGATCAAGCTATGCATTTAAAAGCCACCCGGAAACGCTATATATATGGTAAGTGGACTTGTATGGTGCTTTTTGTGTGTGTGTGTGTGTGTGTGTCCTCTGACCACTCAAAGTGCTTTCACACTACGTGTCACATTCACTCATTTACACACACATTCACACACTGGTGGCCAAGGCTGCCGTACAAGGTGCCACCTGCTACTAAGGAACCATTGATGTAAACTTATACTCCAATGGCGCAACATCAGGAGCAATTTGGGGTTCAGTATCTTGTTCAAGGATACATCGACTGCTTACTTGAGGAGCCGGGGATTGAACCGCCAACCTTCAACCTTTTTTGACTGAAGTTTACCAAATTCTAACCGATAATCAATGAGGCGCGCTTTGTTGCTGTTTCATCTTCACCAACTTCCTCATGTGTCAGTGTCGTCCGAAAGGATAGCTCCAGGCTGTTCTCGCAAACTGTACATTTTCCCAAGAAAATGTGGTCTTGTAGTGAGGCCGGTTGGGGCGGGGAACGGGTCACTGAAATCAGGACTTTCGCCTGGAGACGTGTGTTCGGAACCATGTGAACTTTAAATGAACTTTGAGTAATTTTAAGGTATGTCCTCTCCATGTTTCTTTCCTAAACCGAACCATAGTAACTTCTATTGCTTAAAACTAACCTCTGTGGCTGTACTTCAAGTATGTGACTGTACGTTAAGGGTGTAAGATAATTTGTGGGGCACAAATTGATGCCTTTGACACCAAGAAGATGTAGCGGGATCTTCAATTTAAACCATGTTTAAGAAAAATGACCATAAATCTACCTTGTACCTTGATATCATACAAACTGTTGTGCGTGCATTTGTCATAGGATATCATTCGACCTGTTCCATGAGAAAACGTTGATCGCGCAGTGCATCGCGACTGTGTGGTTAAGCGATGGTGGTGCAGAGCACACT
Source organism: Plectropomus leopardus (assembly GCF_008729295.1). Classification (NCBI taxonomy): domain Eukaryota; kingdom Metazoa; phylum Chordata; class Actinopteri; order Perciformes; family Serranidae; genus Plectropomus; species Plectropomus leopardus. Next base: position 31,176,667 of record NC_056470.1, read on the forward strand.
GGTGTAGATCAGTTGGATTGGAGGAGAAATTAACCGTTAACAACTGTCGAGTGATAGTAAATGTTGTAGGTTTCAGTTTGTCCATGAATCAACGCTACAACTTGCCAAGTAAAGTTCTTGTGACTTGCTTTCCAAAGTAGACGTTCATGCATTCATGTAGGTGCGTGCATGGGTACAGTTCCCTCCCAAACCCTCAACCATGAAAAAAAAAAGCTCCCCAAAACCCACAGTGTCACAGGAACACCGGGAACTTACCATGAATATATTTTTTTTGGGTGCTAATTTGTTAAACGCTCATGTATATGTTTCTGCTTCATTTAGCAAATAAGTTTCCAAAGTGGCAGATAAAATTTCTGAGTGGCAGACGAAAAACGTGCTTGCCTGCTACAGTTGCAGATAGTTAAAAATTCGTTTCAGACCCAGGCTGTCACCCACGCAGTTAGGGAACGTTTTAGTTTTTCTGTGCAGCTCTGCATACAGTGTTATACTGTCTGTCTTTATGTACAGGAAGTTGATAGATGATTTGTGTTAATGCAGATTAATCCCTGGTGAGATGCTTTGGGATGCAGAGATGATGTCATCCGAGTCTTTTGTACCGAAGGAGGGGGATCGCCGCATGAGCCCCGGCTGTCCCTCTCATTTCATTTTAATGAATGGCGAGACGTTTCACACACTGCTCACACAAAGAGCCGTGAAAAGCGAAGGCGCTGCTAATCTGCTTCTGTCGGACATCCTGAGAGGTGACAAAGACCTCGATCAGTCAGCGTGCAACCGGCGAGAGTGTGAACTGATTATTAAGTGCGGTGAAATCTAATCGCCAAAGCGCCTCAGTTCTTCTCGTCTTTTTCAAATCAGCCATCCGGTGTTGCCACAGGTTGCGCCTGCTGCGCCGCAGACATTGAATCAGCACTATGGCAACATCCTGAGCCCTAAATGACGGATGAGTTGTAGTAAATTGGCATTAGTATTCCTATCACAAACCATGGTGAGTGAGAGCAGCAATGAGTAATGCGAGGCGGGGGAGTTAGAAAACAAGAGCCGGGCCAGCGAGTGCAGTATCACACACACACACATACACACCGAGCAGATTTTTAACGCTGATAATCCAAGCCTTTTGGTCTTACTTCACAGTGCGGGTGAACAAAATCGCTCACAACTTGGCATTTGTTTTCCCGAGCAGATTGGATTATGGTAATGGAGAAGGAACATCTGATCTCAATTCTGTACGGCCGTAGATATCAGATGTCTCAAACTGTCTGGAGGAGAAAATCCACTTTCCCCTCAAAAGTTTTACGGAGAATGGCTCCAATTTGCCCCAGAGGAGGACCCGATCAAGTGTTTTTCAAGACAGAAACATCCAGAAACATGAGAGAAATGTTTGGAGTTGTTGTATTAGAGCAGAGCTAACAACAGGTTGCAGGAATCCCTCATATTTGGATTAGTATCATCTGTGCACCTTTAACCTTTTCTGACCCTCAGCGGAGAGGGTTAAGCCTCGGCTGCAACGTGACTCCCTGGACGGCTTTGAAATGGGCTGTAATTCTGAGTTAATATAAAGAGTCTGACTAATGTTTCTGGTGGATTATCCATACTATAAAGCAGAGCTGTCAGATGGAAAGGCTGGCGTAATACGACGGGACATCGCGCATGTGTTCTTTTCCTCTTGATCAATTTTATGTTGCTTTCATGTCACGGTTACCGAAAAGATAAACATTTGCTTTATGGTGGAGAGTTGGATGAGAAGACTGATGCACTCTCACATCTGTCTGTTAAATATGGTGTTATAGGCGTGATCCTTGTTTCGTGGTGTTTGTGTGTTTTGCAGATTTCTGCATAGACAGATGAGGAGATTGTCGCCACTCTTGCATTTGTGCAGGAAATATGAAGCAACGGCCAGCAGCCGGTTAGCTTCGTGTTTTTGTTTGAGTGCGCGTCGAAACATTAGTGGTTTGCACCTTATTAGTGGCCTGTTCAATTGTTTGCTGTAAGTCGTCCGTTCTGTGAGCATGACCTCGCCTGTGGAGGGGCTGAAGCGCCAGAGATTTCTTCAGCTCTTATGATTTAGTCTGTAGACTTAGGGAAAGTCAGCTCCAGTGGCTGCAAAATAAGTCAGATTGAATGTGCGAGTCCGTACGAAAAATGACCCTCCTTCCAACTTGATTTATTACTTCAGTAAACATTTTTCCCATTTAATTTTTGGCCTCAATCACTAGTCTTCAAGTCTTTAACTTTATGGTCCTATTTAGGGTAAAATACATAATACAGTGCAGTATGCTTCAGGGTGTGGCTACCTTGTGATTGACAAGTCGCTACCAAGGCGGTGTCCTCCGGTGCCGAGTCAGATCCACCTCTCGCTCCTCCACAGCTCCACCCTCTCACCAAAATATGGACCCCAAAAAACAAGATGATGACGGATAAAATGCTGAGTGTGAGGCTTCTAAAAGGTAGTCCACAAACCGACGGGTGACGTACGACCACTTCTTTGATATAATCTATTGATTCACACAGATTGAAAAGACCATTTTAGAAATGGAAAGACTCGGTTAGATTCAAGTTCTTTTTGAACCTACGTCATAAATGTACAACAAGTAAAAGGAGAGAGACAGAAATTAACAGAAACATGCTGAGCTGAACACACAGATATGTAAATTCAGTAAACTGGCTGTTTTGGACGAATCAACACGGAGAGCACAAACACATTTAACAGACAGAAACAGGAGTTTTCTCATCCGACTCTGCCAGAGAGCAAATAAACACACTTTCCAACTATTGCTCAAACTGCTTTGAGAGCCTGGATTGTTTAAAACGTGTCCTCGTTTATGAGTGCATGACCTAGAAACATAACAGAGGTTCAGGCTTTAAAAATCAGATTAATCTCTATCAGGTTTTCTCATTATCGGGCTGCAGCGAGCTCGGCCTGGGCAGTGATTCACTGACCGCGTTTTAACGTTCAAGATAGATCACTAATTGGAAAATACCCAAATTCCTCAGCTCATAGCTGCAACTCGTGGCTCATCTCTCACTTGTGTTTTTTGAGATTTGCCCTCCAGTCGGCGGCAGCATGTGAGATGAAGTGCCCCTCAGCGGCTCCGGTCGCCACTGTGCGTCATTCGTCATTCGTCAGCAGACTCACAGACACAATGAGCTGCATTTTGTCGTGATAAATAAGATAATCTGTGTTTGACAGGAGAAAAAAAGAGAGTCATTACAAACGGTGTTTGCTGTTGAATGTTTCCGAAGCGTCTCCCTGATGATCAGGCTGCTTGGAAAGCCGTGATCTCGGGGGGGAAAGTGGCCGGGGAGTTTCCAGGTGTATCAACATCAGCCCGTGCTACATGTTTATCGCCTCATGGGTCAGGAAATGGGATAAAAGTTGGTATTTTAACCGTACGGCTGCGTGTTTGTCGTCACCTGGGGAGTATAAAACGACTGCACGTCCAAGACAAACGCTGAAAGAGATAAAGAGAGAAATCATCGGGCTCCACGAGCACTTACAGCTCCGTCTGTGCTCCGTTTTCAAAATGCTGAATCACACGTGGACAAGCATCTGTTTTTGATTTGTTCCATCCCGCTCACTCCCTGCCTCATACTCTCCCCTTCTCTTCCCCTTTTCCGTCCTCCCTGCCTTCCTCTGTGTGCGGGGGCAGGCTGCTGGGCCAGAACCGGGTCTAGGGACAGGCCAGGAAATGCGTCAGTCCGCTCAAATATTAAAAGCAGGTTCGGAGTAAAGGGCGAAACCCCGGGGAGACGATGTGTGTGAGGAGACCGGTGACACTCCCTGTTATGACACCCAGACCTGAGTCACGACATAAATCCCTGAAACACCCTAAAACAAACTACAGCGTCAATAAATCTGAAGTAATGACGCGCCGCCGCACACAAGATTATTCACTCAGACATTTCTGAGTACACTGATTTAAAAAATGCTGTTTATGTGAGGAAACGTGTTGCTTACTGGTTTTTAATCAGTGGAATAAAAAGTATTTTTAGTGCTGTGAAATGATTAGAGGATCAACCGGAAGTTTATCATCAACGAATGTGAAGATTTTCAGGTTTTCTCTGTTTTATCTGATTTTAAATTGAAAACTTTTTGGTAAAACTTCAACTTTTTGAGTGGATATGTTAACTTTTTTAATCCAATGGGGTGATATTTCCAGCAAAAAAAAATCAAAGCATTTGATGCATCCGGGTTCTCAAATGTGAGAAATTTCCATTTTAACTTTTTTTTTTACATGATAGAAAATTGAATATTTTGTTAAAGCATTTTATTTAGAGGGGTCTTTAACTCAGTCAACAAGAATTGAGTTTAAACGTATAGTCAGTTATTTAGTTAGTCTACAGAAAATGAGTTATCAGCTGTTTTGACAGTTGATTAATCTTTGGAGTCAATTTTTTAAGCAAAAATGTTCTGAGTTTTCAATGTTTTATATCATTAACTAAAAATCTTTGAATTTTGGACCGTTATTTGGACAAAAAAAGACATTTGAAGACATGATTGACCACAATTTCCTCTGGATAAAAGTGTAATGAACATTTTTCATTATTTACTGAAATTTTACAGATCAAGAGCTGTTCATCTCTAATGAACGTCATCATTGTTCGCAGCCCCGATGTGGATCATAATGTTCTACTTTTTGTCTGCATTTACTCAACATACAGATCGGCCTGAATTCCTCTTCTTTCGTTGTTTTTTCACTCTTTGTTTGTTGTGGTTCTCCCCGGAGAGTGTGGTTTTGGGGGGAAGAGACCAATGAGCCGTGACTCGACTTCATTTTTCTCTCACAGAGCTGTATAATTGTGCTCTTTCTTTTCTCACTCTCGAGTCCGGCAGAACTGCTCGAGCCGTAACTCTCCAGAGAGTCACTTTTGGTGCCGTGTTTCAGCGTTGTTAACTGAGGACGGGCCGTTATCCCATAATTCACCTCTGTTGATTTTTCTGCTGTTATCCTTTGTGGCTTCACTAAAGAAAATGAGCAAAGAATGGCTGTGTTTTCTTAACTTTTATACACAGTTAAAGGTCCCGATGTCAGGCTTTGGGATGATTTTTCAGCATCCTCTCGGGTTTGTCGTGCTTCCTTGCTGATAGCGTCGGCGTTGGCTCTCTGCTGGGTGACACACGAGTCACATCAACACTCATGTACTAATGTGAAGGGGGTCGCAGGTCAGAGAGTGACGTCAGGGGCGTGTTGCTGACTCCAGATCAGAGGAAACACCTGCAGGGAAACCCAGGAGGAAGTGACACCTCTCCTGTCCTTCAGTCAGCTGATCCGACAGTCACATGATGTCTGAACGAGCTCACACGCTAAATCCAAACCATGAATCTGCTGTTTGGTCTCCAGGTTCAATTCTGGGATCAAATGTAAAACAGCAGTTGAAGTTTTCATGTTTGGAGCCTGTTTGGGAGTGAAAGGATATCAGCATAATTCATGTGGAAGCCTCCTGAGCTGTTGTTTCTGCGAGCGACCATCTCCCGAGCTTTCAGACAGGAAAGAGCTGAATGCTTCACACGTCTGGTATGTCTTTCTAGTGCGAGCCAAGCTGCATGTTTAGCCCACAAAAATGCCGGGAAAGACTCCCAGCTCAGCCCCACCGCATCACGCCTGTGTAGGGATTTTCACAGAGGGAATTCAGCTATTTCACCAAAATGTCAGGGTGTTACGCTGTAGGATTGGCTCACTGTGAGTGCTGCTCTATTCTCGTTTTTACCCCGGCGGCCTGGTGTGCCGCCCAGAAAAAGGAGCTTCACGTCTGTGGGCTTTATTGTCTTCCTCCCTTCAATGGAACATTGTGCAGGCCGGTTCTCACAGCCTCTTCTGGATCCTCTCTGTGTGTGTGTGTGTGTGTGTGTGTGTGTGTGTGTGTTTGTGTGTGACAGTGTGTGTATTCTCTTAACGTCCCGAATATCTTCATTGACATTTTTGTGTGTTGCCGTCATCTCGGACCACCCTGAGTTAATATAAACCTGCGCCGCCAGCCGAGACCTCTCACATCCTGACCTTTCTCCCGTTCACCCCTGCCGATCTGCATCGCCTCTCCCCCCGCCCGACTCTTACAATACTTGTTGTGACGTCCGACACATCCTCCTGCGTCCTATGTAATAATAAACACGCGAGTTGAGACTGTCCACTCAAAGTCTGTTTCCCCTGTGATGGTGCACAGGAAGCTTTATCAGACCGCGCTGTGGTGTAAACGTTACTATTGTTGTGCTGCTGAAAGGGTTAATCTATGTCACGTTTCCTTTACATGACCATCTTTGTTGGCTCCCTGTCTGAAGTGCCATTTCCCCATGGGCTGCCGTGGCCTTATTGCACGACCCCCCTCTCTATAGCTGATGGGGGATGGATGGAGCTGGCGTTGTGTTATGCATGGAGACTTCACTCAGCTGGTTTGTCAAAAAGCCAAACTGCAGCCGATATTAAAGACTTTGTACTTGTTGTGTGCCAAATTTAACAATCACGGGGTACAACTTTTTAGCCCGAGGTCCTCTCAGTCCGACATTGTGTCAAAGTTCAAACTGAAAACAAGAAATCATCAGGAAATTCTTCCCAAAAGCTCCTGTGCTTTTGAAAAATGTACACAAGTAGTTTAGGTTAAGTTTAAATTATTATTGTTATTCACAGCCTCGCTTACACATAAGCAAAGTTGGTATTTCTGACATTTTTCATATTCACATTTAGGGCTGACTTTTAAATAATATAACAATATATTTAAGTTAAATCACGATACACAAAATATTTTTTGATATTTTGAAATCTCCGCTAAACTACTGTAAACTACTACAATACAAAATTATTAAATGGACTGAAAAAAATTCAAGTTACATAAGCTACTGTAATAAAAAAGTCGTACTAAAGTTTAATGAAATTCTGTTAAAATGTTAAACAAAGTTAAGTATAAAGTTAAATAAAGCACTGTTATAGTGAAGATAAATAAAATAAAAAATCAAAGCAAAACCCATTGTGCTTTTATTTTGAAGGACCTGGCTCGTCTCAGGCCAGTGGTGGTGATGTTTCTGCTGTGGACGGTTCAGTTGTAGCTGGAAACAAACTAACAGCTCTTCAGGTCATAGATTGCAAAGATTTGCGAGTCGCACTGGTGCTCCGTGGTCACGTGTGACTAAATAGTTGCAGTCGGAGCTCTGCAAAAGCCCCTTTTTTTGTGTGTGTCTGTGAGAGGAAGACGGCTGTAGGAGAGAGAGGGAAAAACAAAAACACCAAAGCCAGTCTTGTGTTGGTGGCTTAAAAAACAATGAGACAATTTATACTCAATGTGCGTGATAAGTGGGAGCTTTAAAACTTCTTAAAATTTGCTTGGCAGTTTATTGAAAGCACAAGCGAAATGTTTTGGCAAATATTGGATGAATTGTTCCCAAGAGGATGAATTTTAATAACTTTGGTGACATACGACCATAACCAGACTTTTTTCATCATGCCATTACCAAAGATGCTTAAATGACCAAGAATTTGTCATTTTTATCTCAATAAATTACGTCATTGATGAAATTTATAATAAAAATTAACATTAGTTAATCCTGTTTGTCGAGTAATTAAATCGTCCACTAATTGTGTCAGTCTTTTAAATGTCAAATACTCCCCGTAAAGGGGAAGTTCAACCTAAAGTCAAAAATACATCATTTTTCCTCTTACCTTTTTTGTGCCATTTATTAATCTTAATTCTTTCATTCGAGTTGCAGGGTGTTGGAGGTGTCGGCTGTAGAGATGTCTGCTTTCTCTCAAATATAACGGACCTAGATTGCACTCAAAACGCTCAAAACGCCAAAAAATACATGTGAAAATTTCAACAGCAATGTCTCCGTCCACAGCGTGAAGTGTCCCTTTAAGCAGCTTCCAGGTTCTTGCTCAAGAGGAGCTGAAAGATCCCGTGGTATGTTTTAAAAAAAAACAATAATTTGAATGTGATATTTGGTCAAGTCGAGTTACCGACGGTTGCATCACACCAGCAGCGGTTTTCGTTCACACGGATGTTTTATCCATTACAGACGTGAGAGTGAAAGCAGGGTTGTCGCTTCTTCCTGTGTTGATATCAAAGTGGGAGTTGTTGTTTATGGGATTTCCAGAATGATTTCGCCGCTGACCCCAAAACAGTCAAGGTTGCACAGGAATCAGCTGGCCGCATTCCCATTCATTGTCTCTTTAGTTTTTATTTTCCTGCTGCACTGCCGTTCGGCCTCTAAGAGCTGCGCTGACAGGAGGAAGTTCAGGACGGGAGCAGCACATGGCGGCTGCCAGACTCACTGTAAATACTGTGCGCTGAAGATTGCATTTATAGAAACGTCTGTCCTCTCCGAGCATATTTTCTTATTATACTCAGTCGATTCAGCTCTCTGTCTGGACCGAGTGTCATCACTTGTTGCTAACTGATCTCTATAATCTGCTGTATCTGTGGTCGCAGCGTTCAGACTGGGGATGTATTAGTAGCTAATAGAGCTCCGACCACAAAGCTCCCCAGACGCTTTTAGAAACATGAGCGGTCGTGTGGAAACTGCAAAAGGAACAAACCACATAAAATTTTCATCCATCAAGACAGAATTTAATTCACAGTTTAAATGGAGAGTATCTGCAGTCTGCTGTCAGTTTCCAGGTTGTTTGACTTGTTAACCGTCCCACAGCTGACTTAGATGTCCATTAAAGGTCCTTAGAAGTCTGATTGTGGCTCCCAGTTAAGTCTGAACTCTGTATAGAGGTTTGATTTAAAAATAAGGCTGGAACTTAACAATTATTCCTATTATTTATAAATGTGATGGTCATTCTTTTTATTTGATTATCTGTCAGAAAATAGTGAAAATGGTCTGTCAAAGTTTCAGATGTCTTGATTTGTCCAACTAACCGTCCAAAGACAGAGAATTTTCATTTTCCAGCAAATATTCAACATTTAGAAGCTGAAACCAAATAAGAATTAGTGTTTAAAAAAATAAATAAATAAACCTCCTAAAGGATCAAGTGATACATTTTTTGATTATTTTCTTTCTTCAAATACATCAAATGCTTGAGCATCATTTAAGTAAAGAAACATATCTGATCAGGGACGATTTGCATTTTTATCTGTATCTAATTCCAAAGTATCTTAAATATTCAAGCATTGATGGGGAGAAGGCAGTGAGCTTTTCAACAAGACATTAGCCAAAAATAAGAAAAACTATTTAAAAAGCTACAAAAAATCCACTCAAAATAAGGAAAAAAAAAGTATAAAAAACAACAAACAAACAAGAAAATGAACTTGAAGAAAGTGTAGAGAAAATATTGTTATTTTATAGGGTTTATTGTATATATTTTTCTTGTAACATAATTGTAAAATATAAAATTATTATTGTATTGTTATAATAACAATAATAATAATAATAATTTTATTATTATCATTATCAAGATAGTTTTTTCAGGACATTTTTCCCTATTTTTAGATAATTTTCTAGTCTTTCCTCCTTTTTTCATGAATTTTTAAATTTTTTTAATTTTCTTGTCATATTTTACTAATTTCTTACAATTTCTTGGACATTTCTCACCAACTTGGTTTTTTTTTTTTCCATCATGTTTTCTTACAAATATCAAACCAGTTTACTCGTCTATTGAAAGACGTCTAAATGCAAGAAAACGGACGTTGATCCAGGTTTCAAAGGGTTAAAGGCTTCGCAGGCAGATCAGCAGTCAGCAGTGTGAGGAGGGAGATGTTGCTCTCAGACACTTTGAGTCTTTCATTCGACCGTCTTCAGCGCTGAAATCTCTCCAGCTGCCTGACTACAGCATGAAAGGCGATATTGTGCAGGAGACGTCTGTTCCACAGCTGACCTGTAGTTAAAGCTTTGAAATATTAGTGGAAAGGCTGACACAGGAAAGAAAACCCTCACGGATCCAACTCCGACCGGCAAGGAGAGAAAATTTCTGCCATATTACGGCTTTATAATTGCGGACTTTGAGCGTGTGCAAGCAGAAAAAATTCTGCTTTAACATTCAGCTAATAACCCCGACTTCACTCGGCTCGTGCACCCTTAAATCAATCCGTCGGAGCGGAAGCTAAAATTAGATAATCCAGATGTTTTGCCATTTGTCTGCTGCTCAAAAACCCCGAGGCAGACGAGTTATAAATGGAAACAATGTCATTATCATCGTTTTAAACATTAAAAAAAAACCTCAGTGGTTGACTTCGGTGAGAGCAAAGTGTTTGTCAGAGGGAGATTTTGTCTTTATTCCAAATCATTTGCATGTTTTTGGCAAAGTGGACGAGGAAGAATCCAGGTCATTTCCTGCAGAAAAGTACATATAATTGGTATGAAAAGTGTAAATATCATAAATTTGTTGTTTGAAACATGCAACGCCAACGTTTTTTTCTCGTGACTTGGCTGCAAAGTGACGCCTTCACTATGTCTGTTTTGTCCAAATCTTCAAATCCGTAAAAATAGATGAAAGAAAAATCAGCAAATATTCACATTTGTGAGTCTGGAACCATGAATTCTTTTACCTTTATTGTGATCGGACAGTACAAGCGTGACAGAGGAGAGAGAGGGGATGACATGCAGCAAAGGGCCGAGGCCGGAATCAAACCCGCAGCCACTACAGCGGCAACATAACGTCTGCACATGTACAAATGTTTTTGCATGAAAAAATGATCAAAATCGTTGTGCATTTATTTCCTGTTGACTCATCAGTCAGTTGTTTCTGTCGTACCTGTACATAATGTTTATAATCATCACGTTTTATCAAGTTTTTGTTTCACATGCAAAGATTTTTTTAAGTAAGCCGTCTGATAATAAAGTAAAATGTAGTAGAGTAATATGTTTAAAATCAACCTTTTTTTTAGTAAAAAAAAGGGTTTGGACTTGATGAGTATTCACTCCCTCTTTCTGCTTTCTGGGCAATAAATATTTAAGTTTGCATACTGAATATGTTCAATGGGCACTCACTCACACTTTGGCATGTTTGAAATTAAAATCTAACTAACTAATAATATTTCTTTTTGAAATGTTGTGGAGTAGAAAGCGGCGTGAGTACAGCCTCATATTTGCGCAGTATTTTCTGTCTTTCTTGTCTTCACCGTCTGTTAGTTCAGAGTGATTTGAGTTTGAACCGGCTGCAGTCAAAAAAAAGAGCGGGAAACGCGACTTCAGCTGTTGCTGTTGGTCGGCGTCCCGCTCTCTGGCACGTTATTCTGGTGCAAACGGGGGGAGTCGTGCTCAGTTGTTTCTGTTTTGGCAGGCTAACCCGCTTCTTCTCTGAGCTGTTGAGTGTGATCAGACGGCGGGCTGAGGGCAGCTGCTCGCTCCCCGGGGGGTCGGGTCACTCTCACACCGGGGTCGCCGTGGGGTCAGAGGTCAGAGTTTGGCAGCCAGAATCTGCTGTATGAGTGCATGAGCTGTGAAAGAGCCGCTGTGCTGCAGTTTTATATCCACGTTTCGTTCAGTATATCTCAACAACTACTTTATGGATCGCATGACATGTTGTACAAACATTCATGATCCCCAGAGGAATTTTTTGGGGGTTTTTGAGCAAAATGTCTCAACAACTATGGAATGCAACTTTGTGCAGAAAGTAAAGTTCCCATCAGGATGAGTTGTCATAACTTTGATGTTTTATTTATACAATATTTTGGTTTCTGAGCAAAAACCAGAAAAAATGGATCACCTCAGCTGTTTTTAGTGCTAACCGGCAACAGTAAGCATGCTGAGATGGTAAACATTTATTATCCTCGCTAACATTTGCATGTTAATATGGTCAGTGTGTGTTTTCAGACCAGAGAAACTTTTTTTTATTTCCCCCCTCTTTTTGTGTCTGCATTAAAATTACTAATTATCATAGTTCTTAGAACGGCACTTTGAGGGATTTTTGAACTCCTACTTCAGAGTATGTACTCTCCCAGCCCCAGAAAAACACAAGTGAACAGCGACACGTCGACTAGTGAGCCAGTGCAGCCATTGACATTTTTAAAAACTGTTAGCCATGTGAACAACAGACAACGCAAAACACAAACAAAAGCTTGTAATAAGAGAAAAATGAAGAAAACACAGACTAATGGACCAACGCTGAAGTCCAGGCTTTACTGAGCATAAATGTGATGCAGGAAATATGGTGCCATTTTCACTAGTGAGTGATATATTACATCACCTCATCACTTTTATTGGCAGTGTGAAAGCAAACAGAGGAAAAACCCTCGTGAGTTCAGGATTCACACAAATGTTTTACACTTGCCTGGTGAAGTAAATCAGTCCTAAACTACCTGCCCAAAGTCAATCTTTAATTGCCTCTAAAAGGATTTTTTTATTCACGAGTGATTTTAAAATAAGAATTCAGTTACATGCCATGAAAAACGACCCAGTTTTAACCTCCTTGCTCTTAAACTTGCAGAAAAATGTTCACTACAGTTTGACTTCTGCCCACATTGTTACGTTGTAACGGCGCCCAACTAACTTCTGTTTCCAGGCTCGTAGAAATGCTCGCTTGCGATACAGCTCACAAATTTTGTCTTAACCAGCTGCCATTGACAGAACATTAAACGCCAATGTGCCACCGCGGTACCCGGCTGATACCGTGCATGTGCCGCTCTCTACAGAGATGAGACTCAGCGAGATGACACGCTCCTCAGCTACTTCAATCATCAGCTCCAGAAAAACTGTTAAATTCTTTTTACCTCTTACGCTGATAGATTTGTAAGCTTGATGTGTCATTGCAATCGGGCAGACCTTACTGTTGATCCCTGAGGTGTGTAGTTCCTGGAGGAGCGTCCCAGTTGGCAGTTCCTCTCAGGAAGTTTCCAGAGCTGTTAGATCCAAAAACGCAGATTTTGAGCATGTTAGCTCAAAGCTGTGCAGGAGTGCAGCCTCACAGGGCAGCTAGCGTGGCTTTGTCATTAAATCAAAGGTATAGTTCATTATTTTTGGAAATATGCTTTCTTTCTCAGAGTGAGATGAAAACATTTATACTGCACTGTGTCAGATTAATATGAAGTTACAGCCAGCAGCTGCTCGGGCTATCTTTTTCTCTTTTATTGTCAACAAAAATTCTGCAAAGAAGCAAATAAATACCTCCCAAAAAGGTTAATTATTTCTTAAATTCTGCAGTTTTCATTTTGCATTTTGAAATGAAAGTGAACAAATGAAAGACTTTTTCTTCTCAAGTGTCATTAACTAAAAGCTCTGGCTGCAGTTTTTTTTTGCAGGCGTAAGTTTGGTCTTGTTTGATTCAAATGTTTCGGCTGAAGAATGTCTCTCCGCCTGCTTTTACTGTCAGTGAGACCGTTGGTCGTTGGACAGCGCCGGAACTAATGTCTCGCGCCAAGGGAGGGTCTGAAAATATGCAACACATGTTGTTCAAGGACCAGCAGGACACCAACAGACGGACACGGAGGAGGATCTAACGGCACAGAGAATATTTGATTCTGTTTAAAAAAGCTTTTTCATTCAGCACTTTGACAGACACCAGCATGTGTGACTAACCGTTTAAAAGACAGATGTGTTTTATCGCCCTGAATGATCTTTATTTTCATACAGGCAGTCTTTTATAAAAAGGGGCATTCCACCAATTTTACGCATTAAGATCAGTTAACTCATCACGAGGAGCATCAGCCGGCTTGTGAAAACAGTTGTGTTTTCTGGGACTTTGCAGAGAGCGTTCTCGAGTCGGAGAAACTGGGAGCTTGAATTGTTGTCACCACACTGGAATTTGTAACTTTGATGCAATACTCTGAAAAACATGATGTTCAATACAGTTTATGATACCACAACTGACACTGAGGGCATACAGTTCATTTTTTGTCTTAAAAAAAAGAGAGGAGCAACTTTGACTTTTCTTTTCTTGTTTTAGTAGCAGAGATCAGCAGAATCACTGTAATAAACATAAAAAATAAAGAAAGCGAGAAAGTGCTGCTGGCACCGGTGTGTTGATACTTTGGAAAATAAGTATTGAAATTGTTTCAAATATTCAGAATCGATAAGCATCAATAAGTATCGATAACTCGATATTTTTGAAAACACCAGGTGGCTGGTGGCTTTGAAAAGTGGACATTTTTTTTTCTGCAATATCAGTCTGATGAAAAATGCAGTTATGCATTATGGGAAACATAGGATCCAGTGTTTTTGGGTCGTATTAGTAACTAAAATTCAGGATATCTTGGCCTCAGCTGCATCTGTTTTGACCAACTTTCTGTAATTAAAAAAATATTTTAAATAGCTGGAGTCGCCCTTTTTTAAGGTTGTGTAATGTTTTGGTGGCTAAGTGGCTTCATAAGCTGAAATCGAACACTTAAAACCTTTAAACAGAAATTCATCAACACTTCTTATGTCTGTTATTTTTATGATGAATTGATAAATTGTTTTTGATAAAATATATTCTTTTAAAAAGTGAAAAATGCTCATCACAATTTCCCGGAGCCCAATTTTGATAATAAAAAACAAAGAAAAGCAGCAAATTCTTATATATCAGGAGATTTTATGACATTCTTTGCTTGAAAAATGACTGAAACGATTCATCAGTTATCAAAATATTTGGTGAATTATGGACTAATAATCAGTAATACGAGTATAAAGTGATCTGAAACTGACAGAAAATGTGATGCAGAATGAGAACAACAGTCAACACGACTTCACAGTCCCTTTGAATAAATCATAAAAACGTTAAGTTTATATTTGTTTGCAATATATCAGACCTGTATTAGCTCTTTATTAAATATAGGATATTTTTTAAGTCATGCGCCACTCTTGTGATGTAATTAAGTGGGTTTTTTTTTTTTTACCTCAGCCTTATAAAATCAAGTACAAAAAAACAGCAGTAAGATGTATTTTCCTCTTTTTACAGTTTTTATTTTAATTAATCTTGGTTTTCCCGGGCAGCTGAAATGTCTGATGAAGATCTAAGTGGCATTTCAAAGTAGAAAATTGTGGAGGAGACACTGTAATTTGTCATTTTTGGCATATATATTTAAAGATATTTTAACACAGGCATTAATCAGTCTTTTTGGTGTTAGTGTTGGCCTTCAGAAAAACATTAGTTCATTTTAAACATTAAAAATATGTTTTGCTTCTGTTTGTGGCTGCGCTGGATAACACAAACACCAAATGTGTTATTTTAGTGTTTTCGGGTTTCTTTCTGAGGGGACACGTCAAGCTTTTGGACTGCTCAGGATTTATGTGCTGCGGTCTGCGGCACGCAGAGAGGCACCACACATGAGCGTGATGGAGGGAGGGTTGGCAGGGGTGTGGCAGGGACCGAGGAGGAGGAGGAGGAGGAGGAGGAGGAGGAGGAGGAGGAGGAGGAGGGAGCAGACAGGCAAAAGTTCAGCCGCAGCAGGCAGACTGGTCATCTAAGGTGGAGCGCTCAACCCGCCGCCAGACGAGATATCTGCTTCAGTTTGAAAAAACATCAGGGGTGTTGATTTTGAGAGGTCGTGTGCAGTCAGGAGAGAGGAGTATGTCCGCCAGACTCAAGTTCCCCCTCTTCCTCCTCTTTGAGTCTCCTCTTATGTTTTTCCTCCCATCCTTCCCAGTCTAGACCTCTCCGTGGATGAGAGATGTTCTGATGGCGGCCCGGTACAGTAAAGCTCAGCTCCACATGCAGATACTGTAAGTTTCGGACATCTGTTTCCAGTTCAGCCTGCTCACAGAGTCATGCTTTCAGGTTTGGTGGAGTGACACTTTGTTGACTTCAGTCTGTCATTGTGAAAAATTGGGTCCAAATTCTGCACAGACTGGGAGGTTTTGGGCTGCACATTGGCATGGTGGGTACACTTGGCTCACCTGGTATAACAGCTGCGGTGTCGCGTCCGTCTTCTCCCTCTGCGAAAACGAAGACAGGATGATAGATGACCATCCTGCATCAATTTTATCCAAACCCAATAATGACGGTGGCCCGTATCACTGCGGATGTCCCAATTCGGGCCAATCAAGGCATTTTTGAACTCATCTGCATCGGCTTCATTAGTGTTTCCCACAGAATTAGAGTGCACGTGTAATGGTAGCTGACGATTGTTTTAGATGTGCGTGTGTCCCTTTGTATCAGTCTGTATCGCCTCTTTAAATGTTAAAGTTTAAGTGTGTCTGTGCACACAGCGCAGGCGGAGCTCTCCCTGAGTTTTTTTTTCCTCAGCAGCAGTTTGTGACTGTGTATAATTGATCTTTCGATCAGTTTACAGCTGATCAGATCGAAGGATGAGAGGAGCAGCTGCACAGCAAACTTTTAGACCCAGCAGAGTAAACAGTTAAGTTTCACTTTCACTGCACCTGACATTCTGCTGCTCCATCTGTGCCCAGAGTACACCCTGCACTCTGACAGTGGGGCAGGTTTCTGACACTTTATAGTGTGTTAAGTTAAAAATAATGAAATCTGAAATGATAGTAGACCTAATTTTATGGAAGACATTAAAATTCACCTGAACAAATACTTATATAGCCAAATATTTGGGTCTAGCCCTAATATATAGTATATTTCAACAGTGCTCCAACTGAACAGTCCAGTTCTATAAAAAGAAAATGAATATATGGTTGCAGATGTAAACAAATGTTTGGAAAACACTGACACTTTATTAAATTATATAGAGCTTTTTGAGCGTTTTGCATTTTCAAGTATAAGGTGAGTATTTGTGCTTTTTTTGTCTTATTAGGAACAAACTATTATATGAAACACTTCAAACATTTTAAAGAAATGTAACACAGCATCTTAAACAGGTCGTGACCTCTGAGCAGTAGGTCAGGATTTGGTAGCTGGTGCTAAAATCAATTCTCTCTTGCAACAATCCCGCTAGCAACTTCTGGGCTTTCTGGGACTTTTCTAGGAGAGAAACAAACTGCTGTTTTCTGTCTTTTCATTACTTGTGTGCTTTTTATGCATGTTTACTTCCTATGTTGTAATGCTGAGTACGTAATGTGTCACATTTATGAAAAAAAATGTAAGCTTTGCGATTCCAGAAAACTTGAATTAATCTCAAAAAGTGCTGTCTAATGTCAGATGGCTGGCATCAGCTTTATTCAGTTTCATGATACACAGTAAAAAACCTAAATCATAATATTATACACTGGAAGTTGTAGTGAAGTGAAATGTGAGAGTGACTAAAATTCTGGAAAACTGCTGCTGAAAATACAAAGCATGCACACACACTGCATCTATTTTAAGACACCGTCTCTAATCAAATTTGCATTTCAGAGGCTTTTCATTATGTGCAGAAACCAAACTGAGCAGAATTAGTCCATTAGAGTTAAGTTTAACCCTCCATGTTTCTGTTTTTATGCCTTTGTGGTGGATTCAGTTTTGGTCTTATGAGTGTAGTTTGGTTGGGTTCATTTTGGGCACATGAGTCTTTGTCCTTGTCGCTGATTTACGAGGCTTTTCATTGTTGTGAGAGAGACGGGCGCACGTGTGCCCTCCTGCTAAAATAGACCATGTTTTTTTGGGGAGGCTCTTTCACGAGGACGAGCTCGGTCAGGTGGCAGTTGGGCGAGTCACTGTTGATTTAGTCACAGCTTCAGTCGGAGCCCTCTGGGCAGTGTGGCTTTCATCTGGTGCATTTAGATGACACATGATCTGGTATTCAGAGAGTGAGTGAAGGGTTTGTGTATTTGGCGCCCAACGGATTTTCGTTTTGAAATGAGGAAACCAAAATCGGGAAACAAGCTGTTTTCTGACAACCATTTATAAACAGGGAAACAAAGAAACAACACGTTTTTTGGTTTTTTTTTTGATCATGGAAAACGACAAAAACGATCCGTTATCTCATTTTCTTGAGTGTGCATATAAATGGAAAGCGGGGATTAAAATAAGTGTGTGGAAATCAGTGTCTCAATTTTACATCTCTTTTCTTGTCGTGACCCGGAAACTATCGTACTGTCGCTGTACCGGGAGGTCAGGAGTGCTGATTGGCGGGTGATTTGGAGCTGGTGTGTAAGATTAAGTGGTGGTCAGATTAATTGGTGACTAACATTTTAAAAGTTTCGCCTCGATATCTCATTCATTTGATGGTGTCTGTTGAAACATTATGACAGAAACCGATTGCTGGGCATCATTTTTGGTCTCAACAATAATAAAAATATCATTACGCGTCCAGCGACATGACATGAACAAAGTCCCCCTTCCGGATTCCTTATTATAGGGTTTTCTAAGTATAGCCGTGTTACCATTAAGCCACGAGGCCGATGGATACTGGTGCCAGCCAGGCGCCTACAATCCTCAGTGCTAGTTTTGGGACATTCTCACGAGTAAACGCTTCATATGATACAACCTGAATGCATCTGAATTTAGGTATATTGTAGCTGTACAACTAGACTAATGCTATATAGAAAAGCCTTTTAACGTTATTTATGCCCCCGATGGATTCACTTTACTACACTCGTGTGTACTATTATCCTCATCATCAGTCATGTCTGATGTGGATGACTTAAAGTCTGTGTAAAGTGATAATTAAAATGTTTGTCACGTCACAGAAAGATGTGTTATTAAACACCTGACCAAATTTGAAAAAATGACTGTAGTACTGTATGTAAAAGAAGGTCTCAAAATCATGAAAAAATGCACAATATTCTCTGATCTGAAACACTGGCTGCGTGTCTGCAGGGGCGGGGTTAAGCTGAGTATAGCTCCATTGCATCATCGAGCTATGGTTTGAGGCCCGCCCAAAAAATCTCAAAACAGGAAAATGGTGTAAAAACAGTCAACCGTCTAACTCCACAGTTCAGTTCTATAAAGTTAAGGGTCTTTGTAACATGTTTTCAACAGTCAGTTGAGAGGGAGTGACGTTGTACTGCATATCGTCACAGCTGTGATGAATTAATGACTTAAAATGATAAATTATCTTTAAGTTTAATTATTTCAATCTTAATGTGAAACCACGTGACCCCAAAAGGTTAAAAGGTCCCGTCCTCTCCTGAACTCGACACCAGACGGCGTCTTCACAGACGCGGCTGAGATCTGACCCACGAGGCCCCTATGAGGAAACGGTTTTGTGGGGAGTGTTGGTGGTCTGTGTATGAGTCCCCTGAATGAGTGGGTGGGCTGGGAGGGTCGTCTGTCTGAGGAGTTGATGATGTTGCCGTAGAAACGGGGCATGCTTAATGGCTGCCTCTCAGCTGTTTGGGCTACACAGAAGTATTTGGCACAGTGGGATATCAGAGGGGGGATGGTGAGCACTAACCTCCACTTGTAGAGGAGCGATGGGGCTTTAATATGTATAGTGACAGCACCTGTCCTGAAACATACATGTTAACCCCGTGATGGATACCACCCCGTCCAGTATGTGCACCTCCATCTATACGGTTTAATGCTCCGGGCTGCAGCCTGCTATAATCGAAGCATAAATGAGTAATTATTGCTGCAGCAGACGTGTCACTTCTGTGAAGCCATTAGTGCAGATGTGTGTAGCTGAAGAGGGTTTGAGGTTAACGCAGCGACAGCAGTGCGGAAATGTGAGCGGTGTTTATAGTACGGCTGAGCTCTCTCCTCTTTAAGAACAGAAAGCAGACCCGTTTTAAGTATGACGAACACATCTGAGCTCTCAAGTGGAAATAAAAGCTCGGGCTTATGAAACAATAGTCGGGGCTTTGAACACATGTCGGGGAGGGTATTAGTGCAGACATTTGAACTCCCTTTGTGCCGTAAGTCCATTAGGGTAGAGTTACGACAGATTATGGGGCGGTGTGATTCTTAAATTATTAGGATGGTGATGTGAATGTGGCACCAACTGGATGGGTTCAAAAGTTTTTTGGGTTTTGTTTTGGAGGTCAGAAGGATGGCAAACGGGCTGTTGTTGTTGCAGTTATTGACCATTTGCTAATCCCCTCCCCCCTTAGTTACTGTTGCTATGCCTGTCAAACTTTCTGTTTTTTGCGTATACACTTCACAGTGATTATAGTGACTTTTACCACTTGGAATCAGGGATGTCCCGGTCTGATCTTAGAGCTCGTGTATTTCCTCTCCTCTGATTGTTACAGTTAAAACTGTAATAAAAGGTGGTGTAGAGTCAATATTTGTTATTGTTACCATTATTGTTGATGTGCATCTTTCCAAAATACCATTTTGTTATCTACAATAATTTAATTGTTCTTTTACGACATCTATTGAGGGATCCCTCCTCAGTCGCTCTTCCTGAGGTTTCCACCATTTTTCCTCATTATAGGTTTTTTTCGGGGGGACTTTTTCTGTCAACGATGTGAGGGTCAAAGGTCAGCGGGGGGTTGTTTGCTGTAAAGCCCTCTGAGGCAAATTGTGATTTGTGATAATGGGCTTTATAAATAAAATTGAGTTGACAGAGAATTATTTCCACTGTCTATTTCTGCTGACAACTGTGAGTAGCACGTGGAAGACTCGACGAGCCCCCGTTTTTTTAGATGTGACGTGACAGCCAACAGAGACACACCTGAGCAGCGCTGCTCACACAGGCAGAGTGTGAACTTCACTTCAGTCTCCCCGGCGATGCACCATTGTTGTTGTGCGCTTTCTGGTACGACTTCAGGCTTCTGATTGGCCTTACGGTAGACGTTATATCTCTACCCGTTGCTTTGGCACGCTCTTTTGTGTTGGTGTGGACCAGGCCTGAAAACGTGCTGGGTAGGATGGCTCGGCTGCGCAAAGCCTTGACCCTGGAAGAGGAGGAGGAGCGGAGGAGGCCGCGGGGGCATTAGGAGCCAAGTGGCTAAAAACAACCCGAGCTGCTGTTCATTGTAGCTGAAGGGAATACACTCAGGGACCCCCCCCCTTCAATCAGCCATTCAGCCCTGCAATCCAGCCTCAATTAGGACACTAAAGCAATCAATAATCCAACAAAATGCTACCATGTCTCCAGACAGGAAGTGGCTTTGTCACAATGGGGCCCTCAGACAGACGTCTCCAAGCTGCGTCTCCAGCCCTTTGGTCCCCCCTCCTCCACCTCCCGTCCCCTCCGCAGCCTCCAAACTCTCCACACAGATGAATCGTCGGTGGCAGGTTTTTAAATGAAGATTAAAGATGCAGAGCAGCGAACAGCAGACTGATATCAAACAGTCTGAGGGTCTCTTGAAGCGAGCGTGTCGTCTGCTCTGCAGCTGTTCTCATTTGTATGCTGGCAGCAAAACCAGAGTGCGCTGACATTGCCGCATCACTCATTGGCTAATTCACTCCTCCCAGCGGGCCGCGGGCTGTAGGTTTAGTCGGTGTGCAGCAGCTGGAGGTTTGGTTTGGGGGAGGCTGTATTTTAGGGGTCACTACCTGGACCCGGTGTTGGCTCTCTCCTCTGCATCCCACCTGCTCGTTCTCCATCCAGACCACCAGGCCGCTCTGCCTCGATTCACCCTCCGAAACACAAACCTCTGGGGCGTTTGCGCCCAGCTGCATCGCTCACGGCCATCCGCTTCACACAGCAGCCGAGCCACAGCTACTGTGTGCTGAGGTACAAACTGAAGATACCTGTTATTTCATTGAGTTTTTCTGTTTTCTGCTACTTTATACTTCTACTCCTCTCACTTGAAAATATTTTACTTTTTTACTCCACTTTCGTTTTGGTTTTGGGGTCGACCAATAGTGGTTTTTCAGGGCTGATACCGATTAGTAGTCAGTGAGACCGATAACAGATATTACATTGTGCATTTACAATAAAAAAGAAAATATTTCTGTTGAAATTTAGAATTTGACAAACTCTAACACAAAACTGTTTAAATGCCTTTTAGCAAAACTTTCAACATCATATACAGCAAGTTCCCACCAACAAAGCACCTTTGCACTTTTTAATTAATTTTATCAGCGATCATTAAAATGAACAAATATTGGCTCCAATAATCAGACAGGTTGATAATCTGTCGACCCTTACTTCAGTTACTGGACACTTTATAGTTTAAAATGTTATTTACAAAACATATGATGTATTTTTACAAATTAAACTACTCAATAGTATATAAAATAGAGTGCAGGACTTTTATATTTAGATGAATCTCCGTCGCTCTCACACCCGTACCAAACAAGTTCACATAATGCTGATTAAGCCTGTCGCGGTCAGCTAAAGCTCTGTGTATTTCGCAGCACACCAGAATATTGGTGTCGGGTGTTTTTGGTGAACTTCCTGCACCGGTGCACAGGAAGTGATCTAAGGTGATAGGGGATAAAAATAGTTTTAATTATTTTATCAGATATGTTTTGCTTTTGTTGTAATTTTCTATTTGGCGCTGCTTTTCATTTTTCTTAATGCTTTATCTGTAGTGTTGTCTGCTGATACACATTATAAGATTACAGTGTGAAATTAGATTTTTTCTAAATGAAACTTAGTATTCAGGGGAATGATTTAGTTCAAAGAGCCCTCCTGAGAGCGCAGGTCATTTCCTCACTATCCTATCCTATCCTATCCTATATTTACCCTGGAGGGGGTTCAGCAAGCTCACCCACAGGCGTATGTCATAAGCACGTGCCAACTGTTTTAATCTAATTATTGTCATTGCTAAAGGGGGGAGACTAAAGTTCAGCACTCCAGCTTATAAAATAATGTGAGTTTTGACTCCTGCCCATGCCAGACTGGGCCTGAGCCGACCCACTGGGTTTGGAGGGGGAGTGAGGGAACAATGGAGCAATATAGTGGAGAGG
Source organism: Plectropomus leopardus (assembly GCF_008729295.1). Taxonomy (NCBI): domain Eukaryota; kingdom Metazoa; phylum Chordata; class Actinopteri; order Perciformes; family Serranidae; genus Plectropomus; species Plectropomus leopardus. The sequence continues at coordinate 31,199,196 of NC_056470.1, forward strand.
GACAGAAACTGAAGAGAGAGACGGAGAGAGGGGCTGCAAGGCAACTTGGTTGGCAGTGTTTGCTTCTGTTTCCCATGGGAAGAAATGCACGTAACATGCAGCAGAGTGGTGATCATCATGTGCGCACCGTGTCCCTGCGGGCTGCCGTGTGCACTCGAAGCCTTTTCTGCGAAACGGTTGTGAGCCAGATGAAGAGCCAGAGCCAACTGCAGACATAACAAAAGGAAGAAATGGTGCAAAAAACATGTCAGCCCTCACCTGGGAAAAAATAATATTAAGATACATAGATTTTTTCAGTAGAAATTCAAGTTTTTAATTGTGTTTGGGCCCAAAACTGGTGCTATGGTTTGGGCTTTGAAAAAAACAGAAAAAAAGCAAACATGGAAAAAGATAACGTCTGCAAACTTAAAACATGTTATATTTAGACTGATGGTGGATTTTAATATCAAGGATTTTGATATAAAGATGAATTTTGATATAAATCTTCATATATTGTTTATCATCAAATGAGATATGTTTGGTGTTTTGTAATATGGCCTTGATATCACTGTTTTTCTTTCCCTATTTACTTTTTCTGTGTATTTTCTCTGTAATTGACCTCATTGTTGATTGTTGATTGTTTTAGCACCCTGAGTGGTTCAGATGTTTAACCTGCCACCGAAGAGCTCGTCAGCCTGTTGGTGTGCATTATGTATACATATAGGTGTGGTTTCATCTTTTCATTTCATTGTTCTGTATTATAAATACTTTTATCTTTAAGTGCATTTTGCTGACATTTACCTGTAATTGAGTATTTTCACAAAGTGGTTCTTTACCAATAGGATCTGAGTCCTTTTTTCCACCACTTCTTACTAAAATAATGGAAAAATTTTCTGTGAAATGACGCTTGTAGCTCAAAAACCACAAAGAAATGCCAGCTTGGACAAAATGCTGTTCGTTATGCTGTTTATAAAGGCTTTAAGCATCGTATGAAACTAGTTAAGTTGTGCGGTGGCTCATGAGTTAAGGAGAAACAGAGGTATTCAGTGACTTTGGGCCAGTAAACATCACCTCAGATGTTCCTCTGGACGCCCCGTCAGCATGTAGAAACCACCGGAGCTGCTGCTTACTCAGCACAATTTCAGTGTTAATTATGTTTTTACACCGCTGCTTAAACTATTCCATGTCACATAAATGACCCCGGGCTAATCCTGCGCACAAACAGGGGCGTTTAACCTCATTCTGCAGTAACAAGTTGTAAAGTTATTGAGTTGTAGCTTTACTGCTGTTTAACGGGCTCCTGATGAGGTTTTAATGGTTGACGATGGTCAGCTCTTGTCACAGTAGTCGTGTTTTGACTCATGTTATAGCTTCTCCGCTCCCCCGTGGTGTGAATAAGGGTCAACTCACAAGCACATCGGGGACCTCTCCGGCCCACTTAGGAGATGGTTGCCGTGGCTACGGGCCCGGGGCGCCGTGTGCATCCATTATGGGAGGCATGTGCAGTGAGACGGGGCAGTGGGGGGTTACAGCCCAGAGGGGGGTTCAGCGGGAGCAGCTGTCCCCCGAGCCAGAGTCCGCACATCTGGAACAGCGAGCTTAGCTGTCACTGTGTTGAGCCACACTTGTTCAGCTGCATATGGAGCAGAGTTTCTTTGAAATTTAGTCTTCTTAATCCCACAAATTTTATTCTATTCAATGTTTGTCCCACACCTCTGCATTTAGCAAGATGTAAAACTAGTTTGAAGCATAATTTTCACAACTGTGTCCTTAACGTCACATACATGAAGCTCACAGATGTAGATTTAATGCAGAGTTATGAAGTGTCAAAGCACAACTTTACAGTTTTTTAGGCTATGAACTGTGTAACCAAAGAGTGTTGTTTCCTTTTCATATTGTCAGTTTTCAGAAGTTTGAAGAGGAAAACTTTCCTGTTTTCCACAAGGGATAAAGACAAGTTAATATTGAGCAGTTGTGACATTTTGTTTTTGTCTTTCTTGTCTTGTGAACCATCTTGTTACCCCTCAGATGTATTTTGTGACCCCTTAGGGTCTTGTTGACAATAGACTGTATGAAAATAATGGAGACATATACTTAGACATCACCCATTGATTTGTGGACTCCAGAGTACTACTACAATACTGCCACAACGAAGACCCTTCATTACACAGGCTTTGCTTTTTTACACAGAAGCAAACAATGCAGGCATATTGCCGCCCCAGTGTGTGATATTAGATAGCATGCAGGCGTTGTGGAAGCAAGAGGCATGCTGTTAAACACAACAGCGTCTGTTTCTTGTGTGACACAAAGCATTTGCATCTATAGCCCTCTCTAAACAATAACAATGGCAAAACATGGCAAATGCAATAATTTATCGTCCCCGTTGATGCCGGCTGATCTTGTCCTCTGCTTAGAGGGTAATAAGCTCGTGAATGTCGTGTTTGCAGACATTTTCGGTTGATGTTCTTCTTCTCAGGGTTAGCTGCTAACTGCTTCTTAGTCCTTTTTAAATCCCCTTTGTTTAGTCATACCCATAACATGTTGTCAAATCATCACTGTCGTCCCGTCCATGGTCACATCCTGCCGGCTGTCCCTTTTACACAGACGTCTATTCAGTGCTGTTATTACCTCTGCTGCCAGCTTAAAGGCAAGACATTTCTGTCCACCAATTCCACAATCGTACCTTTTATACAGACCAGTGAGACGAGATAACAATGCAACATTTCAGCCTTAAACAGGCAGTGTACATCAGGGTATAGACTGCAGTAACTTTTACTTCAACTTTTCGACTTTATTGTCCCCTACTCGTACACAGCCTGTTGGAGATTGTGTTGCTCTTGGAGCCAGCCTCAAGTGGCCTTTAGAGAAACTGCAGTTTTTGGTACTTCCGCATTGGCTTCATTTCTCAGTGTCAGAGGATGCTGCTCACCCTTTTTTCAGGGGAACCGCTGCACCTAACAGTCAGCTTGACGTGAATTTAAAAAAAAAAAAAAACGCAACACAAACATTTTTTTGACACACCTGTGAGTAGAACAGGTTGGGTTGCATTTTATCATACATACCTATATCATATTGTACCTTTGTATTGTACCGCACACAGTGGTAACCCAGAATAAAGTGACTGTTGGCTCAGTGAAAAAACTGGGTACTACTTGGAATTACAAAATAAAGACGTGATGTAGAAACATTAACACTATAACTATATTTTGAAGTAACTATTCTACTGTGCTTTTTTGTAAATCCTGCAATAAAAGGATGAATTAAATGATATGGGGCATGGAAACATTTAATTACCCCCTTCAGCAGAAAAAAGAGAAAACTCAGGACAGTGTGAATTTGATCAAAAAAACCTTGAATATCCATTTAAAGTGAGTATGGAGTTTCTGCAGAGTGATATTTATATCACAGTGAAGTGAGTTGACATAAGTCAAAACGGTAATGACATGCATTGGAAAATATGGTGTATACTGTATTTTAATAATAGGTTAAAACGTACAAAGACAGCAATGTATTCCAGATTTTATTTCCAAATAAACATAATATTATATATAATTCAATTGCATGTTTTCTAATAGATGTAGAGGAACCTTTGTCACATTAAAAGCTCTGCGGAAAACGCAGTTTGATGCAGTTGATCTTTAGAAAAGCATGAGTCTGTTTCTTCTTTTTGCTTATTTAAATGTTTTTTTTCACAAACTGTGCTGGTTAGAGACACTTCTGAAAATAAAATATTTTAAATAATGTTCAAAGATCCATCTGGCTGTTGCTGAAAGGCGTGGGGGCGAGCGAGCCTCCTGAAAAGCGAGAGCCCGCTAAGCTCTGCATTATCACATAAAACGGGCAGTTTGAAAAATGACATCAGCAGTGAAAACAGCTTTGCTCACAGCAACAGTATGCCTGGGTGTGGTTGGCTGAAGGCTGTGCAGCAGGAGATCAGTTGAGGTTACAATAACACACGTCCACATGTGGAATAATATGGTATTGATTATTTTGGTAATGTATGTTTCCATTCTGCATGAGTCGGTGCTCCTGACAGATATTTCCTCTCTGGAGTATTTTACGACCCCCTCCTCACTTCCTCAGATCCTCATAGAGGGAGATGGAGAGAGTAAACGCTGTGGGGGTGGAGAGGAGTGCGAGAGCACGTGCCATCCTGCGTCCCCTGAGCTCGCTGCATCCTCGCCAGGCAGCCTAATCCACCCAAGGCCAGAGAGAAAGAGATGAGACGGAGATACAAGTTTTATATCCTGCCAGCCGTGGCCGATATATGCCACAGATACTCTCATCATCACAAGCTGCTCTGTGTGTGTGTGTGTGTGTGTGTGTGTGTGTCGTGCTGGGATTTGTTTTCCTTGATATTAAATAGAAAGCTAGTCTTCTCAGATGCCAGTATGCATGTCAGATGACAATGAGGTGAAAATATTTGTTGATGACCCATTATTCAAAGATTAAAACTAAACTAAATTAAAGGTAAACTCTTAAAAACAAGCATTTTTGTGAGATGTGTTAGATTTTCTGTCTGCATATGAAAACTAAACATAACATCAAAGACAGCTGAATGGACAAATGAGCTGTTACTGTTTTAATGCAGTGTTTATAAGCCTGATTTATGGTGCAATGTTTGACACTTTATAATTGTTGCTCGACAGAAATTATGTACTTTCAAACAAAAACAAGTGTCGCTCAACACTTTGCACGCATGGCACGCACATTCAGAATGTTATGTTGCAGACACCCTAATATTTTGTCACATGATGTGTTTACGTTGTCACGGCAAGCCTCTCTAACACATCTACTAGAGATCGAAGTGAATATTCGAAAATACAGAGCGTGCATCTTTGTGTGTCTGTCCTGCATTTGTTGGACCAAAACATATTCGCCCTGTAGCTCCATTATTTGGTTCAGTGGACGCACTGACTACCTTATTTCTTGTTTTATCAGTAGAATCAAGTTTAAAATCTATTCATCTTCAATTAACTCCATTAATAAAATCCAAAAGTATACAAAGTTGTCCAAATATAGGTTCAAAACAAGCTGTCAGAAGGATAAATATTATATAATGCTAAACACGTCAAGGATAGCGTCTGCTTACCATGAAACCTTTTGCCAAAGCAGAAATTGAAAATGTCATATAGTTTTCATTTCCATCAACGGACATTTATCAAAAGTTTCAAGCGCACAACCATAAATCAAACTTTGTCAGCCTGCGTGCATCTGCAGAATCACACCATGGTGTACAAACAAAGATGTCTGAAGCCTTAAAATGCATAAAAGACTAAAAAAAAGACAGCAGCGCACACAACTCTAAAAATGTTTGATGTAAAAAAGGTGCATGATTGTTATGAAGATCAGAAAACAAATCGACACTTTTTAGAAAATTTCCCTTATTTAATATGGGCAAAAATGAATGAAAGAGAGTTTATCAGCATGACAAAACAGTAAAGAGTGGAGAATTATGAATACACAGGTGTGTGTATATATGTTTTTTCTGTGCGTAAGAACAACAGCAACATAAACAAACTTCCCACCAGGGACTCATTAATTTCTGATTCTGATTTCATGACAATCCAGCCAACAGTTTCACTAGAAGCCAAAAATGTCAACCAGCTGGTGGCATTAGATCAAAAAATCAGGGTCACCAAAGTCATTAGGATTCAACCTCTGGGGACCATGAATGTCCGTTGAAAATTTCATAGCAATTCATGCAACAGTTGTTGAGATATTTCAGTCCAGAACAAAGTGACGAACTGACAGGCCGACAGATATTTCGATCCCTCGAGTCACAAAAACAGTGTAGCTAAAAATAGGGAGATTTTCTGAGGTTTGCAGAGCTGTGATGATATGAAGAAAGCAGCCTGTAGGTCATATTTACACTCTAATGAAGCCATGAGGTCCCACTGTGCAGCAGGAAGCAGATAATGGCAGGATGAGCCGCAGGATGAGCAGCAGGTTATCACGGCAGTAGATACAAATCTGTTCATACACACTCTTCTTATTGACATCAGCGTGTGGAGAAGCCGGGGCGAGGTGCATTCTGGGGCTACGTCATGCAGCTGTGAGCCTCTGGGTGTAAATCACACCTCCGTCTGCTGCGGTCGGGTGTGGTATTAGTGGTGGTGTTGACAGTGAAAGTCAGTGGATTGAGGTTCGAGAAGTGCCAGACAGCCGCGTTCCCCCCTCACCGTGTCGAGACCTCGTCTGTCACTTTGTTTAGACAGAGCCGAACTGCTCCCACGACGGCGTCTCGCTCACTTAAAGCACACCCCAAACTCCCGCCTGTCGCTGCTCGAACATGTCTGGGTTTGGCTCCGCGCAAAGATTCCCATCTGTCACTCACAGATTTACGTCCTCGTGCTTTCTCAGAACGTGGGAAATGTCACGCAGACTGTTGAACGGCTGTTTTTTTTAAAAAAATGAGATAAGTGATCTTTGTGGAAGTTCTTCCAGAGATACAGTAACACACAGACACACATGATTTAACAGCTTCTCTCGCTTTCTGTTTTTCAGGGCAAATATCGATGAGGTGGAGACGGAGGTGGTGGAGATCGAGGCCAAACTAGATAAGGTAAGATGCACTTTATCCGTCAGTCCATCTGCTCCTGTAAAGATATTCATATGCTTAATGGCTCATGACGTTCAAACATGACCTTCACCTTTATGATATCAAAGCTGATATTTGCATTTGACCAAAGCTGTGCTGGAAGACCTCATGCTGCTGTAAACTGAGCGAAGTGGGAACCACTAAAGTAATGGGCTGGTAGCAGATTTCAGCTTAAAATCAAACTGTGTCAGAATAAGAGCATCTCAAACCCTTTTGTTTTCTCTGTTTTTCTTTAATTTTATGAGTAGATCATTATTGGCCAGTTTCAGTATGAATAGTTTGACTGGTTCTCTCTATAAAGGCTGATCGCTTCAAGCAAAACACAACCATTTCTCTACGCGCCACTAAAACGGCTTCACCTGTCTGGCAGTTCAGGCTGCTCTGGTTTAGGCAACATTCGCACCAATACTTTTTCATTTCAAATCACATAACTAAGTTTACACCTAGTGTCACAACTCCAGCGCTTTGGAGATCTCATAACAGAGATTTCAGAAAGCACTGCGGACTCTTACCCCATTTTAGTTTAAAAACTTTGTTTGCATTTTTGTCTGGATGCGCGGAAACTTTTGAGAACGATGACACAGACACCAATGTTTATGTCCCAATTTCGTCTTATCAGTCTTACTGTCTTTTCTTTGCATTGACTCTTTTCCCACCGGCTTGACTGCCTCACACTCCTGTGTGCCAGGTGCATTAATAAAGGTGGTCTTGAGTGCAGCTCGTGTGTACTCTGGTACAGTAGCATCCAGCTTGAACAACTAGATCAAAACACAGACGTGGATTACTATTTAACTTGACTACAAGCAGTTTTTTACTGTTTAATTTAATACTGAAGCATCTATACCAAAAGGAAACGCATATTACCGCGGACAAACCCAGATCCGGCTTCGCTGCCACCTTCGACCTGCAGCCGGAGCTTAAAACAGCATTTTAAACTGAAAAGATATTGATGTGCATCTTAGAGAGAGGGAGGAATATGTGGTACACGTTTTCTGCCAATATTTAATGCACAGTGTTGTTAAGAATAGCTGTATAAATAAATAATGTTACATAATAAATAGAAGGCTTCAAATAGACCCCTGATCGGGGCAACATTATTTTTAGGTTTCCCCTTTTCTTCTTCCTATAACGCTATTAATAAAATTGCACCAGAATATAAAGCTCATAAAATCAGCAAGTCTCACGTTGTAACACGTTATCCAGGTAAACACTGAAAGTCATCTTTGCATTTCCTTTATTGGCAGAGTAACGATGCCGTTTTTATTCAGCCAGCTCACGCTGTTGGTACACGCCTGTTCTGCTGCTCTGCAAGCCGGCAGTTGAGTTCAGGCCATCTGCTTCTCTGCGTGCTGAGTTTGCTCATCAGCTACAACTCTGTGCCAGCCGGGTTTTACAGCGCACCTGAAGGCATCGCCGAGTTGAAGTGTGGCCAGAAGTTTAAAGAGCAGAAAGGCATCATCTTTGAACTATTTTTTTATTTTTCTAATGACAACAAAACAAGCAATGATAATAGTAACAATAATAATAATAATAATATCAATATTAATTACCACTACAACTACTACAATAACTACTACTATCATTATCATTAATATCATTATTATCATCATCATTATTATTATCATCATCATCATCATCATCATTATCATCATTATTATTATTATTATTACACTCGGCTGCTATCTCTCAGCATTATGATTCTCTGCAGGCCTAATCCCTGCTAACATCGCCTCCTCCACTGGCAGCATAATGAACAGTGTAATGTGGCTCAGTCCTGTTGAACAGCTCAGCTGAAGGTCGCTGAAACGTGACGTGGCACTCTGACTGGCTTTCAAAGCATCCAGTTGTAATGAGGCGGCCAGATGCTCTGCCTGTAATGCTCGTGTCACCGCTCCATCTGCTCCTCTTGACATTGAATTACAGGATGTGTTTGTGAGGGCCGGGATAAGTCTGTTCTTCTTTCGCTGCCATCAGTGCTGGAAAGCTCCGCTATAGTTCATATTCCAGTGAGAGGAGGTCGTCGTCACTCTTATTTTAAATATTTATTCTTTTAGTTAAGGTGTGTTTGACCTCTCACAGCCATCAAAAACTGGAGGGAGGCAACTTACACCTTGTTCACTTACTAGGATCTGAGTCTGATAATATCTGCACTTCTGGCATCACTTAATACTTTTTCTGGCCTGTGAATGTGTGACTCTAATCCATCAGAGTTTAACATTAGATCATAAAAGTGGGGAAATGAAAAAATTAAAAGAAAACTTCCAAATTCCCAGAAACAGCACAGTGGCCTTAATGTGAACTACTGCCCTCGAACATTAAAGCTACAGTTGGTAGCTTTTATTAAAAATAACTTTTGTCATATTTACTGAAACTGTATCCTGACAGTAGTACACGAGTACTGTTTCTGATGGCGTTTGCTAGACGCCACTACGGCTGACGGAAACAAACCAATCAGAGTCGAGGAGTCTATAACGCAATCATGTCAATGACTGTTAAACTAGGCATCGCTGATGAAATATGAATCAAGATTCTGTTACTGCATTGCCTATTTATCACCTCAGATGTTTTCGCAAACATATGTTTGTGGACTGTTTAGCTGTAAAATGAGAGTTTGCTGAAGGGCGGTGCTTCGTTTGGCTCGAGTAATTTCAACATGGCACCAACGTTCTCATTTTACAGCTAAACAGTACACTAAAATACGTTTCTGAAAACATCTGAGTTGAGAAACAAGCAGTGCAGTAACAGTATCTTCATTCATATTTGATCACTGCTTCCAGTCCGCATTCTATCGGCCAATACCCAGTACCAACCAGATACCAGTGCTTGAAAAAATAAACAGCTGTGTACTACTAACTTTGAAATTAAGGCCTTGCATATTTTACGTGTTGCCTTTTTTTTCCGGTGGAATTTTCCAGTGTAAAACATTTTGTGGCGAACATTAAATTATTTTACCATATATCAATTCATTTTCGCTGTCTGCACAGCGCAACTCGCTGTGTTATCTGGTGAGTTTATTAATAAATTATGTAGAATTGAATCAGTGCGTGGACTAGCGTACTCAGCAATACCAGATTCAGCATTTTAGGTAGTGATGGAGGCAGATACTGGTATCAGTACTGAAACAGCTCTACGTGTTTGGTGTATAAAATAACATAAGAAATATCAACCAGTTTTTCCTAAACCGTAATGTGACGTCTTCAAATACCGTGTTTGCTCCACAGTTGATATTCAGTGTACTGTCAGCCACGACTAAAGAAAACCGTCGACTTTTAAGGAGCTGGAATCAGAGAATTTTGACTTTTTTCCCAAATAAATGACTTAAAATGATCAATTGAATATTCAAATCCCTGTTGGTGAATTTGATCGTTTAAAACTAAAGAGAATAACTGATTAATCATTGCAGCTCTACATGATTGACAGCTGCATTAGAAGATGTGATTGGCTGATTTACATGCGTTAAGGCCATTTGTTTTTACAGATTATTCGTCACACGTACGTCTGTATGGAAACAGAGAGTTTCAGCATAATAGCCAAAAAGTTATTTTTATAAAAGTTATTAACTATTAGTTTTCTATGAACGTTAATATGATGTGTGCAGTGACTGTGATACCTCTGTTTGTCTCGCTTCAAATGTGTCTGTCCTCCCCCCAGCTGGTGAAGTTATGCAGTGGCATGATTGAAGCTGGGAAGGCGTACGTCAGCGCCAACAAGCTCTTCGTCAACGGCATTCGGGACTTGTCTCAGCAGTGCAAGAAGGACGAGACGATCTCGGTGAGTTTGTAATGAGACCGAGTCTTTTCATCGAGCAGCTCTGTTTGAAAATTATAGACTTTATTGTGGTTTTATGTCACAGTTCGTGTTTTATTTAGTGGATAGGACTGCTAACAGCAAGTGGCATCTGTGACGGGGACTTTCCTCTTCTTTGTGTGTGTGTGTGTGTGTGTGTGTGTGTGTGTGTGTGTGTGTGTGTGTGTGTGTGTGTGTGTGTGTGTGTGTGTGTGTGTGTGTGTGTGTGTGTGTGTGTGTGTGTGTGTGTGTGTGTGTGTGTAAACCTGATTACTAACAGATTAGTAAGTGAGCATCAGATCCGGTCTGGAAACTTCTGGCTCGGCTCGCAGCACCGGCATCTCTGACTCTTTTCATTGCTGCTGACATTAAGTACTATTAAAAGCCTTCTTGGCTCCAACTGTAAGACTAATTGAGAGTTTCTTATTAAAGTCTTTTTCTTATTTGTAGTTTCCATTGTAAAAGAAAAAAAGAAACTGAAGCAGCCCTGCAATTAGAGTTTCTTTTCCTGTGCAAGAGAAGAAATCCTCCAGTTTACCTCAACTGACATTAACCAGTTTAATTTTAGCATCGCAGATCTTTTCATTTTCTCCCATTTAGAATCCATATAAATTTTGGTTTCATTTTTGTCAGGTTTTTTTTTTGCTTTTTCTACTCTCGGATACAAATAAGCAGCTGCTCTGGGAATATTTCTTTATTTATGATCTGGTTAAAGGATGATGATATTTTGTCTTTGCAGGAGTGCCTGGAAAAGTGCGGTGAAAGCCTCCAGGAAATCATTAACTACCACATGGTAAGTCCTCCCACTCTGCTCGAGACTGTCCCCATGTGTCCTCCACATACAGTGGATTGAGACGGAGCAGCAGCAGTGATATCATCCAACGTTTACTGGCAGTTTAAGGCCTCACAAGGCTCCCGTATTCCCTTTAGAGCCACACAGAGGGTCAAACTGAGCTGAACTGATTCCACATGGATTATTTCAGTCACACATCAGTTAATCTGTCTGTCTGTCTCTGTGTGACTGTCAGCTGTATCACATCTCAGAAGAAAAATGGCAAAAAAAGACACTGACTTTCCAGAAAAGCACTTACTTGTACGTAAAGGAGTTTTTTTTCTCATCAGCCGTGAGTCCGTAAAGCCCTCTGAGTCACATTTTAACTTGTGATAATGGGCTTTATAAATAAAACTGACTTGACTCATGAGACATCTTTTAATCAGGTCTCAAAAAAATGAAACTAAAGACTTTTGCAATGGCTAATAAAATCTTTTATAACAATTATATATATATATATATATATATATATATTCATTAATTTTCAGAATTTTTAATCCTTTAAATGCCAGGTTTTTGTCATGATGCCACTATGTTTTTTAGATGAAAAAACACGCAAAAATTGAATTATTTTCAGTATAATACATGCTTAGTTGTTTTTTATTATCACAGCCTGGGGTGTCAATGATTTGCAGCAAAATTGATTGTGACAGTGCACCTATGGAAAAAGCATGTATTTTCTCCATAAGCCAAACATGGTAAAAATGCTCAGGTGGAAAATTAGAAAAATGACAAATTCAAAGACAAAAGCCAAAAATGACACCCAGATATAATCCAAAGCATGTTTTTTGCTTTGATGGCTGTAGGATAAAAAAAGTCACTCTGAGTGGCACATTTTTCTTACTTAACAGTCTGAATGTAACAATTTTGTTAACACGTGTGTTTTAGACTTATTGTTGGAGCTGAGCTGGAAATTCCAAGATTAAACAAAAAGAAGAGTGAACAGCGCATAAAATGTACCAAAAAGTCCCTAATGGTTAAAAAAAGTAGTAAATCACTTATAAATGGGTAATTTAGCTGTTAGTTACATGTTAGAGAAACCCTTTATAAGAGCCTCCTTATTAGAAAAACAGTACTGTAAAGTGAGCTTGTGGATTTCTGTTTTATTTTCAAAAGCCGTTCTTTGCTTCGATCTTCGAGTGTTTGCATCTCGTCTCTTATAAAGACCCTGATAACATTCCTCAGACTCACAACCATGAATAACAATAACAATATGATGTTTTACTCATAACCCGCTCTGTTACTGTATTTTCACTCTAAATCTCCCCCCCGATGTTAAACAGAGCGTCTGCTTTACTGCCATCGTTTCCCCTCCCTGCCTCTGAGGCTCCTGACCCCCTGACCCCCTCCGGCCCCCCTCTGGCCCCCTGACACCCTTTGAAGTCCATTAGCTTGAACCCGTTGCGTGCTCGACGTTGCTGTAAAGTGCAGAGTGTGTTTGTGTGTGTGTGTGTGTGTGTGTGTGTGTGTGTGTGTGGATCACATTCCTTTCTGAAGCCAAACAAAGATGTGTCATCGCAAATCAGCCCCTCCCTCCGCCTCAAACGCTCCCAGTCTGTTGGTGGAGAGAGAGATCAGGTTTACAAATGGAGGGTTAATGGACCCGGTCGCTCAGCCAGGCGTGGACGAGCTTTAGCCGCTGGACAGTAGTAACCCTTTGTAACCTTGAGTGTGTTACATATGGCTTGGCACGTGTACAGTATGTAGGTGACTGTCGATAGCATGTCGCCAGACAATAGCGACCCTTTTGCACGAGTTGTAATCACAGCAGTGGAAAAGTAAAACTTTTTCATGCCTCAGTGCTTCAGAGTCAAAAGACAAGACTGAAGACAAGCAGGAATGTACTTTACAGGACAATAGCCATATTTTCAAAATGTTGATAAAACACAATTGCGAGATGACTGTGTTTCCATTGAGTGACGTTATGCGACGTTTCGGATGCAGCGGATGTTTAAAACATTAGCAGGTTTATTTCTATTGCAGGCGTCGCACTAGCCGTCATTATATTCGATTGAAGGTGACGTAGGCATCTTGTGTGAGCGATAATGGAAAAAACAAGTCACGTATGAGGGATTTCTCCACGATTTCACAGAGGAATTGTGGATTCAAAACTTCCATATGATCCGCTCAACTTTTGAAGAGTTATGTGATGCAATAACAGCTCTCGTAGCTCCTGCTGCATCATGAGGGAGCCAGTTCCTACCGACAAGCACATAGCCATAGCATCATGTGACCTGTGAAAGCAAAAAAAGTGTTTCCATTGCAGTTTTGCAGAATATGTCTTTTTGGCATTGCCTGAAATACAAAAACCTCTTTTTTCCAATTAATGGGACAGGTTTTTTTGACAGTTTCACACAAAATATTAAATATTCTTCTGACGCATGCACGGAAAACAATATTATGAAGATTTGGATCAGTTGTCATACTTATCCCACACTTTTTTATAGATATGTGCAGCACAATGCGAGAATCACGGAAAAAGCTTTGCAAAGTTAATTTCTCTGTTTTACTGGAAAGGCTTTTCTTTTGTTCCTTCTGGCCTTTTTGTAAATGAATTCACATGAGAGCTTTGGCAGTTTTAGGACGATGTCTTTCTGCCCAGTTCCAGTCAGATGCAGACTTCAGAGCTTCATCAGTCTGTCAGTGTTTCTGTCAGTCTGACAGATCTCCTGTTTGTCTGGTTCAGTGTGTCACACGTTCAGAGACCGTCAGAGAGTGTGGGTCTGGCCTGGGACCAGCTGGCCTCTTCCACTGTGAGCTCAGCTGGGTTTTCAGCCGCCTGTTTCCCCCCTTCTCGCCCTCCCTCCTGTCCATTAGAGCCAAGAGTCTGACTGGACATTAATATGATTGGCTCTCAAAGGTTTTCTTTGTGACTTTGATGTAAAATGCAGGGGGGGGGGGCGTACAGTAAGATAAGCACAACACTGAGGTTATAAAAGGGATTCCCCCTGAGATTATAGATTTCACAGATGATGATCTGACCTTAATGCACCCTCCTGATCCACCAATATTCAAGAGATGTATTTACATTTACTGCTGACATCCTTCACGTGTTCCTATTTTAATCAGAGAAGACACTGTGTGCATTTAAGTGTGCAGCGCTCCAGAAAGATGAGGGACTCCAGCAGCGCTCCAATGAATAAGAAATGATGATGGTTATTTCTGCTACTTGTGACGGATGTCCCTCTGTGTGCATGCTCCTGCTGCACAGCTGCCACTGCGCTGAAGAATATGAAATGGCTCCGTACAAATAGGAGCGCTGAGCGCCAACTGTCCTTGTTGCAGCCATGCTCGGGTGCCCTTAAAACGCGTAAAATAAACACATATGTTTACGCATACACGAGGACGTCGGAGCGCGAGCGATCCAAGACAAGTATAAAAGAGTCTTGGCTTTTGCTTCCCTCCATTTCCTGATATTTCGGCTCCGTTTTGCCAGTTCAGCGCCACACAACAGAACAAACAGGCTCTGTTTGTGTGAAGGTCAAGCCAAGTATAGCTCCTTTTTAGTTTAGCTCCGAGCCGAGCCTCTGCGTCTTCCAAAAATTTCACAATAGTTTTTTTTTTTTTTTTTTTTTTTCCTTTTCCAAAGCATCAACAGAATCAGGCCAACACTTTAACAGCCTCTGTTTAATTCAAGCATGAAACTCCATATGAATACTCCATAAATTATTGACTTATGTTTGACTCTCTGAACATCTATTAGAAATGAGGGGAGACTGACACAAAGATGCAAAGAGAGACTAACATCGGAGCTGCTGAAGGATTAGATTTAGGTGGAGAAGTCATGTATGGATGGAAGAATTTAGGTTATAACCACATATTATTTTCAAGTACATTTTCAGCTACATGCTGATTTTATTCTTTGTACGCTCTTGCAGTCGGCTGTACACGCTGAATGAGTTTTATTCCCATGTGAGATGCCAGCACTGGTGTCTCTGTTATATTTGGAAACTGGAAAACAAAGTAAAACACAGCAGGAAGGCGTCTCTGTCTGCAGCTGCAACTCTTTCTCGCTCCAAACAGACTACAACTATCCTTTGTTCAGAAAGTAAAAATATATGAAAGTGTGTCCTCACAGGGAGCACAGTGTCCTGACAGAGAAAGCGATACTTACACTACTATTTGTGCCCTTTAAATACTTTATATTGACAGCTATTGAAAGCAAGCTCGAAGCCCCTGAACAGCAGGAATACAAGGAGTTATGATCTGCGTTTCCTAAAGGAGCAATTCACCCCACGATAGATCAATAAATGATAAAGGCATTATATGATCCGAGTTATTCTCCTGCCACATGGCCTTTTTTTCATTGTTTGTACAGTCAGGAGTAACTTTATTCAAACACAATCGCCTGAATAAATGTTAGCATTGTGTGTTTATTCAAACAAAATATGTCATATATTGCTGCTGCTGGTCACAAACCCGCTTTGCTATTTTTCAGGAATTAAAAAAAAAACACACTGTTTTTAAAAGGATCCTATGGAGATAGGAGATTTAGTCACAGGCTTCTTTACATACATTTTATTGGTTGAAAATGGTAAAACCACTGATAGATGTGGAGCGGGAACAATAGAACTAATAATGAAAAAAAAATTGTGGAGATGAAAAAAAATTTGTGCATTCATATGTTGCAGATGTTTTAACAGCACTCTGATTTAGTGGCACTTGGTTAAATCTCTAGTTTGTAGTTTAGTGGCATCTAGTAGTGAGGTCGTAGACTGCAACCAAATGAAACTTTGACAGTTTTAAAATTTGTCCACTCTGGGTTCAGGTTCAGGTTCAGCTTCCTTTATTTGTACCCGTAGGTAAATTTGGTTTGCAGTATCAGGTCAGTTTTCAGGACATCCATTTGATACAGTTTTTCAGACACCACAGACAACACAAGATTCATAAATACCAATAAAATGCAAAAGCTGTAAATAAAGAAATCATAAACACAGGCTCCAAAATGATCTTCTGCAATGTGCATGTAAAACGTTTGGTTGAAACAGTGGATCGTGCGAAAGACATGCATTGATACACAGTTTTAACCGTAAAAACACAACAGGACATTGTGTTATTGTTATTTTTCAAGACAAATTAAAAAAAAAAGTTTTGCAATGGGGGCATATATTTATGCTGACTGCATCGATTTTCAGTATTGCCACACAAAAATATAGCAATACTTTACTCATCGATTTTCCTCCCACCTCTTCTCCAGAGCGCTCTTAAAAAAAGTTTACAAAGTTTATCATATTTAACTTTTTGTTGAACATTTGTTTGTCAGAAATCACTTACTTTTGATTTAAAAATCGTAAATAAATAGATGTAATCAATTCTAACCGAAGGCACACAGTGGCAACAGCAGGAAAATTACCTTTATTAAGAAGTTTTCAGTTGTTTGAAGTGGATTTTTCGAGCATCGATCTTCTTGAATAAAGTAAAAAACAGAGTTTTTCTCACCACATGTTGACAGTTGCTGTCTGATTTGACAGGGTGCTTTACTTGTGTGTACACATCATTAATTTGGCCAAAGATAATTGCTTGACTGCTTTCATTATATTCGTTTGTGTCCCAGCATGTCTGTGGAATGAGAGGGAATTAACAGACTGGTCGTCAGCACAGTGGTCCATTGTGAGGGCGTTCGTAGTCGTCTCATTCCTCAGCTCTGATATCAGGTCATGGAAGATGTGCCAGATACTCCTCACTTACCTAAAACCTCTTTGACAGTGTTTTCTTTGTTCGACCGCATTCCAGCTTCATTGTGTATGTTGACCCGTCTGTCTCTGAGAATAAGATGTTATGATAGTCATTAGTTGCTGAGAAGATTTTAAATCCAAACAATAAGGGGATGTTCATAAAGTCTGCAGGGCTCCTACAGACTTTATGAACAGCTTAAGATGATGGAAAATCCTGCATCCTGCAGTGTCTGATAAGTGAAGAATGATCATTTGGATAGCAGTTTCTCACCCTGTGTTATGCTGAATTCCTGAATAAAACTTTGTTTTTCTTGCCTGCCTCCACATTCAATGAAGACTTCAAAAACATAGAAAAGTCTTAATTGGACGTCATAGGGGTTTGTGTTTAACAACATATATACCATACCATATCAAAACACCTGTTTACACAGTCTCACACAACTCGTGCCAAATGCTCTAGTCCAAAGCCTCTTTCCCACTGCACAAAAAACCACGAACACCCGCTAACATCTGGCTCCTTAATGTATTGGGAACGGTTACAACTGGCATTCACACACAGGTTAAATGACTCTGCAGTAGTCACTGGTATTCATCACCTCCGGCTCCGATTGGCTTTGATGGAAATAAAACACCTAGTTGAACATGCAAATTTTAGCCCCTTTGCCAGCAAAATGCAATGACACACTGACATAAAATACCATCCGCCTCAATCCAAGCAGCTCTCGAACATTGTTCTAAATTATTTGGCACCGAGTTTTAAAGGGGAGACTGAATAAATAAGATACTTAAAAAGGGAGTAACCGTCTTAAAATCTTCACAGGCCTCCATGCTCCATGCAACCTGTCAATGAAGTCAAATGTGACACACAAGAAAAAAACACACACACACACACACACACACACACACATAGATAGAAAATAGTAAGGATGAGTTTCACTTTCAATTTAGTTCCCTGTCAGAGAAGCGATATCTCTTTGGGAAGTACTGAGCGTACGGCTGGATATATGAGACGTGGATTATACTTCATGAGTTGTGTGAGAGTTTGTAAACAGATGTTTTGACATAATGCAGTTGTTTTTTTCAATGCAGACCGCTTTGACTTCAGTACATCAAGAATTTTTCCATTTTTGGATTGGTCATTCATGAACCTCCAGGGACCGTGAATGTCCAAATTTCATGGCAATGCATCCAGTATTTCAAGATATAAGATTTGTTTAACATACCCATGCGAGAAATTTAACATAACATGGAACAAGTAATGGATATAAAAATGATCTTTTGGAGGGTAAACAATTCCTTTAAGGATAAACCTTTCAGGACCATAAATGTCCTTAATTCATGGTAATGCATCCAGTATTTTAAGATATTTTACAAAGTATTTCACAAACTCACCTGCATCACCATCCATACAGCCACAACATTATTGTGGCTAATTAAAACTTCACTTATGATGCCGTGTGTTGTTCATCCCGCAGTTGTTTCCATCAGACACAACCTCTGGCATCTTGTCCCATGAACTTCGGGGTGTCAACTTGCCACAAAGCAGCTCAGGAATGCTGCAGGCGGCTTTACTCTCAGAGGCAGGAAGTCTCACGGCCCGCCGCCACTCTCACACACAACAACACAAACATGGATGTGCGCTTGTTGACTTGACTACTTTTAAAGGTGGTGGTTTACATTGACTCTCAGTTCACCTCAGACCTGTCTTCACGGTGCCTAACCTAATGTTACACGTGGGTGTTTATGGCCGCCGCCCTGCTGCTTCTGTTTTGAGTAATCGCATGTTTGTGGGAGTCCTCGATGGCACAAGACTCACTTTCTCACTTGCGCTTTTTGAATCCAGGAGAACAGACTGACTATACATGCACGGTCAAACAGGGCGGCCTTTAAACACGACGCTCTCCAAAAAGCAGTTAAAACATTTTATGTGCTTGACTACAAAGGCCTGCTCACCTGTTAGTGTGTTGCAGGCGAGGTGGATAATTCGTTGTCCGGCGCAGCGTCGCAGGAATTCCTTTCTAAAGTGAAGTAGATGGTTTCTGATGTGATGAACCAACAAACAGGATGGGAGGGCGGCTTTTTTCTCACAGTCATTTGAGCACAGTGAGTTTATAGAGCAGTTAAAGGAAGTTTTAACCCACCATGAAAACAAACTTTTAGAGTTGGTGGCAGGAAAACAATGACCGCTTCCATGTCAGCCACAGTTTTATTTTGAAGGCCGGTCAAATTAAAGTCATCTATACTTGCATTTTATTCTGGTTAGGGACTGTTCATTATTTATGAGGGGGGAGGGGGTATTGCAAAATGTGGGTGGCATGTCAAATATTTTTTTAAGCGCTGGGGAGGAACTTGTGTTTTGTATTTTTGGCTTAAAGTGCTCCTAAGGAATGACCTAGCTCCAAAAATAGAAAATCAATGTGTGGCGCCAGATGATATCGTGGTGAGCCGCCTATTATGTGTGACAAACATAACCAAATCCAAGTTAAAAATTCTAATATTTCTTAAAAATCACTTTACTAAAACCGTTTGCAGCAGATCCTGGAAAAAGCATTAAATTCTTTACTCTTGCATGCATGACAATAGTGAAAAAACAAAGGTTTTTTCAACTCCACAATTTTGTTTTCAACTTTGAACTTTGAACTTTAACATTTGCAGATGTTTTATCTAATAATGTTTGCCGTGCCAAGTTACTGGTATAATTTTGGCCGCTGCTGCCGCTGTGTGCACACTGTGATGTGTGTGTTTGCATGCATTGTGTTGGTTTTGTGTGGTAGGACCAATGATGACCGGTTGTGTGCAGTGCATCCATATTCTGTTGAAGCACACACACAGCTGCATGAAAGATTCACATTTCGTTTAAGAAATTTGCTTTTGTTTTGAAAATAACCCACGTCTGTGCTCTTCATTGTCTCCAATGCAAATATTTGATGCAAATATTTAAAAAGATATTGTTATTTATAGTGGAGGGAGGGTTGTGCATTTTCTTCACTCAGGGAGGCTCAAGGAAAGATATTTGTAGCTTTGGGGAGGGTCAAGATGAAACTTTAAGAAAGCAAGTAACACCCCCTCCTTTCTTTAATAAAGAACAGTCCCTTATTGGCTCCATCTGTACTCCGCCTACAGTGGCATCTATAGAGAAAGTGTCTTACTCATCATCAGCGCCTGTAATCCCCGAGTTAAAACGCCCATAAGCTTAGTTTTATAGGACCTTGCAAATCTTCTAATCCACACACTCACAGCTGTAGATCCAATTATTCAGGCTGGATGAGGAAGCAAACCCTTTAACCAATCTAGCTGCTCAGTTTGTGGTGATGATAGCACATGTGCTCTGACTGTTTGTCCGAGTGGGTGTGCACCCTGCTTTGGATGCAGACTCTGCAGTGTCACATTGTACCAAAAAAGCCTCCTCTCCTCCCTCACACTCTCGTCCTCCCTCCCTCTCTGCCCGAGTGACCTATTTAGCAGCAGCAAGCAGCAATCACAGAGGATGTGCTCAGAGGGCGAAAGAGAGGAGGGAGGGATCTTGGATGTAAAACACCTAAAAGAAGGCAGGGTGTTATTGTGTTGGAGCGGGTGCAGTTTAAGTCAGAGTGACATTCATTCATTCACCATTCATCCCAGCAGGCGTTAAAGGCTGATTTGCATCGTTTGCATGCATCACGTGGAAATAGTCGTGCTTTGTCGCCCTCTGTTGGTTAGATACTCATTGTCAGTGGTGTGACTGTTTTTTTCCCTCCAAAAGTCTTCACCCTTTGATTGAGAAATGGCAAAATGTACGAGTCTGTGTGGAAAATATTCATTATTTTTCAGTTTTTTTTGTTCTGTATTTGTTTAACATAAATAAGAAAATAATCAAACAAAAGTTCTTCTTTACTGTTTTTTAGTAGTAACTGCAGCGGCCAAAAAAATAAATTGTTTTGATAAGATTATTTTCATTCATTTTTAAATTCTGCGGTTATTTTCTTGATTCATCTGTTAGTTATTTTCTCAGTAAAATGTCAGATAATTCTAGAAATTCTCCATCATAACCTCCAAAAGCCAAAGGATGATGTTGTCAGATTGCTTTTTTTGTTTGTTTGTTTGTTTTGTTTTTTGACCAGTAGTCCAAAACTGAAAGACATTTAGTTTTCTATCACAAAAACTCAGAGAAAAGCAGCAAATCCCCACATTTGATGAGCTAGAATGGGGTAACATTTGGCTGAGAAATCACTTGTCTCAATACTTTCTGTTATCACATCAGTTGACGCTTCGCTTTAAACGGTAGTCTAGGCTTCGTAGCCAAGGTTACGGAAGCTGCTGCAGAGCAAGCCGAAAACCAATCCACTAACTGACTGATGCCTCGGGGTGTGTATTTTTTGTGTTGGTTGTGTTTTTGTATTTTTATGCACTCTTTGATGTCTTTTGATAATGGTGGTGTGTGTCCATATGTGTTGACAAGTCTCTGTTTGCAGAGTCCAATTAAAATTTCCTCATGTGGATAAAAACGTATCCCTCTTTCTAAATTACTTTCCATTAATTGACTGACTGATTAAGTGAATAATTGTTTAAGCAGTAGTATTTATTATCAAAACCACGTCTCCTGAGGGTTATTAACACAGTAAAAACAGCCCTGGACCAGCTGTAGCGTGAAACATTTGGCTGCACTTTTAATCTCCGGCTGTTCAAACTCTTCATGTGTTTCAAAAACGTAATAAAGAGACAATAATGTCCGTTTTTTTCCATCTGTTTCAGATCCTGTTCGATCAGGCTCAGCGGTCTGTGAAGCAGCAGTTGCACAACTTTGTGAAAGAGTGAGTAAACGTCCAGTGTGCTCCGGTCAGGTGTCTCCTCAGAACTTTAGGATGCATAAAAGATTCAGCGCAGGTAGAAACAGTCAGGACCTTTAAAGAGCAGATGTTCCCTTGTTGCCCCAAAACCTTTTTGGGTTCTTTAAACATTAAAAAGGGGACAACCTTTTGAAGCCCAGATATGTTTTCACAGACGTATCATGAACCAGGCAGCAGAAGTAGGTTACCTGTAACCTCATGGTGACTTTGTGGCCGAATATTCAAAAATCTGTATTCTGCTGAACTGATCTGTAGTTTGTTTTGTGATCTGGTGAAATTTTACTGATTTCTCACTTGAATTTGTGTCTGTCAGGGATGTTCGGAAGTTCAAGGAGACCAAGAAGCACTTCGACAGGGTGCGGGAGGATATGGAGATAGCGCAGGTGAAGAACGCTCAGGCGCCGAGGAACAAACCTCATGAGGTGGAAGAGGCCGCCGGCACGCTCAGCATCACTCGCAAGTGCTTCCGACACCTCGCTCTGGACTACGTACTACAGGTCAGAAAAATGACTCTATGAATCCTTAAATAGGAGTAAATGTGTTCCTTTGATATATTCGAGCTATTGCAGCTTCCTCTATGTGACGTGATTTATCTTTATTTATATCTTCCTGTAAAATTAAAAGTGGGACAAGCTGTAACACTGGGAATTTTCTGAAAAGCCTCATTTTTAAAAAAAAAAATATTTTAAACAGCCATTTGTACACCTCCAACATTTATGTACAACTTTATTTGACAATTAAATATGGAAAAAATAGAATATTTTTAACCACCTACCTAAATTATTAAAATAATAAAATATTTATAATTGAACCCCACCCTCAGAAAAGCTGGAAAAAAACAAAATCTTGACTGTACAGAAGCATAATGCATGGAAAACAAAAATCTGCTCTTGGTTTTCTTCATTAACAAGGTAGTAACCTCGTAAGTTTTTAATTCAATTTTTTTCCCTTGATCGCTTTCCCCTGAAATAAGAGAAAATTATCCTATTAATTCAGAACGTAGCAGAATTTTTTTTGAATAAAACATTTTTACAGAATTTTGAGAGAATATCTCATTAATTCAGATTTTTTTTTTTTTTCAAGTATATGTATTATGCTTCTGTATGCTTCGTTTTAAATCAGCCCCAAAAAAGACAGTAACAGACATGTAACTGTTCATCATCCAGGTGGAAATTCATAACAGAATCAGAACAAAGGGCTTTAACAGTGGGGAAATACAACTCAACGCTGCATCGGCCCATTTTGCACAATTTTTCTTTATAAGGTTTGGGAGATGAATGTAAAATTAGGCAAAGGTTTTATTTTGCATTATGTCTGGTACAGCCCCTATCATCAACTTCAATTTAATTTTCCATCTGCTGTCGATTCACCGAAGTAGCAGGCTAAAATATTGCTATTGGTTACTGAGAACTGACTTCTCTTAGGGCCTGAATATTGAATATAAAACAACTTTCACCTCCGTGTTTAAAGACTCTTTGTTTACATTTTGGCAAATCAGATCATGCTGCTTTGATTTCAAGCAGTTGTTGTTAAAAGTTCACGTTGTGTCTGCAGGAAAAGACTGAATCTGTGGGCTGTGATCTCAAATTATAAGGATCAGGTTATGCACAAACAGAGTCATGAGTTGTCTCACCTCTTCAGAAATCAAAATTAATACTCAAAGGCGGGGTGGATTTTGGAGAACGTAAAATTTGGATGCTGCTTGAATTTCTTTATAGGGCATCAGAATGTATTCATATTCCCCTTCGACAGCCTGATCTCGCCTGTACAATCGGGGATTGACCGTGACGTTGCCCTGTTAGCCTGCGGCGATGTCTGCGTCCGTCCCTCTTCCTCTGTGACACATCCTGCTCTCTCTTCATATGCAGCGTGCAGTTTATTTTGCCCACAAGTTGTAACCTCGTCCTCATGGCGGCCTGCAGGGGGACAAAGAGACTGATTGAGTGTGATCGCTGTGATGGCCGTGCCCTCTTTTTCCATTCTTCACTCTGTCTGCTGGCAGCTTTCTCTCACTGCTCTCAGACACGTTCCCCTTTGAGTCTTAATTCAAAGCGTCTCGAGGCAGAAAAGGTCAGAGCTGTAGGGAGAAATGCTATATGTACAAGTGACCTCTTAAATGTAGCACAAAATGTTATTTAGGTTTGCATCGGTTACGATATACAATGCCACGGGGACTGTTTGTTTATGGAAGTGTGTGTTATTTACCCGTAATTTAAAGTATGGTGGTTTGCAGTAATGGAGGAAATATTCATATCAGACACTTGCGTAAAAGTACTAATACAACACTGTAAAATACTTTGCTTTTAAATATGTGCTTTTATTGCTTTTATTGGTTTCAGTATAAAAAGATTGGTTTATGATAAAGCTGAATAAATGGGTTTTCGTTTTCCTCAGTGATAGAGAAGCATTCAGATCCTCGACTTGAGTAAATGTCCTGTGACATTTATACTATTATATATTATATCGTTAGATTATTATTACTTGTGCATTAATGAAAAAGCAGGAATTTACGATTGAAGTTAGTCAAGACCAGCCACTGATCCTAAAAAAAACTTCACGTCTCAGATCCACATATAAAAAGCCTTAGCAGTATTTAGAGGTCTTAAAGTCAAATTAGATGAGTGTTAAATGTTGGGGGGGTTTGTGTATTTGGTGTTGGTTCTACAGGAAACATAATTTTAACAGGAGGAAAACACAATTCAACATGCTTGCAGTGCCCCTGCTCCACAGTTTGTTTTTTTCTGTGCAGAGCGGTAAATACAGAGCATCATTAGTGTCACTTTACACTACTGTTCATTTTGAACAGATATCAGTCAGTTTACTTTGTCTTGGAAAGAGTATGTTTTCACTTTTTGTGTTTCCATGGCATGTGTCGTCTCAAATTTCATTTAAACTGATACTACAAAGTCTTAAATTTAACTTGTTAATTCCTGCAGACACCCTTGTTGATTTTGATGGAGCTCATAATGAAAATGATAGTGATTCTTTTTATTATGGATGAATCTGCAGACTATTTTTCTATCCATCAATCAGTTTATCATTTGGTTTGTGGGAAAAAATATGAAAATAGTACAAACTTCAAAATGTGTATAAAAACATCATATTTTAAAGGCTCTTTGAGTGTGTTTGTGCAGAACTATGAATTTGTAGAGTAACAAAAACTGTAAATAAAACAATATTTCCCTCTGAATAGTAGAAGAAGTAGGAAATGGCATGAAAAGAACAGTCTCAAGTGAAGTACAAGCACGTCGAAATTTGTACCTCCTATACTTGAATAACACTGGTGGATTTTATTCAGAGTGAACTCAAATTAAAAGTTGAAAGTGTTAGAAAAAGTCTATGATTGTCCACTAGATGGAGTTGTGTCAGTGGTCTGGATGTCCTGTTGTGGAGATTATAACAATAATCAATACTGCAGACCATCTGATTTATTATTTACATTAAGAAACACGTCTGTCTCTGTCTGCAGATCAATGTCCTCCAGGCCAAGAAGAAATTTGAGATCCTGGATGCTGTAAGTCAATGCAGAGAGTATCTGTATAATATATTCCACATTCAAACTGAGGGTCATCTGCAGGGTCACAGTATTTCATAATGTTAAAAACACATCTGTCTCTGTCTCACGTAGATGCTGTCATTCATGCACGCCCAGTACTCGCTGTTCCAGCAGGGCTACAACCTGCTGGACGAGATCGACCCGTACATGAAGAAACTGGCTGCTGAGGTGAGCAAAGCGTCTTCATCAGCTCTCTGATCTGTGTCACTGTCCCCGGCGCTGTGTGTTGATTTGAATCGCTTTGTTCCTCATTTGAACTATCGACAAGAGGCAGTTACGTAATGTGTAGTTTGAATTTCCGCTTTTTGATTCAGACGTTTTGTTTGATTTCAGGTGCATTGTACCGAATAAAAAGCTTCCTGTCCACATGCAATGATAAAGGCTCTGTTGCAGTTCAAACCAATATTTTTAACGGTTGTGTGTTTTTGTGGACCAACGTGTTTGTCACAGCAGGTAGTCTGCTGCTAGAGAATCAATGCCTTATTACCAAACACTGACCTAACGTGTCATTGGAGGCTTAGCGTGTGTTAGTGGAAACTGTTACAGTCAGTTTCTCTGAGTCATCCTCACTGACCATCTTTACTGATAATATAGAATTATTGTCTCAGTTTCACAGGATGAACCTTTGCCTGGATGTCTCTGCAGAAACACTGAGCTTGTTTTTCTCTGTTTGTGACTTTCAGCTGGATCAGCTGGTGATTGATTCGGCCATGGAGAAGAGGGAAATGGAGCATAAACATGCAACCATTCAGCAGAGGGTGAGTTCCTGTTTGTTTTACATGGACCAAATAAAAAGGTTACCATAAATATGCAGGTTGTCTGCAGGTCTTAAACAGATAATTCACCCAGAACTTACAAATACATATTTTTCCTCTCGCCCGTTGTGCTATTTTATCATTCTTATTGTTTTGATGTTCGTTGCTGAGTGTTGGAGATATCGGCTGTAGAGATGTCTGCCTTCATTTCAAAATAATGGAAGTCAATGGCACTCGGCTTGTGGTGCTCAAAGCGCCAAAAAAATATGTTTGAAAAACTCAACAGCAATGTCTCTTTCCAGAAATCACGACCTGGTTACTCAAGATAATCCACATACCTTGTTGTGAGCTGTTACATGGAGGAACTATTTTCTCTCTGCTTAACTACACCCACCAACTGCATCACCGCACAGACCGAAGCGCGCAGCTACTGATAGCTCACCAGAGCTCGATACCGTTACAGCTCAGCTGAGGAGGACGCCATTAATGTTTACATCTTTTGCAGTCACGAGCCGCTCGTCCATGAGTAGCTGCACACTTATTTCTGTGAGGTGGTACGGTTGGGGGGTGTAGGTCAGTAGAAAGAAAATAGTTCCTATATAAAACTGTTCACAACAAGGTCTGTGGATTATCTTGAGTAACCGGGACATTGCAGATTTATTTTTTGGTGCTTTTAGCATCACAGGTGCCTTATAGCGTCATTATATTGGAAAGAAGGCAAACTTCTCTACAGCAGATATCTCAAACACTCAACTCACGCCAAAACAACCCACTACATAAAACCACAGTATCACTTCAGACTGGCATACATCTGCATCCCTACTCAGAAGCATCACCATCTTTTAAATTTGATTTTCCAGATTTTTGCATGCCGTGGCATTAGTTGTAAAATGCTTTTGTATCTGATCAATTGGTCAAATAAAAATGTTATACTTATTTTGTTCTGGACACTATAAGTGGTCCTGGAGCTTTATTTCTCAGGTTGACATCTGGGGATGCAAGACAAATTTCACTTTGTTTGTTTTGGGGTTTGTTTGTTTTTTCAGACAATAAATCAGATCCTGTCATCAGTATTTCCTTTCTCATGAAAAATGCCCAAAACGTAGAGGAGGATTTCCCTGCAAGGAAAGGATTCAGACATTTAGATCAGGACGGTTTAGTTTTACACACACATACAGGCTTTCGGCTGCGTATATTCTTCCTTGTGTCCGTTCTGTGAGTCTAACAGGGCGTTAATGTGCTCACATCTCACCTCCAGTGTCCAGTCTGCCACTTGGCCCAGTGCATCTGTTGTGACTGGGGAGGGATTAGACCTGGGCAGCTGGGAAGTGTTTGATTAATCCCCCTTAACAATGTCCAGGCATCGATTTAGGCATTAAAATCAGTGGAATTAAGTGTTTTTAAGAGATGATAATCCCACTGTTGTCTGCTGTAGATGGTCAGCACACTAGCTTCTGTTTGTGCTGATTGTGCTCTCAGTCCAGGAAAGAGCTGACTGGATGAACTGTTCAGCTTATGGATGGCGTTGGTTGGTTACAACTTTGGACCAGACCCAAATATCTTGATAACTATTCAATGGATAAAAATGAAACTTTGCACCGACATTGATGGTCCCCAGAGGATGAACCCTGCTGACTTTGGTGATCCTCTGACTTTTTGTCTGCCATGACCCCGACTTCAAATTTGTCGTTTTTAGTGAAATATCTAAAATATTGTGTATTTTCTCTTGGTACTCACTCTAAAAATCCATAAATGTAGCATTTTGTAGGGCACCTGGCTACTCAGTGGGTAGAGCGGGCACCCCATGTACACAGGCTGTGTGCTAGCCGCAGTGGCCACAGGTTTGATTCCAGCCTTGGCCCTTTGCTGCATGTCACCCCCTCTCTCTCCTCCCCTTTCACACTCACGCTGTCCTACCAAATAAAGGCATTAAACCCCCCCAAAATAAACTTTTTAAAAAAAATATATATAAAGCATTTTGTTATTAAATAATTCAGAGAGTCTTATTTCTAGCGGGCCGGCGTCTGGTACCTCTGTACCCCGGGATCAGTGACCATCTGTCAGACAGCGCCGGTCAGCGCTCGCCCTCCAGGCGCTGTTGGGTCTGTGCTGTGGATGGAGCCACGGGGAAGAGCCGGGTCACATGTGGGGCCAGTTATTGATCTGTTTTCATCAGAGCAGTTAGACACTAAGCTTCATGCACCATCCGTCACCGAGGGACGAGCACTGTCGTAGTAAATAAACAAGGTCAGGGAGTTAAAGCCACATTAAAATCTGCAGGGCGTGAAAATATTGTGTTGTTGCTGATGACTTTTTTTTTTTGCAGCTTTATTCCAGTAATCAGGACAATTAGAGGTGTTTAAAAGCTGAAAGATTATTGTATTATCTCCACCTAATGTTTCTTTTGTTCTCTTTTCTTCTGCTTGTATGTTGCCTCCATCTCCTCTCAGACCCTCATGCAGGTGAGTACCCCGAAATTTATTTTCCATCTTTTCATTTTCACTTGAAACGAATCTTTGGTTTAGTGTGTTAGAGAGAGAGGAGGGGGCAGCGTAGCTCACGGTGTTAGTACAGGACATTAACAAACCCCTTTGAAGTTTCTTCAAGCTGTATTCAGACTTCAAAAGCCTCGAGGGCAAACTGAAGAGCATCCTGAATCATTCATACAAAACAATTAGAAACGCAGGAGTCAGTCTGAGTGGCCTGTATAGACACTGTCTGTTACATCACCGATTGTCAGCGGAGGAAAGTGACTTGGCCAATTTTCACACCCACAGTCTAAAGAATTTGGTCCATACAGAGAAAATTTCATACATTTGATTTAATCTTTATTTAACCAGAAAAACCTCTTTAGATTAAAAATCTCTTTTTTAAGAGTTTCCAAGCCAAGATGGGCAGCAACAAATGTTAGAGACAGACAGTATGGAAGAAAAATACTAAATCCAACACACAACAGTATAAAACACAAAATTAAGTTACTGCAAGGAAGTACGTTAATATATGCTATAAGTAAACCATAAAAACAAAACAATTAAAAGACACTATTTACTGTGTAGATTCATGTTATTAAGACAAAATATGAAGTATGTTTTACAGATTAAGTCTCAGTATAAAAAGTAGCTCTACCTTTACCAGCTGAAACGTGAAAGTGGAGAACACATTAATGCATCTGTAATTATAATCTAGTAATTTATATAATTGTGAAATGGGCGATTTTGCATAGTGAGTATTTTTAATTATTGTATTTTATACATTGATGCCAGTACTCTTGTGCTTTATTGTAGCAGTATTTTTATACTGGTGGTTTTGCTTTTACTGAGGGAAAAAAAAAAATATATATATATATTTATTTCCCTCTATATGTTTTACTCTTTATACAGAATTTTTCCGAATCTGCAATATTACATGAAAGATTTAAATTCGAAGGTTTTATTGATGCACAAAAATGTAGCTCGTCCTTGTATTTTGTATTCCTTATCCTCTGCTGCATTTGGGACAGCGTGGCCTACTTTGTTATTCTTTTTTCACTCACTTTTTCTTTTTCTTCATCACATCCAGCATGTGCAACAATGTGTCTTGTGTAAACTTACAGAGGGCAAACAGGCAGCCTTTACTCAGTACAAGCAGGAAAAAAAAGAAAAAACAGGCGAGCAGAAAGCGAGTTAAAGTGCTCCAATTGTCAGTACAGCAGGCTGGGCACACAGTGCAGAGAAAAGCATCAAAATGCCAGAGCCATTTATATTTAACCGCAGATTTAATGGAGAAGTCCTGTCCAAGGCAGCCGGCTCCTCCCGCTGTTCTATATTTCTACGTTTACATCAGCAGCCCTACATGCTGCCCCCTGTGTGCGTCACTGCATTTATTTTTACTGCACAAACCTCAAGATAGATGTTGTGGAGAAAAAACTGTTAAATATTTTTGGTTGTTTGGATCTTTTTATGATTGACAACGACACTCAACATCAGGCTGCAGAGCATAAAGCAAAACATACATAACTGTAAAAATCCAGGAAATATAGCGGACACATACAGTACATAAAGAAATGCATATTTAATCCAGAAACATAACAAAAAAATCTCATTGTATTTTCCAGCAGCCTAAAGAAATGTGTTCAAGTAAATAGTTTTATTTAGCCAAACCTCAAGTATGTTAAGTTAAATAAGAGTCAAAAGCATAAAATCCTCACATTTGAGAAGCCGGAACCAGCAGATATTTGGTAGTTTTCCTTGTAAAAGAAACAAAAAAAACCGACTATGATTAATTAATATCAAAATGATTGTATCAATCATATAATTATTGCAGCTAATACATTTATATCATAGCAGTCAAAATATGTATGTTAATGCAGCCATTTTGTCCAAAACTCCCCACAAAATTTCGTGTGGAGAAGTAAAAGATGTATAATAAGGAGGTGCAGCTCTTGCTGTAGCTTCATTCCCACTGTGCAAAAAACCCACTTACACCCGCTAACATCTGGGTTTTTAGTATAATGAGAAAATGCACAATCGGCATTCACACCTGAGTCAAATAACTCTGTAGTAGACACGTGTATTTGTAAGGTCCGGGCCTGATTTGCATTGATGGAAACACAACACCTGGGTGAACAAGCTAATTTTTAGCCCCTTGACCGGCGAGATATAATGACGCGCCACCACTAATTAGCGTCCATCTCCTCCTAAGCAGCATTCAAGCTTAGATATTATAAATTATTCTGAGAGACTGGATAAGTAAGAGACACACCAAAACAACCCAAACACACAGAAAGGCATATTCATCTGCTGCAGAGCCGTGTACACAGCTCTGCTTTACTGCCAATGTCGATAAATGCCACCATGCTACCCTATCAAACAGTAACAGCTAATATTGCAGCACTACTCACTCCATGATGCATGTGAAAAATGCGTAGAACTGCTAAATGGGAAAATTCAATAGGAAGCACATTTTAACATAACACTGACTTACCACAACAGACCACAAAGAAGCTCGGATCACAACACAACGAGGTAGCTTGACTTCATTCTCTGCACTGAGTGCCATCACTCCACTCTGGTATCTTTAGATAGGAAATAGTGTTTCGCTGCTAAATTAATGCTCTGATGTGACATACTCTGACACTTGACATTTCAGCTCTGGGATCATCAGAAGACGAAATGTAACATCTCGAGGGCTTTTTGAATTTTCACATCCTCAACATCCCTTAATCTCATTAGAGGATTCAGAGAACTTTGTCCGAGTTAAAGCTCTCTTACAATAATGTGGTCAGGAGACAAGTAGCCATTTATCTGTGTTGACTTTTGCTCTTGAGGACTGCTGTTAAATCCCATTATTTAATTTAAGCATTAACTTGAGCCTGTCTGATCACCACGGTTTGGGCTCTCTGTTGTTTTGCTGTGGCGACTTTCCTTCACACTGGCACAATAAATCAAAGACTTTGGACTGATTATTGTATTTTATGAATATTGTCTCATGATGGGATGGTTGGTTTTTGGAGCTCTGTAGTGAAGCCGAAGTCTGTTGAGGATTAGTTTAAGACGTCAAAGCAGCTGTCAGGCAGGTATGTTCGGGATGAAAGCGTAAAGCCGGTCTGCAACAGACGAAAGCTTGTAGAGAGCTTGTAGTGATAATGAAACACAGAAGGACCCTTCAGACGACAAACAAACACAATCTGAGTAATCAGTGCTACCAACTGGGCTCGCCATTTGGCGCTCTGCAGCAGTAGCCTGTCGGCTGACCTGCGTACAGCAGTGGCAGGTGGACGAAGCATCAGGACACGTCGTCTGCATCGTCCAGCTGCAGCATCTTGCTCTCCCGCTTCCAAACATTTGGAAGTCTCTTTTTCCAGCTCGTTCAATAATTCACAGATGTTCGGTTTCTGTCTGTGTGACGTTGCATCATTAAAAATAGATGATCTTTGTTGTAGGCTTGAGAGATTGCAGAGTACCACCCAGTGCACATCTTGTTTCAGTGTTGCCTCACATGTTTGGGATGTTGTACTTAAAAAAGGGTGGAATCTGACAGCTGAAGGTAAGATGCGTCGACTTCTTGCGGATTTGCAGGGATTGCAGTTGTGGGTAAAGTGTAGCTGGTAAATCAAGCTCCCTAGTATTTGTTTGGCGATCCGGGCAGCCTGCCAGATAGATTCCCTCTGGGTCAACACAGAGCTGAAACTCCCACCTTCTGCAGAGAGGGAGGTGTGTTTAGGGAGTTGTAAAACTGAAGCAGACACCAAAGTGTCAAAGCAGCAGCTTGTCTTTGGGTCAAGAGCAGCTACAGTTTTACGTAGTGTAGTCCACTGTTCTGCTGCAGATACACTGGCAGCTGTATGGTAATTAGTCCTAATCCGAAAGGCTCTCAGGCAGGCAGGCAGGCAGGCAGGCAGGCAGGCAGGCAGGTGGCTGTAGTGGAAGGGCACACATGTCAGTGCTGGAATTACTCACCGCACTGCTGCTGCGACACGATGCTCCGCTGTGAGAGAGGACAGACATGCATCAACTCTGAGAGATTCTGAGGAGCCTTTTTATAACATTTTCGAGTGTTTCTGCATTTTTTTGCGCTTTTCAATGTTATTGGAACACACTAAACGTCTGAAAATGAAGATCTTTTGCAAGTGGGATCACAGTTTGGTGGGTTGATTTGCATCATGTTGGCTGTTTGTTACCTAAGTGCATATTCTCGTTTGGTTATCATAATAATCGGCTTTATTCTAGGAATGATTATCTCTGAATTTGTGAGTATTGTGAGAGATTCATGGAGCTGTTGTCCTTTTGTAACTTTCTGTCACTATATGCTCTCACTCGCTCTCTTTATTGCTCTCTTTCTGACTGTACTTTCACTCAGTCCCTCTTTAATATCTGAAACTGTGTGCAGTTCCCAGGTGTAATGCTCAATGGCGTATGAGTGCATGTTTAAGAAGTGTTATCTAATGCACACTGGTGGATAGGTACATGGGAAAATGCAATAATGTAGAGAAAAGGGTTGAATGTCTGCATACTTTGTATAGTATTTGACTATTTGCATCATATTTCTTCATATTTGTAGATATTACAAGTTTGTTTTTCTAATTTCATTGCCTTCCCTTGACCTTTTTTTTAACCATTTTTTGGTGGCATTTGGCCAGTCCTTTATAGTTAAATCAATTCTGTTTTTCTTTTGCGTTTACCCTTTAATGACATGTATTATTTGTCCCATTTAAAGGTCTAGTTTATAGGATTTTGGGGGATGTATTGTCAGAAATGGCATATGATATAAGTGAATTTCCTTTAGTGTTCAATCACCTGAAAAAAAGAACTGTTGTACCTTTCGTTATCCTAAAATAAGACTCTATATCCACATAGGAGGCGGGTCCTCATCTATGGAGATCGATTTGTTGTACCACCGTGTTTCTACAGTAGCCCAGAATGGACAAACCAAACACTGGGTCTAGATAGCTATTTACATTTTCACATTGACCACTGTAGTTCTTAGCCCCTTTGATATGAACACTGTCGGAAAAACACAGATCTTTTAAATGTAAAACTCCTTTATTTTGTGTTTTTACCGGTTTAAATCATGGGAACTGAGGGAATTCTAACCAGGAGAAGTTTCAGCTGGTTGCAAATCTCACCACTAGATGCCACTAAATCCCCCTAAATCTTGCACACTAGACCTTTAAGGATCTTTTCCTTTTTAATTGAATGGTACAAAGTGTGATTTTAATATGAGGGTGTAAATTCATGGCCTAATGAAGGTGCATGACTAAAACATTGTGTCTCATGTGTTTTTAAAATGTGTATATAAGTTAAAATGGTGATATGGTGCAGAGAACGGCGAGTTGTTCTATTATTCAAACATGCAATAAGCAGTTAATGGAGTGCTGGGAGCTGCTGCATGTACACACACACCCTGTTATGAAACAGGAGAGGATTGAAGATCAGATTTTATTTGGGTCACCCCAGCAGACACTTTGAGATATTCTCGGGTACTCATTGTGTATTTTTTATATGTCTGAGTCGTCTCTGCAGCCTAAATAGACTCTGGTGGGAAAGACAGAGTCTGGTCTTATCTCAGTACCGCATGCATGTGATGTTGAAATTCAATTTTGGATAAGTTAATGTTCTGTCCTCGCTGCATATTATATTACTTCTTAAATTCAGTTTATTAATAGTCTCAGGACGTACTGTGTCTTACCTCCCTTCCTCCGCATGAACACTGCGAACCCTTCAATTTACGAATGACTCTAAGCTCTAAGTACCTGTGTGCCACTTTCTGCTGTTTATCATTGAAGTGTCATGTGTCATAAGTCCTGAAAACGTTGGAGGCTAATTTCACATGAATCACACTCTGCCTCTTTATGTAATGATTTGCGTCACACTCTCACATCTGTCGAATTATGAAATGCCCCTTGTGTGCCATGCAGGAAGATGGCATGCAACTCCTATACATACATGGACATGAACACGTGATTGTTTCTGCATGATCGCACAGTGTATGATGATTGGGTCGGTTGATGCACTGTATGTACAGTACAGTGCACATCGAATGTTGCGGGTATTCCAGGAACAGCACACATGCAGAGCTTTGCTGCAGGAAAAAGGGTATTTGTTTCGCTTTTTGGCAATTAAAAGATTTGATCTACAATCAGCTGCTATGTCAACCTTTTGTGTGACAGCCGGGCTTAATTTGGGCGATGTCTCTCTTGTCTTTCAGGACTTTTCGTATGATGACTCGAAGGTGGAGTTCAATGTGGATGCTCCCAATGGTGTGGTGATGGAGGGATACTTGTTCAAGAGGGCCAGCAATGCCTTTAAGACCTGGAACAGGTAACTAAGATGGCAAAAAAATTCATTTTATAGCAAAATGATAATATAATAAAAATAACTCGATGTATATAGCACCTTTAAAAACACAGTTCACAAACTGCTTTGACAAACAAGGCAAAGCTGAGGCTGTAAACCCCAGAGGTAATAACAATAACAGTAACAATTAAGTCAATAATGCTGACGAGGGGTCGACGAGAGTGAAGGCAGAATAAAGAAGGGAATTTGGAGCAGAGACATATTAGATTAATACAGTAACAAAAAAGCAGAAGACACAGAACACTGATAATTATAACAATAATAATAAGCAAGTAAAAGGATAAATTAGGGGCTAAAATTAAAAGACAAGATTAAAAGATGTATAACACTTAAGTATTCACAAAATGGTGAAATGTTGCATGTGCCTTTTGCCATAGAAGTTGTATAGTTATAAGTTATAAACTTGTTTTTAATTTGTAAATTTCCATCAGTTTTGATTTCCTGCTTCGTCTTGACAATGTGATGAGTCATGCAATCTTGTGTTTGGCTGTATTTGGCTTTTTTTGTCTTTTAACTGCTCCTTTACAATTTCCATAGCCTAATTTTCATTTCTTTACATTCATATGTGCGAGTAGATAATAAAAAATAAAACTAAACCGAACCTGTTTTGAGTTATGCAGAGTCAGCAGCTGTTAAAAATAGCAGGGGAATGTTTCTGTTTTCACAATTTTTAGTATTGGACTGATAGGAAAATAAGACTAATAATAGAGGGTTTGTATTAAATAAACGATATATAAAAATTAAATGAGGTAACTGCAAAAAAGCTCTACTATATACATTACAGCATCTCTGATGATGTAAGTGAATTGTGTACATGTAAGTTTAAGCATATTGCATAACAAATCACACTGTTTGTTACAAGTGTTGTAAGTAACATTTTATATTTTATTTTTTCTCTCATAACTCAGTGAAATGTGAACATAAATGATGATGATTCACACATTCTCCTATCCAAGAGGACTTATGCTCCGGAGAAATGTCATGATTTCAGCTATCATTGTGAACAAATGTCCAAAGATTAGCTGAAAATCATATGTAGTGTATAAAATGTAGGGGATTGGGGTTGCTTTCATACTTAAAAAACCCGTGGCTATACAGTATAAGCTATATATAGTAATAAAAATGTAAGCAAAACCATAATACAGGATAAAATAATAAAGACATACTACAGTTTTACAGCAGAACAACAATATAGAAGTGATGTTATTACATATTTATATAAGTAATATGTATAAAAAAGTAAAGTGTACCACATTTTCCTATTTCGGTCCATCTGTGGTTTGTTCAGGAGGTTAGCGAGGCTGTGAGGTGAAGCGATGTCATAAATCCATCTCACATGGTCACAATATTGCATTATTGGGAGGGGAACCCATTTCACTCAGTGCTTGTGATTCACCTTTGTGCTCTGACCCTTAAAAATCGGACATATATCCATCTGAAATAAGTTGTTTATTCATATCTCTCTCTGTCTCTCCAGGCGGTGGTTTTCCATACAGAACAGTCAGCTGGTTTACCAGAAGAAGCTCAAGGCAAGTCCATATATCTTGCAGCTATCAGCTTTCCCCGGGGTAAAGTGGGCTCTAAGAGGTTAAGTGCAACTTTAATGGGGGAATGTGTTTTTAACGTTACGGTGATCTTCACTTGAAATCCATCATCACGCAGCGGAGTGAGAGTTTGTGAGTCAAGAGATCTCTGCCAAGATCTGAGTGCTCAATCTGGAGCCGGCAGCAGCTTTCAGGTCATTTTCGATTCTCTGCCCGACATCAGTGTGTGAGAATATCTAACGGTCAGATACTCTGAGGCTGCCAGGGAGGAGAAAAAAACACTTTTTCAGAGAGGAACAGCTGCTCTTTGTTTGTGTTGTGTTTAATAAGCAGAGAAATGATGAGGTTGTTTGTGTTTTTGCAGGACTCTCTGACGGTGGTGGTGGAAGACCTGCGGCTGTGTTCTGTGAAACCGTGTGAGGACATCGAGAGAAGGTTCTGCTTCGAGGTCGTGTCCCCCTCCAAGTAAGACCTCACTGCTGGATGGATTCACGTGTAATTTGCTCTCAGTAGATAATGAAACTTAATATCTACTGTGATCTTCCGATTTTTGTCGAGCATCATCATCAAGTCAAACTATTAAAACATCTATTTATTTATGATCAAAGATCTGCAAAACTAATGACAATCAGCCTCAGCTTCACTTTGTGTTTTTATTTATTTATTTGTTTTATTTTTGTGTTATGCACACAGTGTGCCCGGCCCTCATGACTTTATAAGACACCAAAATTACAGTCGCAGCAGTCAAATAATTCATTACATTTAATTTCATTACACATATTACAGATCATTTTACAGAGCTAAATAACAAATATTTCCATGCTAACATGCATAGGTGTAGATTTCGTGAATCCTGAAAATAGGAGACTTTTATTTTGACAGAATTACAGGCATTTAACCTTGAATTGATGCAGAAAAAGGCCAAATTGGTGCATAAGAATTCACCAGAGTGCAGAAAATTAAGATTTTGATGCTCAGAATATTCTAGTAGAGAACCCACTTGCACTTGCAATCATGCCAAAATAAGATGTTAAACATCGTAAACAGTATGTTTTGGTTTTTTTTTAAGTATTCTTCCCTTAGTTATGCAATATGAGCAGAGTTCTACATAGTAAATTATGGTTATAGTCGTTTTACTGTTAAAAAATTACAGTATATATCTGAATATATGTGTAAAACTTGTGAATATGCAGAAGAAGACTTTGCTTTTTACATACCGTGTAATTTTAGCATGCTACACTATATTATGCAGATTTGTACTGAAAGTGCATTATATTTTATGATGGTAACACTGCTTTGTTTTACAGGAGCTGTATGCTTCAGGCGGAGTCTGAGAAGTTAAGACAAGCGTGGATTCAAGCAGTTCAAGCCAGCATCGCTTCAGCCTACAGAGAGAGCCCCGACACCTACTATATAGAGGTAAGTCACAGCTGAAGATCTTAACGTACGTTCAAATACATTTTATACTTTAAGAGATTTTATTGTATCATTACAGTGATGGAAATAAAAAAGCACAAAGTACTACACTTGAGTATAGTAAATATGTGCCTGAATGTTTTTATTTCCTTTTGTTGCTACTTAATACTGTACTTCTGCAGTACATTTCAGAGGAAAATATTGCACGTTTAATTTTTTTTGATTATTATTACATTTATCTGTTACTACATTTATCATGTGCTGCATTGTTACAGATCGAATTTATAAATATAAAGCATAAAAGCTCCAGCAAGAATAACTACGACATTAAAGGTACAGTTAGACATTTTTGGAAATGCACGGATTTGCTTTCTTGCCAAGAGTAAGATAAGCCTCCCTCATATCTGTAAGATAAATATGAAGCTATAACCAAAAGACGGTCAGTTTAGCTTAGCATAAATAATAATAGCCTGGCTCTGTCCGACAATAAAAATGCATCTGCCAGCCTCTTTAAAGCTCGCTAATTGTAACAAGTAATAGCTTGTTTGTTTTATGCATTCAAAAATGTGTAAAAACAACAGTTTGTGGTTTTATGGATAATGCAGGTGAAAGAAGATAATGCTTTTATTTTTTTAGATAAATTACATCAATAGTGTTATATTGCCACTTTTACCAAAGTAAATAATCTAAAAGCACGTTACTGAACTTTGTGGTGATACATTAAAGGACATAAGGAGTTCATTTACAAAAGAATACTCCTATTAATATGTCAATTTTTTCTGATCCTAATAAATTTACTAATTTGTGTGTTTCTGTTTAGCATCTAGACAGAACG
This sequence comes from Plectropomus leopardus, assembly GCF_008729295.1. Taxonomy (NCBI): domain Eukaryota; kingdom Metazoa; phylum Chordata; class Actinopteri; order Perciformes; family Serranidae; genus Plectropomus; species Plectropomus leopardus. The sequence goes on from NC_056470.1 coordinate 31,237,835, forward strand.
GCCTCTCCGTCCACCAGCAGTATCGATTCAGCGAGCGAGCCGCGGGAGCGCAGCGTGCGAGGGGAGACCATCCTGCAGCGGATCCAGTGTCTGCCGGGGAACGAGCAGTGCTGCGACTGCGGCCAGGCCGACCCTCGCTGGGCCTCGATCAACCTGGGCATCCTGCTGTGCATCGAGTGCTCCGGCATCCACAGGTAGAGTCCAGAAAAGGATTTTTTAATCCTATCAGATTAATCTAAAATAATCCAAAAGTAACTTGATTGTAGAAAATGCTCCTAAGAACATTTACTGAAGTACTGCATGTATGCACAGTTTTACACTCCATTTGATTATTTGCATTTTGCACTTATGTGATTGCTGGAGTTACTTTGTAGATTATAAAAGAAATTACACACAGCACAGAGAGTGTTACACTTGTATTTTAAATATTCTTGAAACAAGTTGAGACCGCATCAGAAACAGGCTGAAATCATCTTTTTTTAAGAGAAAAAAAAACTTTAAGACTCAATTAACAATCGATAATTACAAAAACATAATACGATCACCATTTAAAGTAGTTTAAATCAGTTTTGACTCGACCATCTGACATTAAAATGGTGCTTACATGTTAATGCAAAGGTGATATTAATCCAGTTATAAGTTATATAAGTTCATGATTCCACATCACATTTGTGTCAGATTGTACTGGATCATGATTGGCTTATTAAAAAATGAGTTGTGATGACACAAACTCATGCTTCCAGTGTCAAACATATCATTTTGCACTGGAAAGGTCAAACAAAGCAAAGTATAAATAAGCATAAAAACAGATTTCCGAGTGGAGAGACTTTAAGTAGAAGATCTGAATACTTCTTCCTCCTCTGCCGCTGTTGCTGTCGGGTTACTGGCACTGAGGACATTAAGAGATGCCAACTGTCTGTTACTTTGGCCTTACTTTGTGCTGTTAAAGGCACCGAGCACGTTCTGCTGCATACACACACACACACACACACACACACACGACTGAAAGGATTAAAGTGCGTTGCTTATTGGATCAGTCTTTGACTGAGAGTTTTCATTGAGGGAGGTGAAGTGAGAAGATAAAGACGACTGCAGAGCTGAGACGCGCACAGTGAACGAGCCTTTGTAGGGTTTAATTCGGTGTCAGATCCTGGTGAACATGATGTAATGCTGCTGAATGAAGGCATCGTGCTGCAGATAAACACGTCCGCTCATCATCCAGATCTCATGTTCTGTTGCATCACACTCGCCCAAGTTTTTTTTCAAGCTCCCGGTTGGAAAAAAATACCCCTGCGGAGTTGTGTGTCTTATTTTGAAGTTGCAATTATCGCTGCTGATGTAATCACAGACCTCGTCCCTGTGTGTGTGTGTGTGTGTGTGTGTGTGTGTGTGTGTGTGTGTGTGTGTGTGTGTTTCCCACTTGTTGAATATTCATGTTCCCTTTCGGGGCTCGTCCTTGCACAGTGCAATCAGACATCTTGTTACAATGTGGGGCGACAGACGAAGAGTAGAAACACAGTATCAGTGTTTTTTCTCTACTGTGCCTCTGTTGTTGCCTGGATACCAGACAGCTTCATCGGAGGAACGTAGTGATTTGCATGACATTAGGAGCGGCTTCTCTCATTTCCCCTCAGGACGAAACTCTGGCGATGTCAGATCACTGCAGCTTTTCAGACCAGGTCACCATTTAATGACAGAGTGTGTGATTCATTTGTGAATCTTTCCCGTTTAAAGAATATAAACGGCTCTTGGTTCCTTGTGTTGGTCGCCATCTGTTACTTTTATAACAAAGTAAAAATCTTTTTCTCCACCTCTTAATTGTTCTACAACAGAACATAAAAACAAAAAAATGATGTCTTTTTGTTGCAGGAGTCTCGGAGTCCACTGTTCGAAGGTTCGCTCACTCACACTGGACTCATGGGAACCAGAATTATTAAAGGTACAGTTTGTGTCAGCAGCGTCCTGAGGAGTAAGGATGAGAACGAGGCAGTTGTCTAAGGATCAAAATGACCATTTGTATGTCGATGACTCACCATGTATTTTGTTGAATTTGTTAAGAAAACTTTGTTTCTTTCACATGCCTCCACAATGAACGAGGAATCCAAAAACTCAGAAAATTCTTGATGAACTGAAGTCAGAAGCAGCAAAACTATATAAAAATCATGTTAACAAACATTAACACATCTCGTGCAGTATAATTCAAGTCTTTTTTTTTCCCAGCTGTATGCTCAGTTTTTCTCAAACACATGCAAAACCTGCTATTTGAAACACGTCTGCGTGAAGTCTCACGCAGGGACGACGAGCGCGTCTGAGCAATTGAGTGCATTTAAATTCTGGTCAATATGAGCAGAGTTCAAATGCGTGCACTTGCTGCTGCACGCTACTCATATGCAAAAGTATTTTTAATAGTCATATTTTATGGAAAATGCGTGTGTTGTGAAAGTACTGAATATATATCTGGATAAAGAAGACGTGGATTACTCTGCAGAAGTTGTGTGAGTTTGTAAACGCCTGTTTGGATAGTTTTGCTGTTAAACATGGACCCATTTGACCTCCTATGATTCTTTGTTTCTTTGGACTTATGCAAAATTAATGTTTTCTTCACAAATGCATCGTAACAGAGGGTGAGTGATTGATATAAAAATGATAACTTAGGGGGTAAAATATTCTTTTAAAGGCATAGATTAACATTAGGGAAAAATGTTTTTTGTACTGATCTATCATCCAACTGATAAAGAAAAAGCGAATAAGCATATTTCACAAAATGTTAAAACCATTCCTTAAAGTTCAGAGATTGTTAATTTCGTGTCTCTTTGTCTTTGTAGTTGATGTGTGAGCTTGGAAACAGTGTCATCAACCACATCTATGAAGGCTCATACCAAGAACAAGGTCTAAAGAAACCGTTACCGTCCAGTTCAAGGTAGGAAATCATTAAATACGACTAAATCAGATTAAATGTTACTTTTGAGCATGACTGAAGTCTCTTATATTTTGTGTGGTTCGTTGCAGGCAGGAGAAGGAGGCCTGGATTAAAGCAAAGTACGTAGAGAAAAAATTCCTGAAGAAGCTGGGCTCCACAGAGATCCTCATCAACGGAGAGAGGAAGTCGGAGCGGCGGTGGAGCGTGAGAAGTGTCGGAGACACAACAGCGCCACCACGGTTCCAAAAACACGGCGAAGATACCGACAAGATCCCGGCAGCATCTCCCCGTCCACCCTGTCCTCAGGTACTGCACGGGGGCCGAGGGTCAAGCTTTCAAAGCGTCAGATTTTAAAATTCCCTGCTATGTATTGATTTTGCTTTACGATATTTTTATTTTTCTAACATCAAAATGTATCATCGTCAAATAAGACGATATATTTTTCTTGGTGTTCTCACTCTCACTCACTTTTACTTGTTTGTCTCACAGCAGCTGCTAAGTTCAGACGAGACTCGCTGTTCTGTCCCGACGAGCTGGACTCGCTCTTCTCCTACTTTGACACGGGATCAGGGCCTCGAAGTAAGCGACTCACTATTTTGACAGCTTGTTCCAAAAAAAACAAAAATGTATTTTACATAAGTCCCTTCTACTATTATTATAATTATTGTTATTATTCAGTATTCACACACTGTGTAAGATACTCCGCCTCTTTCTATGGATGCCTGAATCTTGAGTCTCTCTGTCAGACCTTTTGAACTTGTTTGCATGATTTCGTGCCTCTTTTTTACGTCTCTTTATTGGTTTTCTAATTATCAAACAGGACAGATTGAAAAAAGATTATACAAAATGCCACAGAAATGTGAGGTAGCACAAAGCTCGGAGGATAATTTCTGTCCTGCTTCTGCCTAATCAATAAAGAGTTGCCAAGTCTCAAATTGTCATCAGAGCCTCGTAAAATAAATCTCACCTTTTCTAGTTTAACCCTTTGAAGTGAAGTGCTGTTTTCACATGCCTTTAACTTGCACTCTGAAACCAGAGCAGATTGATTTTTTTTTTTTTTGAAAATATGGCTAAAAAGGTATTAGGACACAAATTTGGTTAGAATTAGAGAGACATTAGAAGATAATATAATAATAATAATAATAATAATAATAATAATAATAATAATAGGGAAAGTGTTCAGGATTTCTGATTGTTATTATTATAATTATTATCAATTGTTTTATCTAAATATGTTTTTTTTCTTTTTTATAATAGTATACTTTTATTTGTATTATGTTGGTTGTTCTGTTTTTTACCTTTTTTGTTTGTTACAGTTTTTTGTCTTTTTTGCCTAACTTTAGGTAATTTTCTTGTAACTTCTAAACATGTTTTTGAAAGAAATCAAGCAAATTTGCTCAGGTTGGAAAGGGTTACATTGCTGAATAACATCTGTTATCAACATAACGTAGGTAGGACATTGAGCCTGTTTCCAGTTCAATTAAATTAATGCACGTGCTTAAAGGCTCGTACATATACAGCAGTAAAGAGTCCTTTAAGAGTACCGCCTTCTCTTAGTATCCTGAGTAGATTTTGTGCATTTTTTAACAATACTGATGAGCCCGAAAGAGGCAGGCAGCGGTGATTAATGTGTCCATGTTCTGGCATCTCCCGGTCCGGCAGGCTTAAGCAGTGACAGCGGGTTGGGAGGCAGCACAGATGGCAGCACGGACATCCTGGTGTTTGGCTCGGTGGTGGACAGCGTCACAGAGGGTGAGTCCAGAGGAGGAATGTCTAACAGATGGTCTCTGAGGTATTAAAAACACTGGGAATTTAATTTAATTCCTTTAATGCAAGTACGCATATTTTTCTCCAACACCTACTTTTTAGTTTATTTCGTGTGTCTTGTGTTGCTGTTACACGAGTGTCCTCTCCCCGTCATAGAGTGTGAGGTGTCGGAGGACTCGAGCGGTGAAGCTGAGCTGGAGGCAGAGCCGGAGACGTCAGATCCGGAGGACATTAGGGACCTTCATCCTGGAGCGCTGCTCTGCAAGGCCTCAAAAGCTCGCAACCTGCCCGTCATGGCTGAAGCACTGGCCCACGGGGCGGATGTCAATTTGGTCAACGACGAGGACGAAGGAAAGACGCCTCTCATTCAGGCCGTGATCGGGGTGAGTCACACGACTGCAGCACCAGAAATGAGTCACATAGGAAGGAAATATCATCTTTGTACAGCTCAGTTAATGTTTTATTAATAGAACAAAACAATTGTTTTAAGTCTCTTGTGGATCTGGAGGAGCGTTGTTAAATAACCCTGTTGCATTATGGGAAATGTAGGATGTAATGCTCTTGGAGCTTCACTAAAAGTTGGGATATCTCAATCCCTGCTGCTCTGTTATTTATTTGATTTGTCTCTTGCAAGTCCCTGGCTTTATGGATTTCTTGAAAATGGTTGTAATTGTAGATTATGCCTCATTTAAATACCTCGTGCAGTTTTCATGGTCAAAGTGATCAAAAAGTGTTTAGGTTTCTGCACTGAAGTGAGATCTGTACTAAGCATCACATGTAGATTGCAACATCATGTTGTTTTTTTCTCAGTGCAGTTCAGTTCCTTCCAAAACGCATCAAAAAGTCACGAAAGGAGCTGAAAATGTTTGAATATCCATTTAAGTACTCCGTTACAAAGGAGTAGTCTTTCAAACTTGTGTTGTTACTTGATTTCAGGGCTCGTTGATCGCCTGTGAGTTCCTGCTCCAGAACGCTGCTGATGTCAAACCAAAGGGACGCGAGAGGGAGGGGCCCCCTGCATCACCACACGTATCTGGGACACACGGGGTGAGTCTCGAGGCAGAAAATTTTGAAAAAAACTCCCATTATCGCCAAAAAAGCTTTTACGCTCACATATTTCAGGTGATTCGAAAAAGCCACATTTTGCAAATCTGTAGTAGAAACACTTTATTCGCTTTTCGAGGTCACATGATGCTACGGCTGTGTGCTCGTCGGTAGGAGCTGGCTCCCTCATGATGCAGCAGGAGCTACGAGAGGTTTTATCGCATAACTCTTCAAAAGTTTAGCGGATTATCCGGAACTTTTGAATCCATGGTTCCTCTGTCAAAACGTGGATTATCACCTCCCAGAAATCCCTCATACATGAGCTCTCCCATATTTAAGGGGCTCGCCTTCCATTATCGCTCGCATAATACGTCGCCTTCAGCTGGAAATAATAATGTCTAGTGCCTACAATAGAAATAAACCCCCTAATGTTTCAAATATCCATCGCCATGCTTTTTGGAATTTTATTGCAAGAGGAGAAGTCGCATAACATCATTCAGTGGAAACGCAGTCATCTCACAATTGTGTTTTATCAATATTTCGAAAATATCGCTCAAGTTTTGTGCAAATCTGCAATAGAAAACGACCTATTGTCTGAAGCTTCCTCTTTGAATCACAGCGCTTATAAAATTGTTTTATGTCAGTGAGCTAGAAGTTTCTAACACAGAACGTGCTGATCTGATCGGACGTGTTGTGATCGATCTTGTTTCTCTGGCGTTTTCAGGCAGGTGTGTTTATTCCTAAAACGAGGAGCGACACAGAATGACGAAGATGAGGACGGCCAGGACCCTCTGAGTATAGCTGTACAGCAAGCCAATGCAGACATAGTCACACTGTATGTTTACTTCATACTTTCTATCAAGTTTTTTTTCTTTTATTATTCAGCTTTGGTGCATTTTTAACTTCTTTCTCCCCTCCAGGCTGCGTCTGGCCCGGATGAACGAGGAGATGCGGGAGTCGGAGGGACCCTTCGGACAGCCAGGTCAATACCCAACCAGCAGCCCCACTGAGCAGCAGTATAAGAAATGCATTCAGGAGTTTATCTGTCTCACTATAGCCGAGTGCTAGAGTCACGTCCAGTCAGGTTACAGTGCAGGGGGTGCCAGCAGACGTATGGCTGACTGAGACGCGTCAGATTAACTTCTTCTCTACATCAGATAATATCAGAATAATTCCTCTCCCCAGCACAGTCCGCTGACTTCACCCCCAGCAGTCAGCTCCTCACTCAGGATCACACAACTCAGTACTAACCTCCTTTAATGATGTCAGATCTGATGGTGATCTTATCAGTCCAATCACAGCAGAGCTGAGAAATCACTGCCGAGAAAAATCCGCCACCTTTTTCAAACCTTTATCCAGCAGCACTTTTCTCAAGCAATCAGTAGACCACAGATAAAGGCGTCAGCAGTATATTTGTTTATTTTTCGATGGTACAGGGTGCTCTGAACCAAAGACCTGCCCCAGCTCATCTGTCCCAGTTATTCTACGTTTAATTTCGTCATGTGACTGAGTTTTTGTTATCGTAGTGCAAAGTGGAAAAAAAGCTATTTCAGGCGCCTCTTGTTCCGTAAGTAAAAGTCCCATTCATTATTCCCATAGACGTCGTTACACGACCACTTCTGCCACTTTGATTAGCGAGACAATCTACCGCTTCAGTCATAAATCATGTAGTTAAAATCTGCATGAAAATATATGTGGTGCATAAAGAAAACATGCATAAAGACTTTGTGGGTTGAAGTTGACTACAACTCCCAAGATGCATTAAATCAAGAAGCATTCAATCACAGACCTTTAATTCAGATTTTACTGTTTGAAAGTTCACTTTTCATTTCTGGATCACTTTTGGGTGAATTCAGCAGCTCTGGCACTGGATTTTCTTTCCAAGCAAAAAATTTTGAACTCATTACCACCTTTGTTTGTGATCGGCTCAATGGCAACAGCAGCTGAGACTCATGGGTATTGTAGTATTTTGAGTTTTCTTCCATACCAAAAACGTTGAACAAAAACATAACAAATTGAAGTAGAGATAACTGAAATTAATCTGGCAAAAATAATAACGTTGCACTGAGAGAATATAGTTGACTTTTCGATTTTAGTGCCAGGGCTAAGAAAAAATACATCAGATACATTTTTCTTTTTCTCTTTTTTTTGTAGAGAAAAAAGTCGAAATGTGGTCAATGAAGTTGAAATTTCAGGATTGAGGCTGAACTTTTAGGAATAAATTCAACTACTAGCATATTGGCGAAATTGCACAACTAAATTTGTTTCAGTGACAAGTAAATAACTTCTCTTTTAGTCCATAAACACAGTGTAGTATTAACACTTTGAAGAGATTGCAGCAAAAACATTTCCAAGAATGTTAATTTGGAAAAATTACACAAACTTGGAGGAGGTGGCTGCAAACTGAGACAGCTCGTGACGGACAGTTGCGAGGATGATGATGGTTTCACCTCTTATACAGAGAGGATGTGTCGTATCAATAATTTATTCTCAACATTTCGACTTTACTGCGTCTTATGCCTGACACTGTTACTGAAAGTTCGACTTTATTCTCAACGTTTCAACTTTCTAATTGTGCATAAAAAAAAATTTAATTGCCCTCCTCTCATTTTCTTCCACTGATACCTGGCCCTAATATTGTACTATAACAAACCTATCAGGGATAAAGTGTAAAGAGTAGTAGTGCAGATGAGTCGGGGAATGATGCCAAATTGTCTCGTACACGGTGGTGCAGCCATTTCAACCCGCCTGCTGATGGTCAATTAAATCTGAGCTGACGTAATAGCGTGTGATAAAACGGTGGTAAAGCTCTTTGATCTACGTTGTGACGGTCGTGAGGGGAAACCGTGAGGCTGCGTTTACTGTGACTGAGAGGAAACGATCAGAAGAAGTATCATTTCTCCAAATCAATCGAGGGATTGATCAAGAAAGCTTTTATGTTTAATTAAAAGCAGAATTATGCACTTTTTCTTACCAACAGTATTTTTTTTGTTCATATTCCTTCCTTCCTTTGTCATTTCAATTTTTTCCGGAATAAGTTCGAAAGCTTTCGTTTTTATTTATGACAAAACGTACGGAGCAATAGTGCAATGATTATCTCAGTACAGATGATCTGTATTTTTTGTATTACGTTTGACAACAATGCAGATGGTATTTTTTTAAGCTGGATATATTTTGTTAGATTTTATTTTGCTGAGCACTCTCGCGCGCACACACACACACACACACACACACACACACACACACACACACACACACACACACACCAGCGCTGGTATTATATTCTCATGATGAGAATGAGAGCCAATACTCCCGTTTCATAATTTAGAATCAGTTGGAGTAAATCTGCAGTACGAGCTGCAGTGGAAGACGGACACTTTTTTGATAATCACACTAAACTAACATGTATTACTGTATGTACAGTATTTGTATATGTTTGTTTATGGTATTCTGATGTATCACGACTATATTGGATTTGGTCTTTCTTTATACTGCATGGGTGTCTGTTGCCCAGGTCTTCCTCAGCCCTGTTGCTTTCGTTTTCTTCTGTGCCCAGTGTATGTGAATATTTGACATTCAGTATTGTTGAATAATGTTGATATCCATATTATATACTGCCAAATCGTGACAGCAGTGCATGAAATGACATTCATGACAGAAATGGATGCAAACAGTCTTTCTCACGGTCTTCCATTGGCTGGTTAGTGCAAAAAGCTTGATGACAATGAATATTGTATAACTGTTTTTAATGATCCTGTTTATGCTCAAATGACGTCAGGTCTGATGAGTACTTTATGTTTGAGTCCTTTGAGCTCACAGTGAAAGGCGGTGATCCAGAGACTGCTGGTTAAAGCATGAACAGCCGCGCATGAGTCTGACCATTGTGGTTTTCACATGTGGCAAACTTAGCCTAAAGAAAAATACTTTCCCAAAGATGTTGCTCGTCTTTGAAAGATGTTACGGACTGTTGGGGTTTAGTTCGAACCAAAGACCACAGACTGTTTTTCAGAATGCCAGGCAGGTTTTTTTTACCATTTTGTTTCGTATGGTTGGCCATTTATCCAAAGGGACTGTACGTAAATTATTTGGGTAGGAGAACTGGCACTTAATACTTAGAGCCCTGTTTTATACCGGCACAAAGCTGCACAGCTCTCATTGGTAGTTTCGGACCAGTGAAGTCGTTATTTTCATGGCCACGGTCTACTTTTGCAAGTTGCAAATATATGTGTGCACATGTAATTTAATTTAGTTTCTAAAATCGTTACTCCATTAAAGGCAGTTGGTAGTTGAAATGTGACTTTCACATATCCGTCTTATTACACACAGCATACACATGCAATTTCAGCAGAGGTATAGCGTCAAAATACGACATAATACAGAGCCCCTGGAGCAGTTTTGGGGGGTTCAGTACCATGATGCGGGGCAAACTGGCACCTCTCCGGCTGCCAGCCCGCACTTCATACTTGGTCCATATGCAGACTTGACGTGGCTAAGTCCCCACAGACTGAGCTAATATAGCTGATTTACAGGTAATTTTCTTGTTCTTTTTTTACTAATTTTCATTTCTTCTTACATTGCTCATGACCTTCTTCCCATGTCTTTGAAAGAAATCAAACCAATTTGCTCAGGTTTCAAATGGTTACATTTTAAAGAATTGTCAGACCACTGAAAAAGAAAAAAAATGAAACTTAAACATCTTTTCTGACCACACCTCCCCCTAATAATGTTCATACAGTCCCTAACTTGAGTCACACAGGTCAGAGCCTTTTAGCTGTGTAATGTTTTTTTAAATAACGTGGCGGCGACAGAAAGAGCAGCTCACTTTCCCGTCCTGCTCGTCAGCGATAGATTCAAAGCACTTTGAAAATTCAGCCTTTTCTTCTTGTGTGCAGTATTTAACTTCGGAAAGTTAAACAGGAAGCAAATTTTTACGAGATGATGTCATCCCTGACCAATGATTTGCATCGAGCCGTTGAAGGATTACATTTTGTACAGTTATGTCTGTCGACTGTTGTGTATATAAACTAAAAACTATTAACACTTTAACTGCCTGCTTCTAACATGCAATTTTTAACTTTCTTGTATTTTTTCCCGTCTCTTGACTGTTACCTGTACAATTACTTTGATTATTGTAAGAGAACGTGTGTCTCTGAATATACCCGTGTATATTAACACTAACTACCTATGTTTGGTTTGAACTCCCTCTTTCTGTTCAATAACTCCTCCCAGTGTCTTATATGATAAAAATAAATGGAAGATGTGACTGAAATCTATCCTCTATCCCTTTGCTCTCCCTTTGCTTTCTTTGCATCTTTGCATCTTTGCTTCTTTCCTTTCACTGCATCTAACAGCAATAACAAACTTCTAACATGATGCGCTGCTGGAGCACTAATAATGGATCAAATATCTCTGATTTTCACAGCATGACTTCATAACATATTTACTGAGTAAACTAAAATATTAATAATTACTTTGAATAGCACGGCGAGAGATTGAAATTTGAATTTCAGTTGAATGTTTTCTGTAGCATCTGTAAGCAGCATCTAAGTATATGTTTACTTGAAGCACATACATAATTATATTTAAATGATTTTTTCATTTTATTTATATCTTTCATTTATATTTTTCCAATTCCCCATTTCTTTTACCCGACTCCCCTCTTTTTTTATGAAATATTCATTTTATATTATGAGCTATATTTTATATTATTTAAACATTTTAATGCTACAAAGATACACCATAGGAGTTATCCTTCCTCTGCCCCTCCTGAGTATGTTTGCCTAACCTTTTTATTTAATTTTATTTTATTTTTAATTTTGATAAATGATAACCATATATGGTTTTTATAAGGAAAACTTGAATTATAATTTTCGATTAAGTTCGATACAACACCGGCTCCCTTTTCAGGTTATATGTAATTTTTTGCAAGGCACAAAAGCGGCCATGTCTATATAAACCTTTCTGTAGTTGGTCAGCTTGGTAACTTGCTACCTGTTACAGATTAGTGGCAGGACATGATTTATGTAATTTATTGAAATCAAATTAATTTATATTTTTTGTGTTATTCCCCACTTCTCTTTTACCCTGCTCCCCCTCTTTTTTATGAAATATTCATTTTATATTATGAGCTATATTTTATTTTATTTAAACAGTTATTTTAATGCTGCAACTTTGATCAATACACCCAAACAATGATACACCATAGGAGCTACATGGGCTATCCTTCCTCTGCCCCTCCTGAGTATGGTCGCTAAACCTTTTTGTTTTATTTTACTTTATTTTATTATTTTTATTTTATTTATTATATTTATTTTTTATTGAATTGCATTTTTTTAATTTTAATTTCATTACATTTTATTTTATTTCATTTTATTAAAAAAATAACAAAATATGGTTTTAATAAGGAAAACTTGAATTATTTTTTACTCACAGAGGCACAAAAGCATTAATGTCTGATATAAACCTGTCTGTAGCTGGTGGTCAGTCTGTAACTTGCTACCTGTTACAGATGACCGACAGGAGGTGTAAATACTTAAAATAATACCCTTATATCTGCACTCAACTACATTATAAAGTATTAATTGTTTGTTTCCATACAGCCCATGAGTACTAAATAGGGATTTAAAGTAAAGTGTTACCAAGAGGCCACATCTGTGCACTTTAAGACTTGTACTCAGTGATCTCTTCTCTTTCTCACACTCACACAAACAGGGAAAGCCAGGAATGTTCATTCCCCCTTTTTTAATTAGCCAAGCCTGGGAGCTCTCATGGGACACAAAAGAGTTCAACTGCTTTTGTTATGCCTGCGGATTCAGCCGTTACCATGGCCACCAGAAAAGTAAAGGCTCAGAATTTGGAAAGCTTCATGGTGCCTCAGCCTGTTTTTTTGCTCCTCCATTCATGAGGCCTGTTTTCTTGCACAGATCTCCTCCGCTGTCTGTCTGAGCCTCATCGCCTGTATTCATATTTTATACAAAAGATTGTTTTGACTGCTCAAAGTGCTCAAGTGGCATCATTTTCATCTTTATTTCCCTGTTGTTTTCTTCATCAGGAGACGCCACGTACCTCGACATCTTCCGGGAATTTTCCCACATGGCGTCACACAACCCGGAGAAGCTGAAACGAAGGAGTGTGCACTTCCGACACTCCTTCAGGTAGTCTGCAAACAAGGAGGAGCAAAATCATGTACTTGAAAAGTGCAACAGCCACTTTTAACATCACAAGTAAACCTGATAGTAAAAGCATCATATTTTGGCCATTAAAAGTCATCCTGTCTGTTTTATTCCACAGAGAAATTCAACTTTAAAGTGCATCAAAGTGAAGAAATCATGGCAAATTTTTGATGCTGTTCTTCATTTTTGTTATTTTTTTTCACAATAGCTGCATTGCTTCTGCAAGAGTCTTGTGCTGTTTTTAGATCAACCTTTTATTTTGAAATGAGGATTTGCTGGTCTTTTCCTCTTGAATGCATTTCTAAATAAATATAGCATTGCTTTTGTACAGTTAACTTTTTGGATGAAAAGCACTTGTTTTTTGTTTTTTTCTTTGTTTTTGTCATTTGTTTGCTGCAGCAGTTTCATTATTCTGATCATGTCTGTTTCATTGAAGGAATATTTTACATAAATACATCTCTGTGTGTGTAACGCATGCATTTACTCCCATTATATTTCATACTTAAACTTGAATACAGCTAGTTTTTTTATTGTATGGATAAATAGTGTCATATCATCAGTTATCATCAACAGTCTTGAAGTCAAAGTGTTATTTCTCTTGATTTTATAATATTTGTTTTGCATCGACTATGCTGGTGTAGTCTTCGTAATATTTTGTTTAAATGTACTTTGCAGTACCACTATGAAATGCAGTGCTTATGTTACTGTATACATGCTGTAGAAGCAAAAAATGCTAATATATCTGAATGAACAGGAATGCAGAAGAAAGATGGATAAAAATAAACATTGTCTGTGTTTACAAATGTGCAGTAAAAAGGTCTCTGTACAGTTTTGCCACATATAATATTTACATTACATCTCCGTTTATAGAAGCTAAAGCAACAGCAACATCTTGTGGTGAAAAGAAAAAAAACCTGCCCTCCTGCATGGGAGGTACAACACTGGTCGATCTCATGTTTTAGATGATAGTTTTTATATGTGTGCTCACAATTTTTTATATTCTAGGCTCAAAAATTATTTATAACATTATTTAACCACCATATCATTACGATCAGATAAGATGGAACTTTTATTTATCTACAGGGAAAATGTTGTGCAGCAGTTGCAGAACAAAATAGGAAAGAGTGAGTGCACATTTTAAATTTTAATTAGATTAATTTTCAACTGATAGTTCCTCTGAAGATTTATTTGAATAAGAACAAAATATTAACTAAATCTTCCTGTGTTTTGATAGTTAAAACTTCCCAGCAGTATCTAAGTAATTAAAAATAGTCTGACTTGTACCAGCTGCAAATTTAAATGATGCACACGTGAATGCATCACTGAGTTTTCTATAGTAATACAATATATGTGATTGTGAAATAAGTTTTACATTATGGGGACTTTTTGGGTGTATTTTGATGCTTAGAACAAGTTCTACTTTTACTTAAATATGACTTTGATTGCAGAATTATTACTTTTAAAACGGAGTGTTTACAGTGAAGTATTGGTACTTTTACCTAGGTAAAGGAGTTGAGTATTTCTACACAACTGATATGTAGTATAAGTGTGAGGTAGCACACATTTGAAATCATTTAATTTCAGCTTTCTTGAAATTTTAAGATGAAGAGGATGAATTCTTCACCGTCACATGCACTTTGAAATTGTGCTTAAGTACAGTCCTGTGGTAAATGTATTATGTAGTTTTCCATAACGGCTTCTTCTACTGATTCAGCTGCCATTACACTGACTCACGTGTCTTAAAATAGATTTAAACGGTGGTCCAGTCATGAGAAATGTGTGAAACTTAGTGAATCATATGATCTTTGGCTCCATCGCTGAAGCCTTTTTTTTATTGTACAAATCATTATTGACAGAAAAGGTTGGCAAAAGAATCTTTTTTTCCCAAAAGCCATCATTGTTTAATTTGGATAGACTTTAAATACTTTCCGAATTAAATCCCCAAAGGTTGAAACATCGAGGGAGAACTCTGAAACTTGGCTCTATGGATGTGAAAGTTTGGGATATGAGTGATTTCCCAGTAAAACAAATATGTTTACAGTATAATATTACATCCTTAGCTTCCAACTTAATTCAGTGATTGGTTTGATTGTCAAAATAGTCGCCCCATGGGGCCCAAGGTGTCAGGGGACTTCCTCAACCTTCCTTAAGAAACTCAAAATGACCACGAGAGACACAAAAGGACATCGGGATGCAAAATTACTACAAAGAGACACTAAATAATAACAAAAAGGGGCAAAACAACCACAATGTTAGTGTGTTTGTTCATATGAGGCCCTTTGCATATCTATGCCCAGGGGCCCGTTGTCACACAATCCACCCATAAGTAGATATTTGGTTATTTCCTCTTCATTTATTACAAAATTCACATTTGTTATAGGGAACATCACAGGCATTTAAACCTTTGAAACCAGAGAAGATTTTATTTATTTTGAAAACATAGCAAAGGGGCAATGATCAAGAAATGACCCACATTTTAAAATTAGTGAAAGGTGACAGGGAAAATGAACTAAAAAAGAAGTAAGAAAGACAGAAAGAAAACTATCAGAAAATAATAGAAAAAATGAGAAAAATACTCAAAATGTTTTGTAATTATTATAATTATGTTTTTAAAATTATTTTAGAGATTTATATATATATGAAATGCTTCTTTTGGAGGCAGGTCAATTCCTTGTTAGTTTGGGGGTTGTTTCCAGTATTTTTTAGGTATTTTCTAAGCAATATTTTGGGCAATTTCTCGTAAAATTATTCAGTTTTCTCAATAAATTGAATTAGATGATAAATAAATTAATTAATTTAATTAAATGATAAATTCCTCATAGCAGAGAGTTTTGTAAGTCTTAAAGAAAAAAATGTATATAATTATTCTTATTGGTTACGCATTAATTGGACCTGATGGACCTGTTGATTCGCTCCATCACTGCAGCTGTTGACGTCCGTCACGTCTCGCGCTGACGTCGCGTCGACAGGAAGTACGGAGAGCAGACGGACCGTGATGATGAAGATGACGATGAGGATGATGATGGAGCTCTGTCTGCCCGGTCGACAGCGCGCATTATGATGCTGTCTGACACCTCCGGTGACATTATGCACATTTTGCTCGCTTCACGCGCGATGTGACTGCGGATTCGGGTCAGGTATGACTCGGGATGCTCGTAGCTAGCTAGCTTAGCCGTTAGCTCAGCGCTCCTCCACCCCGCCGCAGACGGAGAGCTCCGGCAGGCGGCTGACGGCTCCAGCTGCTCCCGCCGCAGCTCCGCACACAGCCCGGCGAGCAGAGCTCACGATGAGGCCTTAAATGTCAGATCGGCGGCGGTGTGCTCGGTCATCAAATACAGGTAATGTCACCCGCGAACAGGTGCAGCTTATCAGGCTGCAGTTAGCTTTTATCGCAGAGGCGTTCAGGGACACCTGAAGGGACAGGGGGCCAAAAACTGAGACCCTGACCCCCCCAAGTGTGTGATCAAGGTGGGACAAAGCAGGTGGACATGGAGGGAGCACATATCAATAAAGCGTCATGGGTGTGTTATCTTTTTACCTGCTTTTTGGGTAATGAACCAGTTAGTTTATTGATTAATGAGTTGATTGAATGCAAAATATGTTAATAATCCATCATTTGTTTTGGTCATATCAAAGTAAAAAAATTAAAAAAAAATATTAAATTGTATTTGTATTGCACCTTTCATACAAGAAATGCAGCCCAGAGTGCTTTACAAGAAAGAAATTAAATGCACTACATCAAAAACACATAAAAAGACATAATAAAACCTGCATGTAAAAATAAAATAAAATCAGAACCGAATACATAGAATACTTCTTCAAATGGATAAAATCCACTTGATAATATTAGTAAAGGTAAGATAAAATAAGGATAAACATTTAGTACAAAGAGGGCATAACATAAAATGGAAAATAAAATAAATAAAATAGAAACCAATTACATTATTAATAAAATAACCATAAAAATAGAGTAAATAAAATGTATAAAATCAAGTAAAAATACATCATCTTAAAGAGGAGAAAGAGAAACGTCCAGTCTCTAATTCCAGCTTCTTCAGTCAGGATTTTCTGCTTTTCTTTGTTTTAGAAACTGAACATATTTTGTGTTTAAACTATAGAGAATGTGATTAATCAATATTCACTGATATACAAAGGACTGTATCTTTAGAGCAACCTGCTTCCATCACTATAATCAATATCTACATTATTATTATTCAGAAAACATCTAAATTAGGCTCTATTTTTTCTGACTCAGAGCACTTCATTGATTTATTTGTAATTCAAACTTTGTCATTTGTACATTTTTATCAGTTTGTATGAATGCAGTTTTGGAATTTTGATCGACGATGCAATGTTTTTTCTTTTTTATGTTTGACTGTTGTTATTTAATAGTGGAGGTATCTCGGAGGTGCCGTGTAGAGAGCAGGGGCGTGTTACTAAATTCTGGTCCCTGTCCAGTGGTTCCTCCACCATTACCGCCCCCCAAAAGTCCAGAATGGCACCCCAGTACTTGGGTGATGGAGAGACCTTGCGGGAGCCCGGTGAACCTCCAACTGCTTGACAGCGATTGTGACACTTTGTAGTTTGTAAAGTTAGAAAAAAAACACAGAACAACAGTCTGTTTGGAAGTAAACTGAGGGGAAACGCTGCTATCCATAAGCAGTCGCTGCGGGCCCCGCCCTTCCTCTCCTGATCCACGTCTCTCTCCTCTCTTTCGGCTTTAGCTGCTTTTAGAGACTAATCTTACTGCAGGGGTGGACTAAACCATTTTACATCTTAAAGGGGTGAGAGTTCAGTGTTTCAATTTATTAATTCTGACAGTTTTCATTTAGATATGGCACGAAGTATTGACAAAAAAAAAAAAATCCAACCAAAACCAAAGTTTTCATTCCAGGCTTTTCGAGGGCCCCCTTTCCATTGGGGCCCTGGGCGATCAGTCCCCCTACTGTGACTGTCCCTGCTTGTAAGATAAGCACTGCGTCACCTCTGTTACTAACGTGTATGGTCCGTAATCCAGCCTCGGGCTGCCAAGTCCTCACGAGATGGTGTCCGTATCCAAAAAGTTTAACACATCGTGACGTTAACGTCTCATCCCCTAGTTTTTTGAACAAATTAAGAAATAGCAAATCACCTGAAGCTCTTCCTACATGTGACTGGGCTTTTTTTTCTCCACTTTGTTATAAGTGATGTCCCGAAAAAAGGATTTTTTTTTAATCTTGTGCACACAAGACAAAAAACATTTGACCTTCCAGCAGATTAGGGTCTCCATATATGTTTTATAGACAGATTAACTGTTAATAGAGGTTTCCACCAATCAGTCCAGAAACCTGGATCAGGTCATCATTTCAGCTTCACCAGTTCCCTCGTCTTGAAGTCAGTGGGATTTTTGTAGGGATTTTCGGTTAGATGCCTGAAATAATGTCTGTGGTTAACACAAGCTGAAGAGACTTTCACGTTTTGTTCGAATACATGAAATATGTCAGTGGATACCCCGTTCCTGAATTCTGAAGCTTTTATGTTTCTTACATAAGGCGGTTGCTAACAAATGGCCTCAACAAATAGCTTTTTACTTCCAGAGATTACATTTGGACTTCAAAAATCTTAACTGTGGTGTTCATTTTTGAAGATGAAGTGCATGTATCATAAATGTTTGTTTGCCACAGAGCTGATTTTCTACAATTATCTAAAATCTAATGAAAAAGTGAAAGGTTTTTTGACGAGGGAACCAGGGTGATGCCAACTTCTGCGCCCGTCTACAAAAAAATCCCATCATCCCTGGAGTACTCTAGTATCTTTAGATGCAGCGGTAAATTAAAAAAAAAAAAGAAAAACACACTAAATTGTTTAATCATTGGCCAAAAATGAACCCGGCACCACCTCCATGACAAACTCTTGGGTCTCAGATGTTGATGGGTGCTGCTGGTCTTTCATCCACAGACATGGCGTCGCAGCTCCAGGTGTTCTCCTCTCCCTCCGTGTCCTCCAGTGCCTACTCTCGCTCAAAGAGGCTCAAAGTGGAGAACCCCTCCTGGGATGTGTCCAACCAGCTGGGAGACAATGGTTACTACCAGCAGAGCCCCACGCAGGGAGCTGCACCCTCCACTTCCGGCTCCAACTTCAACCCAGTGTACAACAACAACCAGGTGCACCCGCCGACAGCCGGCTCGCGGGAGCAGACGGTGGTGCGGGCAGCAGACAGCACAGGTAGCGTTCGTGGACCTCCCTCCTCCTCTTCTTCGTCCTCCTCCTCCAGCCGTCGTATCAAGGACGCAGAGTCCTCCTCCCAGCCGTGCGACCTCTATCACAAGCAGTACAGCCTGAAGAGGAAGAGCGAGGAGGTGGACAGCAGCGACAGCGTCCAGATTCTGGAGGAGCTCTCCGCTCCCGTGGTCTCAAACCGCACCGGTGGTGGAGGGGGAACCACCACCGCTCAGTCCATAGCACACTCCACGTCTACCACCAAGAGCAGCAACTCCCACAGCGAGGGCGACTACCAGCTGGTCCAGCATGAGATTCTGTGCTCCATGTCCAACAGCTACGAGGTGCTCGAGTTCCTGGGACGCGGCACCTTCGGCCAGGTGGCGAAATGCTGGAAGCGAGGCACAAACGAGATAGTGGCGATTAAGATCCTAAAGAACCATCCCTCTTACGCTCGGCAAGGTCAAATTGAAGTGAGTATGTTGATTTAAAAAGAATAAAAACTCCAGGGTTGATAGAAAAAGAGATTTCCTCGTTGATTTAGCCGGAGCTGCCAATGAACATGCGTGCATTTGTTTAGAAGAAAAGAATCAGATCATGACTGATGGTTATCAAGTCTGGAGTTTTTCTTCAGTGTCAAAGTCATCCATGTGAACAAATTAAGGCTTAAAAAAGGAGAGCTTAACATCCAGATCACAGCTAACTCAGTTTCATCTCCACGGTAGCATTACGTTCGCGTTCATATCAGATGGGATGGATGGTGGAAATTGGAAAGGTTCCCATGTTCACAACTTGGCAGTTGAGCTTGTGTGGATTAAAATACTGTGCATCAACAATATAACAACGTGCATAAAATTTGGGTTTATTTGCACGATCTTTGGCTGAATAAATAACAATGACATAGAAATGAACATGAGATTTTACCACTGTAAAATCAGCTTGTTAAAATCTACAACGTGTGCAGTTAAAGTTAAAAAGTTAAAACTACATTACAAAGTAACAACAGCAGAGCTTTCTGGATTTACCTCTGTCTCAGGTGAGCAAAGCAAATTCCATTTTTTTTGTGTCTGTAACAGAGAAAAATGTTGATATACAGATATCCAGCTAACTTTACAAACAGCTTTACAAAAACTGCCCGAGATCATATTTACGACACCAAAAATGAAATTCATTCTAAAATGAACTTATTCTGGTGTGCCTGGCGAAGACCAGAAGTGACTCTGCTAAACGCTTGTAAATAAAGGGAGTGCTAATGTTGATATGTGAAGGTTAGCTGGTGTTTTCTGCATTATTATCTATGACCGAACACAATCCTATCGCCCTCTGCCTGTAGGTGAGCATCCTCAGCAGGCTGAGCACAGAGAACGCCGATGAGTTCAACTTTGTCCGCTCGTACGAGTGTTTCCAGCACAAGAACCACACGTGCCTTGTGTTTGAGATGCTGGAGCAGAACCTTTACGACTTCCTGAAGCACAGCAAGTTCAGCCCTCTGCTGCTCAAGTGCATCCGGCCCATCCTGCAGCAGGTGGCCACGGCGCTGATGAAGCTGAAGAGCCTGGGCCTGATCCACGCCGACCTGAAGCCCGAAAACATCATGTTGGTGGACCCTCTGAGGCAGCCGTACAGAGTCAAAGTCATTGATTTCGGTTCGGCCAGCCACGTGTCCAAAGCAGTGTGCTCCACCTACCTGCAGTCACGATACTACAGGTGAGTGCATCAGCCTGGACTGTGCAGAGAGAGCATTGAATAATATTAAAATAACCTGCTGTGATTGTGTCGTGTGGTGACGTGTCTGCAGAGCTCCAGAGATCATCCTCGGCCTTCCGTTCTGTGAGGCGATCGACATGTGGTCGTTGGGATGTGTCATCGCTGAGCTGTTTTTGGGATGGCCCCTGTATCCCGGGGCCTCCGAGTATGATCAGGTCAGCTGCAGCTCTCTTATATATACTGAATATATCAGTTACTCACCCCATGTTATGTTGAATTTGGGAAGAAATCGTTGTTTTTATGCCTCCGCGCTGACAACAGCCGAGAACGGAGGCATCGTGTTTTCAGGTTGTCCATCCGCCCGTCCCATTCTTCTGAACACCATGTCTCAAGAATGCCGTTAGAGAATTTCTTCAAATTTAGCACAAACACCCACTTGGACTCAAGGATGAACTCATTAGATTTTGGTGGTCAAAGGTTAAAGTTCAAGGTCGCTGTGACCTCATCTGGCTCATTTTTGTGAACGCGATACTCCAAGAACTCCTTACGGGAATTTCTTGTGATTTAGCACAAACATCCTCTTGGACTCACTGATGAACTGATTAGATCTTAGTGGTCAAAGGTCAAGGTCACAGGGACCTTATATTCATCTGATTCTCGTGAAAGCGATAACTCAAGAACACCTTGAGGGAATTTATTTAGATTTGCCACAAACATTCAGTTGGACTCAGTGATGATCTGATCATAATTTGGTGTTCAAAGGTCAAGGTCACCGTGACCTTGCATCCATCTCTATTTTGTGAATGCAATATCTGATGATGACTGAGGGTGTCAGACACACGTGAGAATATCAACGTTAACTTGACAAATTCAACATTAATACTAAGATAAGCAGCTGCTGGCTGCAGCTTCATATTTAATTAACTAATATGAGAGTATTATCGACCTTCTCATCTAACTCTATTATATATCCCAAAACATACAATTATTCCTGTAAGGTGTTTTCAGCACTTAATAACACTCTTAAATCATGTTTTGGAATAACTGACAGTTTAACCAAAGTAATGACCACATTATTTGCATTGGTTTTTGGTTCAAAGTCAACCAGCCCTCAGGTGATAATAACTGGATTAACTGCTGCTTCAACTGACACTTTCTGCTTGTTTTCATTGTCTCTCTCAGATTCGTTACATTTCGCAGACACAGGGCCTTCCTGCAGAGTACCTGCTGAGTGCAGGAACTAAAACCAGCCGCTTTTTCAACAGAGGCCCCGACTCCAGCTACCCCCTCTGGAGACTCAAAGTGAGTGACTCCGCAGAGTGTTCATTTTTTAAATTTTTTATGTAGTGTGAAGGCCCAAATGCACTGACAGCATCAACTTTTTCGTCAACAATCTTGTAAGTTTATATATTCACATGAGTGCTGTCTTGTCATGAGATGGAAAAAAAGGTAATTGTCTAACATATTTGTTTTTATTCAGGAAATTAACTCTGAAATGACAGATTCAATCATTAAGTGTATGCACAGCAGAAACACTGAGGTTCTGCTGTGGTTGTTGTTCTGCAGACTCCTGCAGAGCACGAGGCTGAGATGGGCATCAAGTCAAAGGAAGCAAGAAAATACATCTTCAACTGTCTGGATGATATGATGCAGGTGAGGAAGGAGCTGTTTAATTTTAGTTTGTGGTAATATTCCTGGTAGAGTAAATTCCTTCCTCTCTGCGCCGGTGTTTTGCATTGCAAATCATTTTGAATTTTGATGCCGTGATGCTGGGTGTGACAGCATGCAGTTTGACAAACACTGACTCTGCAGGTGAACATGACAAACCTGGAGGGGACTGACATCTTAGCCGAGAAGGCTGACAGGCGGGAGTTCATAGACCTGCTGAAGAAGATGCTGACGCTCGACGCAGACAAACGGATCACGCCCATGAAGACGCTGAACCATCCCTTTGTTACCATGACGCACCTGCTGCACTTCCCTCACAGCTCACAGTGAGTGCAGGACTGTGACACTGAGGATTGTGGTTTAGCACCACGTTTAGTTTTCAGGACTCTTTGTTTCTGTTTGACGATTTTTTTAAATTTTATTTCACAGTGTGAAGTCCTGCTTCCAAAATATGGATATATGCAAACGCAGATGCAGCGCCTTTGAGAATGGAAAGAATATGTTTGCCAGCAACAACACCCCGAGTGCAGCCACCAACCTCACCGTCACCTTCAGCAGCCAACTAAACCAGCACAATCAGGTGAGAAGATTTCCAAACTTTATCTCTAATCTGCCTCAGGCTCATTGGTTGATCCGCTGTTCACTTGTTTGTATCAGTAGCTCTGTAGAGTGATGGCTGCGTCTCGTTTCTCCAGCACTGCACCACTGAGCCCTTGTGGCTCCATTAAAAAGATCCAAAGGGTTCAATTAAATCAATCTGTATTTAAAATCAACTATTATTCTACAGCTCTAGGAACGTTCCTAACGACTGATTTCCCCGACGTTTAAATAGATTAATCCTGAATTATTTTACACTAATAATTTTAATTTATAATCATTTTACATTTTTAGGCTTTTTTTAATACTCAATAGAGAGCAGCACAATTTCAACTCATCACTTTCCATAATTTGACTCCCAAAACCGAAATACATCTATATTTTTTGTTCTCACTTTACATGTTTCAAAAATGAACACCCATGTTAAATTATGATTTCCTCCTCTTTCTCACTGAACTCTTTTTCTTCAGGCATTGACCACAGTTTTCTCTCCTTGCGTTGTGTCTCACAGATGGCCTCTACAGGCGGCCAGTCCCTGTCCCTCAGCAGTAACGTCCCTCTGCTGAACTACCAGCCCGGCCTCTACCAGCAGGCCACCATCAACATCCCCGGCCTGACCCAGCAGGGCGTGCCGCTGCAGACCAGACCCACCCAGCTCTGCACCCAGACCGAGCCCTTCCAGCAGACCCTCATAGTTTGCCCCCCCACCATCCAGGGTGAGAGAGCAACATGTTAGTGTCGCGTTGCTTCGATGAAAAGAAATCTCATTGATTTATAATTTTTTCATTCTTTGTCTTTTTTATTGTATTTGATATAACATCTTCTCCGTGCAGGTCTTCAGACATCCAGTAAGCCCTCTGCTTATCCAGTGAGGATGGACAACTCTGTTCCCTTAGTCCCTCAGAACCAGTCGTCCCAGTCTCTCCATATCCAGCCCGGCATGCTGGCACAGGTAGGACCCACTGCATCGCCTCCTGCAGCGCTGGAATCCAAGTTCATTCACTTAAGTACAAGTTTTAGGTTCTTGTATTTTACTTGTATGTTTCCATTTCATTTGTGCTTTTACTCCACTACTTTTCAGAAGGCAATTTTGCACCTTTTACTCCACTACAGTTAGTGCACTTACTTCCATATGATGCTTTTGTAATTAAACAAAATTGAATGAATGAATTGGAAGACTTTTACCTGTGATGGAGTATTAGTACTTTTACCTAAGTAAAAGTTTTGAATACATGAGTACACGGTAAAATCGATTTTACTTGAAAAAAAAAAAAAAAATCAGGGAGACTGATTGCCTTGAAAATATAACCCCGAACCCTAATCCAAATACAACTATTATTCTTACTTTATGTTTCCTTTAAATCTAATTGTTAAGGTCACTTAAAATTAAATTTACTTTGTGAAGTAAATTTAATTTTGTGAAGTTGTTGCAACTTTAAAAAAAAAAGGTAAATGAGATCTATCTTTCTAAGTTTTAGCAACTTCAGTAAAGAAAGTACACTGTGCTGTGTATCTGTCTGCTGGTTGCAAACTAGTTCATCATATTTGTATATTAAACATGTTAAGAAAACCGAAGTCCCAGATCTCCTAACGTCATCATTGGCAAAAACCTCATCAAGTTTAAGTCAGACTAAATTGGGTAAAAAGGTAATTTCACTCATCATTTTTAATTTTCAATGTTTCAAACTTTCATAAATACAGCTAAAATTCAAGTAAACTTCACACTTAGATATAAAGTAAACATCCATTAACATTAAAAGTTATATTTACTTTACTTTTTTGAGGCAATCGGTTTCCAACATTTTTAAAGTAAGGTCAACTTATCAGTTTTTACAGTTTATAGACCTGAGACTGTTAACCAGACAACTTTTAAACCAAACGACAGCCCCGTTTCATTTTGGCATTATTAGTTACGCACAACATAATCGACCGCTGGTGACATATATCATTAACTCTGAACTCTCGGATCAAACTCTCTAACAATGACGCACCGGATCAGTTCTGGTTTGTAACTGAAACTCTTGATCCGAAGCAGCGACTCTTCAGTAGAATATAAAGCAGGTTTGTTTGAAATGTGCTTTAACGCCTCCCCTCACACCTCCTCCCAGGCCTCCTTCGACCCCCTGCTGGTCGGCAGTCTGTACGCCTCAGTGGCGGGAATGCCGCCTTTAGGCAGCAGGGGTGCGAACCTCGGTGGTTTACTGGATCAGAATGCCTCCATGCTGGTAAAACACCATCATTAACTGGTTAAAATCTCTTCTTCTTTCCTCTTAGCACATGATGTCTGTCAGCACAGCAGAGTGTGAAACGCATGTGCAGCTCTTCAGTCTGGTTTGTGCTTTTGCTTGCAGCTTCTGGGTCCAGATGCAGAAAACTGTAAATTCAGGACGTAACTGTGCTGTGTGAGTAAATGGTGTCCATCATCAGGTATTAATGGACGATGGAAAGGCCGGCGCATCGGATGGATGCCTCTCTGGAATCCATTTATTCCTGATTTTGGGCTCCTGGAAGAGAATTATCCCACTTATACCGTGTTTAATTGCCAAATAAATTTTTAAAAAGATCATTCATTTATACTTTAATGTGTTCTGATATCAAAAAATCTTCACCAGCCATTACTGGTGACACCAGAGGGTCTGACTAATACCTGAAACAATCATTGTGATGCCGTTAGACTCTTATGCAGTGGAAACGTTCTCTAATGCTGTAAATAGGACGAACTTTAGCTACAACTTAGCAGAGGGAGAAATTTCTAGTCCACTGAGCTCAAAAACATTGCACAGCCAGCCAATTTAAACAGACGGAAAAGGAAAGCATTTATATATGCAGCCTACTCAGCCATGGTAGAATCACAAAATCAAGGAAAAATCGGGAAAATTTTAAAAATAAGCACAATCTCAGCAACTCTGCACTATCAGCCTGCAGGTCGCTCTGTTTCTGAAATGTTCGCAGACGCTCCCGATGCAACACGGAGCAGCGCTTGTGTACAGTCGTCGTCACGCTGCTGGTGGATTCAGGGCGTTACAGTCGTCGTCACGCTGCTGGTGGATTCAGGGCGTTACAGTCGCCGTCCTGTGGTGCTCAGAGGATGAGGCACTAAAGACGACACTCTGTGTGCTAAATAAATTGTAAACAGAGGCTTTGACCGCTTTCCTGTTACCATGGTTACTCAAGAGATACAGGCTAATGCTGTTATGTAGCCAGTGCATTATTTTAAATTGGGGAACAGACAGTGCTACTGGAACTACTTTTCCATATAATGGATTAATGGACAACTTGTTGCCAGAATCAAGTTTTCACTGAGACCACAGTATAAACGAAGACTTCTGCCCGCCAGTATTTCTGATTATTTTTAGAAATGCTGTGGCATCAATCCAAGAAGACGCCTTCACTTCCTCCTCTCTTTGTCTCAGACTAACACGTGCGTTTCACTTTCAGGGTGGCTGTCTTGTTTCTGGATTTTCTCTGTTTTTCACAGCGCAGGACTCTGTGACATGCATGCTAGGCATCAGCAATGTGTTTTCTTTCTTTAAGCTTTCTTTGATATTTTCTGCTTCTTAAGTCCCTTTTAGCACATTTCTGACGCGCAGGTCTCTGCACAGGAATAAATCTGGAAACAGGTGTTGGCCGTGCTGCAGTATTTTGAGGTTTTGGGATTTTTTTTCAGCTGTATGTGTGTGAGGGTTTGCTGGAGAGACGGGAATGCATGTGCTTATCATGCCTTTTATTTCAGTATGATCTTCTAAGAAAATAACTTCTCTTGTACTTTAGTCGACACACGGCACTGTGTTTTCTTCTTAATGTGTTGCTGCTGAAGGTTTTTGAAAATTGCGATATATTAACATGTTTTTATGTATTTGTGCATACAGCAGGGCTGGCCAGCAGGCACACAGCAGATCCTCATCCCCTCCACATGGCAGCAGATGCCAGGAATGGCCATCCACAACCCGGGGCAGGCCGTGGTGCCCGACTCACCCATGGGAGCCTCGATCTCCGACAGTCAGCAAGCATCTGGCTGGAGGTGAGTTTAATCTGGCGGGACTCTTTTTCTTCATGCTGCGTCTGAAAGCTCGAGTCAGGTCAAACTAATCGTAAAACTTAATGGAAAATTTAGCAAGTGCAAGTTAATGTGTTTGTCCTTTTCATAGGGGTCGTCATGGAAGCCAATATGATGGCGTCGGCCAGCAGGACTCCGGGGCTGGCCGTCACGCCGCGTCTCAGAGCCACAACTCAGGGGCCACTCACTCGAGATCCCAACAGGGCAAGAGGTCAAAGGCTCGACATGCAGAGAGCAGAGCCAGGTATCCTGTCAGACTCTCATTCATCCACATTATCTGCAGGATGTTTTGGGGGGCAGGTCGTCCATAAATTACAGTGTTGATGGTTTGATCTTCTGTCCACTTATTCAAAGACAGAAGGGCTGCAGAGATTTTCATTCAAACTGTAAACTACTGTCAGAAAATAGTAAAAAAAAAACAACAAAAAACATGAAAAGACCAAAAAACAACAATGAATTGAGTGCTAAGTGCAATGAACAGAAACAAAAAGATGAGAAGGCCTACACACATCCTCTACATCAATCTCAATGAACAAATACTCAAGTCACTGAAACTTAAAACACACATGTTCGGAGAGCAGTAGTACAAAGTACACACTTATTTATTCCTACCCATATATATATGAATATAGAGCTCCACTGTCATTCAGAAACGGTTAAAAACACGTTAGTGAGCCACATCGTCACGCTGGGTGACCTGTTCCTGTTCACACACTTACATACACATTTACCGTTCTGCAGCGGTGAATACTCACTAGAGCGCCAAATGAGTAACAAATTTGTAAAAATGTATTGTATATTCATGACCTGTTTTTTAAAATTTTCAGTAAAGATCGATGAGCTTGGTGCTGAGAGCTAGTGACCGTGTAGAGAAGAGGTCCAAAACTCCTGTAACATAGGACAAAGAGGAGCTTCCAGTGCTCAAACTGAGAAGCTGGAGTTTGCTAAAGTTTATGATTTTTGCTTGAAAATGCACATGAACAATAAACTGATTATCAGACTAGTCAGCGATTTCCTGTTCTGACGAATGTTTCAGCTCTACACCAAACTCAACCACCAAACTGAATGCGCCTGCAAAAAATGAGTTCCTTTGTAGTGTTCACTTTCTAATCTAAGGGTATAAGAACGCACGATTATTTAATATCTAATTTAAAAGTGAAAGGTAATACGAAGCGGGTATAAGCTGTAAAGGAAATTAATGACAACATAAATATGAGGCACTCTCCCTCTGCTCTAAAATATTCAGATGGATTTTGTATTTGTGTCTTCCTCCCTGCAGGCCTGTGTCCTCGGCCACCACTGTCGTCCACAACACGTCTGCTTTTGCTGGTGACCAGTCTCAGCCCATCGTCATCTCCGACACGCCGAGCCCCGCCGTCAGCATCATCACCATCCACAGCGACTCCGAAGACGAGGATGACAGGAAGTTCCCGGCTGCCTGGTGAGCTCCATTTTTTTTTTTTTTTTTTCACAGTTCTGAGTGAAATCGAGAGATGGTTTTACTCCTTTCTTCTTCTCTCCTGCAGCTCTGGAACAAGCCAGAGGACCAACGTGATCAGCTGTGTGACGGTGCACGACTCCCATGACTCCGACTCCTCCACCAGCAGCCCCCTGAGCCCCAAGACCACCTCACAGCCCACCAAGTCTCTGGCCATCATCATGCCGTCTGTGAAGAGCCAGCCGAGCGAGAGCACAACCCACAAAGCTCCAGCAGCTCCAGGTCCTCCAGGCCAGAGAGCCTGCAGTCTTCATTTTTCTAAATTTTATTTGAAATATTCATTTTAGGCAAACTAATAATCCACTCAGCTCTGAGATTTAGAGGTTAAACTAACCGTTTCTACTTCAAGAAGCTGTAATCAGTCATCTTAGTGCTGACAGTATTCTGTCTGGGTTTGTGCTCGCAGATCAAGCTACGAGCGGCTCTGGAAAATCCAAGAAAGCGCCGACTCAGCAGTCCAGTCGGACAGGAGATTCCAACACTGATCGCCATCAACGGGCCACGTCCAGCCGATCTCAGCCTCTGAACCTGAGTCAGGTAACAGCCGTCAAACGTAGCTGATGTCGACTCAGAAGGTGAACCCATAAAGAGTCTGATTCTGTCCCAGTAACCAACACGTGGGTTTGAATTTAGGTCAATACCACCGTTTCCAATCCAACACAGCTTTATCTATAAAGCACCTTTCAAACAATCATGCAGCCAGACGTCACCAGACTATAGTGTGTAAAAAGCCAGCGTAAAGGCCTTCACAGTAATATATTTTGATATTTTATTTTTATATTATTTTTATATTATTTATTTATATTATTAACTGTAGCGGGATATATTTTGTTCCTTTATTTTAGCCTCTGTGTTCTTATGTATTTTTATTCTAGTGAGGGTTTTTATTGCAGCATCTGCCTCACTGTGATTAGTGTTAACATGAGAGGGCTTGCTACTGTTTTTTAGGTTTTAAGGTATTGACCGAAATAACCCAGTACATTTTGTGTTGTTCATACTCTGTTTTTTCATTTTATATTTTTAAATTGCTTCTATATTTTTATCTCTGACACTATTTCAATTCAGTATTTTTATTCTTCCTTTATGTTAAACATTTTGCACCAAAACACCAAGTCATATTCCTTCTATATTTAAATGAACTTGGCAATAAAACTGGATTCTGATTCGCATTCACTAAAAATGTGTCACACAAGCTCTTGAATACTCGCAAATACACGTTTGAGTATTTACGACCCTTCTGTTGTTGTCTCAGGTCCAACAGTCTGTGATGTCATCATCCCACGACCAAACAGGAAGCAGTACTTCCCTGAGGCGGCAGCCCACGTACCCCCCTCCCGTGTCCTCCCACTCATCCTACCGGCTTCACGAGAACACGCTCTTCAGCTCAACGCCAAACCTGTACGCCTACCCGGCGTCCGCCGCGCTGGCCTCTGTGTCCCAAGCTGTGGACCAGATGCAAGGCGGCTCGTCCCGCCACGGCAGGGCGAGCGGAGCTTACTCCTCCCTGGCGCTGCTGCAGAAGAACGGCAGCCTGGCCCTGGGAGGCTCCGCTCCGGGACAGTACGGCAGCCACCACCAACAGCAGCAGCCGCCGCAGCAGCAGCAGCAGCAGCAGCAGCAGCTGGGAGCGCAGCCTTTCCACCACGCCAGTGCTACTTACCAGCGAAAACTCAACCAGTATCCCTACCTGTAAAGACTGAAGGGCTGCACGGAGACCAAATGGAGACCGAGACTAGAGACGAGCACAAGCTCATCACGGGTGGCTGTGATTAGACTTTCCTTTACTGTCCAGTCCTTGTTTTTACAGCTTCCTCTGATTATTTTAGACGAAATAATCATGGGACGTTTTTATATTTTAATCACAGTCCGTTTCTTTTTTAATCTTTTTCAACTTTAGTGTTTCTTTTTTGTCGCAGACGTCAGGTTAGCGGCGACAAACAGGGCAGTCTGTGGATATCTGAACTGTGACACATTTCTCGTTGTGTTGGCTCTTTGCTTCACTTCGTTAGATTTTAAAACGACACAGGAAGTATGAGGCTAAAGTGCTGACTTTCAGCTTAAAATTAAGGGCGTTTACATCCATATCAGAGAAAACAGCTAAGAACTGTAGCCCAAATATACACAAATTCAACCACAGCTTACAAACTGCAATGCTAAGTACATTTTCAGCGCGTTAAGCCCCACATTTATATTTTATTTGAGAAGTGAGTGAGAAACTGGAACTTGACTAATTGTTATGCTGCTCTCTATTACTATTATTAATGTTATTATTAATATTATTATTGTCAGAATCATCAAATCATTGTTTAAAATTTGCATTGACATAAAAACAATCGCCTTATTTGGTCAGTTTCTTTTGTTGTTAACTTTAATAAGTTAGGTGTTGTTTGTTTCATTTATGAATGTACTGTATGTGCGTGTGTGTGTGTACTGTATGTCTGTGTGTGCGTGTGTGTGTGTGTGTGTGTGTGTGTGTGCGTGTGTGTTATCTGTATTCTTAAGTACACGGAGAAGGTAAGCTACGTACTGTATAATGATGTGTCACTGTGTTTTCCATGTTAATTCTGTTTTAGTGCTGGCCATTGACTTGATTATATTTATATGTTTAGTATGTTGAGCGATGCAGTAGGGTGTGGTATTTAGAGGGGACTGTCGTGTTTTTTACAGTTTTAAAGTTATCTTTAAGGTTGCATGTGTCCGACACGGAGTAGCATTCAGGAAAGGTTCGTAAAAGCTGCGGCTGCACCGGTTTTCAGTGTCGCTCGCAGGCGAATTGTTAATGTTCTGTTTGAAACGCATTAATGATATCGGGGGAAAATGTAAAAGCTCTTGTCTTGTGAAGTGGTGTCTGTGACGTAAAAGCGTGCACATAAAAATCCGATTGGGGTATCACACCATCATGTCAAAGTTAAAGCCATTTAGTAAAATTCACAGTAACACGTTTGAATTGTGATGAATCAAATCCAACAAAAGGTGATTTATTAAAAACCATAAATTGATGTTCAGTATGTAACCGCTTCTAAACAAATCATTGGTTTGGTGAAATGATGGTTGTTCTTACAATCCTGCTGTGTTGTGAAGTGCTACATTACATAAAACACACGATGAACCTTAACCCGTATATACGCAATAAAATCTTCTCAAAACAGAATCTGGGACTCAGTGATGATTAAAGCTGAAGAATCTTTTAAATTACACAATCTCATATATTATTTCAAATTATATCCAGAATCAAAGAGAGCACTTATTCATTTTTATTTTTAATTAATTTGGCAGGTTTTTTTTCCCCAAGAAAACATCGTCAGAAAACAGTAAAATTTACCAGGACTGAAAAGGGTCGATGCTCGTTTATTCTGGAAAACTGGACTTTTTAAATAACACGCTTTTTAATCTGCGATCTTCTAATCTAAGTCCAAGTGAAGTCATGAGTCACTGGTGTTAAAGTCCAAATTTGGTTGAAATTGTTTTCTGTCAAGTCCAAGTCTTTAAATTTGTGACTCGAGTTAAAATCGTGACTGGAGTCGACACCTCTGCTTATTAGTGGCAGAGTTTCCAACTTTTCCACCTAATCACTGCAGCTCTAAATCAGAAAATCAGCTTTTTGTTAAAACATGTTTCCTGAATGGACAGATGACAAAATGCTGCTATAGTCTGACGTGGCATTTATGTGAATCTACGAGAATAAGGCAGAAAGAGGGGAAAAGTCCTTTTCAACCTTGACAGGAGGGGACAGTGAGGACGTTAATGAGACACACCTGTGAGCTGAGAGACCTGCCAAAGGAGGGAAGCCTGGAGGAGAGCAGGAAAAGAGGGTTGAGAGTGACTGAATCTAGTTTTTGGATGTCTTTCGCTACAGAAACAGAATAACAGTGATGTTTATGCTGTTGGACTTTTGAGACTTTTCTCTGCAGCAAAATGCAGTTGGGAGTGTGCAGATCTTCGGAGGATCATCTGCTCGGGTGTGTCGGCTGTGGACTTCCTTGTCTTTGTTGGACAAGTCAAAGTAAGTCTCCTTTTCTTCAACACTCAGTCTTCTCATATTACTGGCTCCAGTTTAATGAGTACTACCGCTCATATTCTGCACTCAGCCCAACCTCATCTATATTTGCACTGTCCCTTAACCTCTATATGTCCTTGGACAGTAAACCCCCCACAACACTTTAAAGACGCATTTATTAAAGGGACAATTGAGTTTCACATCAGACTGAAGTTGATTTTCTGTTGACTTAACAAACTGTGAGTGAGAGATTTTTTTATTTGATTTTTTTTCAGGTATTATTTGGTATCAATACAATATAACAAAGTGATGATGGCAGTGCATTGATGGGTTGTGTTTTCCTTTTATCTTTTGTAATTATTTATTTTTTTTGGCAGTCGAACTAATCGTTGCAGCTCCAATTCATTAATTCATTCAAGATAATTATTAACTGTTATAGTTTTTAAAAATGCATGATGGTTGGTTGCTGTTGACAGACATGCCACAAACTAACCCTTTGAAACCTGAGCAAACTGGTTCAGTTTCATTTAGAAACAAATAAACAAATAAGAAAATGACATAAAAATTAGCAAGAAATTAGAAAAAAAGTGCACTAAAATAACCTGAAATTTAGTAATAAATAAATAAATTAAATGAAGAGGAAAAAAGCAAATGACTTAATATAACAATTCTGTAATATAATTCTGTGATGTGATTATGATTTCTTTTAAATATAGTTTCTTTTTTCACATTTTCCCTTACCTTTAATTTTTTTTCTGAATTTAAATTGATTTATTTTTTATAGTTTGTCGAACATTTCTTACCAAGCTGCTCATTGCCTTTTTTCATATTTTTGAAAGACATTGCACCAATTTACATAGAGTTCAAAGGGTTAATAACTTGTGAAAGGCTTCTGAAAATAAACCCGAGCAAATTGGTGTATTTTTAAAAAGAAATTTATGTACCACAAATTACAAGAAAATTTCATTTTTCTTATTTATGTTTTTAGGTAATATTCTGCTATTTTATGGGTCATTTCTTTTGTTACTTAATGCAATTTTGCAATATTCTTGAAAAAATTCAAGCGAACTTGCTCAGATTTAAAAGGATGAAGCAAAAATAGTTAAAATGTACTCGCTCTGACTTATTATATCTGATCTGCTGGTTTTCTTAGTCCCAAGTGTTAGTGAACTGAGTATCTTTTGGGCTTTGGATGAATTGTATGGAGAAAAACAAAAAAAAACAAAAATCTGAGGTTACCATTTTTTCCTATTCGAACAATGAGTCAACTAAACAACTAACTGTTAATGAACAAGTTTTCTGCAGACTTAAACAAATAACTAAAACACTAAAGAAACCCCAGCAGCCATTTAATTGATAAGAAATATTTATTGTTTACCAGTATATTTGCAGTACATTTTTTATAAAGCTGTGTCACATTATGTTTTCATAAATCTTATCTTACAATCGAAACAGGACCGAGGACAGAGAGGCCTGAAGATCCAAACACTCCACAGGTTACTGCGAAACGAAAATGAGGAATGCTGTGACGTTTTTTTTTTTTTCATTTTCTTTTTTTTGGTCCACGCAAAAAAAAAAGGTGGAACTGCACAAATTAACCAAAAGCATTCAAAATGTACTCAGCGTGTAAATGTAAAGTGATCTATTCATCTTTTGCAAACAAGGACACCAAAACCTGCTGCGAAAAAGCAAAAAACACGAACAAACCTGTGAGATGTTTACAGATGCACCTGATCCAAATGATACTGGTCAAATAAATATATTCCTCTTTATCTGCATCATAACAAGAGCATGAATTAGATTACTTAAGTCAAACAATAGACCTTTACACACAGGAGACACTGACACACGTCAGCGGTGACGCCTGCTTTTCCTTCAACAAGTCAAAATGTTTGCTGGGAAAAAGACACGTTGTTGTCATATATTACTCTGATAATAAACTGTTAATGAAAGTCTGCGCTAAGTTTCGATGAGTGTTCGTTACTGAGGCGGTTTTTAAAAGTTATATTTTTTTTTTTACCCTGTTTGTAAGTAGGACGGATGCTATCTCGCCACGTTACAATTATGAGGTTCTATCAGCGCTGTGAACAACTTTTAGATTTTGAGCTTCAAAGTTTTGCTTTACAAATAGCATAAATGATATGAACCTTTTTGTTTTCTTAATAAAGGTCCAAAATAGATATCATTTAAAAAACAACTAAAAAACACCTCAAATCATGTTAATAAGTTGTCACAAAATAAGAATACAGGAATAATTAAATTTTGACAACAATGTCAGATAGAACCTTATTATTCTAAGGTGACGATCGATTACAAAAACGAGTGAAATTGACCCATTGCTAAATCCCGCCCCTAAAATGCAGACTGGCCAATCGGAGCGTAGCATCGGCTGACTTTGCTCAATAGACTCTCAGGCAACAGCTTCAGATTTCCTTCATTTTCAGGCTGTTTTTGTGGATTTTAAGATAAATATTGTGCCTGGGACACATGATGATGATGCTCGTTATCTGGGGAGGTTAGAGACAGACGTATATTTCTTCTTTCCCTTTCCAAAACTAAAATCAAAACCTGAAAAGTGCAAGTGTAGCTAGCTATTGAAGGTACAGTCGACTAAATAAACACATGCTGCTTTTGCTTTGTAATGATCGTAACTGAAAAAAAATTTGACGCTACTTTATAGAAACGAGTTAAGAGAAAACTTTCAACAATTTTCAACCAGCTGCGTCATCACAGTGTGTGCAGACGAACAGTGTTTGGCTTCACCCGGAGCTACACACACAACCAGCTGTAGTCCAGACGTTTATCCTCAGAGGAGTACTGTGATAATTAATTCTGCTACAAACAACAAAATGAATTGACTTTTCCAATAACTTTCAATGATTTTTACTAATTCTTAATTTTTTTTAAAACCTTAAAAAATAAGACGGTAAATTATTATGGTTATTTAAAGTTTTCCATGAGCGTAGGAACCCTGAAGATTATCCACGGTTGATTACTCAAACAATTTCATGACAAACAACAAAATTCTATGACTTTTCCAAACCTTTCCAGGATTTTGAGCGTGGGAACCCTGTGCTTATCTGCACACACTGAGATGACAAAGAGCTGGTTGAAAATCTTTGAAGTTTCTCTTTATTTTCTTGTATTCGGTCTTGATCGCCAGTGACGCTGTGGTTCACTTTTACACTGTGATCTGTAGGCTTTAGCTTCTAAAATACTGCCATACTCTAACAGTGATGTAGTTTTTCAAAATACAGTAAAACACTTAATTTTGATGCTTTTTGGAGCCAATATTACATCATAAACCTCAAATTCTACTGTAGAATACTGTAATAAATTTGACGGTCTATACTGTTTGAGTACTTTTTGGTACTGATACTGTGGGACAACAGTAGGATGCCTGCAACTACAGCAGCAAGTAGTTCATGGTAATTTTACAAGAAAATTTGTCACAGTGTTATCTTAATCTGTTTTTGCATCCTAAATTTATCCTTCAAATTCATATTGCAGAGCCCTTTGCCTGTTTCTCTTTGGGTTTTTTTTTTGCAAAAATGTGCTAAAATTTCCTCAGGAAGTGAAGTTTGTGACAGCGTGGGCTACATGCTCGCTCTGACCTCTGACAGCTCGACAGCCTATCATAGAAAGGCGGGGCTTAGCAAAGGGTCAATTCTGCACCACTAATAATAAAATACACCTCTAAATTTAGGGGAATATTAGTGTGCGTGACCAATAAACTCCTTTCGTAAAGATATCTCTATTAGGGTTTTTACTGTAGCAGCATTATATTTATTTTTCAGCTTTTCTCTCCGACAGACGCATTGGTACGTGGCAATGAATATTTACACTGTGTACAGACACGCCGGCTAAAATCGACAGATCCCGCAGAACAAACAGTGACATCACCTAGCTGCGCAGTCTCTCTCACCACTGCACCAGGAACAGAAATATCTACTCAGGGTTAAAATTCCTCATATACACACACTTCACAATATCACACAAAGAAATTTGGAGTTGAGCAGCCCGACATTAAAAGTCCGACAGCACACAAAAGGCATGTTAATGACGGCTGGCGGACAGTCCAGGGCTGAAGGGAGGATGTATTAATCGCAGTCAGCAGTGAAAGAGGCCGTCGAGGCTAGGCTTTTAAACACAGAATTGCACACTAGAACATCCCATTGTTTTCGCCGCCCCCCCTCCTCAGGTTTGTCCCTGAAGCACGTGTAGGATGTCGCCGCGCTTTGCTGAGCAGACTGCGAGGGGAAGTGTGTCTTCAGAACTCCTCGTGAACATTTTTAGCGTAATCCATGAGCTTGCTGCCCGTGAAGTATTCGCTGTACTTGAGAATCTCGTCCAGCTCCAAATTGTGATTCTGGTTTTCGTCTGCGACGGCGATCATCTGCTTGGCCTCGTTCAAGGCGTTGTGCTCGTTCATCGGGTCCATGTACTCCTGCAGGCCACACGAGGAGACGAGAGAAGAAAGAGGGAAAAAATATCAGCAGCTGCTGTCAAAAAGAGAATATTTCCAACTGAAATCTTTCTGATCAGAGGGTTTAATTAAAATTCTCACAGACATCAAATTAAGTGACAAAGAATTTAGTCAGAATATAATTGTTTTGATTTGTGCAAAGTGGTTCCACCCACTTAAGTGTCTAATCTGCCAAAAATAATAAAAAAATGTTTTTTCCACCTTCACTGAGAAAATTCAGTTTATTCAATACATAAAGTTTAGACAGAGAAGAGGTGGTTCTCCCTGATAATACAAATTTGAAGTAATATTAGTGTAACCCAGATTATTTTCTGTGGCTACAAATAACAGATGTCCCTGCAACACCTCAGATGTTGGCAGGAGATGCTTAATTGTCTCAGTCTCATATGCAGACTTTTGGCAGAAATATAACATAGACATATATAGACGCAGCATTAACTTTGTGTCAGTGGTAACAGGAGAGTTGTGTTTTTTTCTGTACAAAAAGCACTTTAACATTTACATTTCTCAGCTGATTTCAGTCATTTTTCTTTACATGGGTTTGAAATCTACACGTCGATTAAAAACTCAGTAGTCAGACTCCCAAAACTTCTGACAACAAAGTATCGAAATACATGTGATATTTAAAAAAAAGGCCGCATCAAACCACACTTTTCTTTTTCTCACCTCCAGTTCCTCCATGGTGACGATGCCATCGCGGTTTGAATCGATGACGTCCTCGAACTCCTTCTTCCTCTCTCGCACCCAGTCGTCATCGATGTCCTGAGCCTGCTGGTTCTCCACGGTGCCCACAGGTAGAGAGATGAACTCCGACAAGGTCAGTTTCTTATCACCATCCTGATCTAAAAGCAGAGCACCAGCACATGTTAGAATACATTCATGATAAGCCTCAACACAGAGAAATATCAATGCAAATATAAATGTGCACTGATGTAAGGTACAACCGAAATACAGACCCCCTATTATATTTATTACATAAACACACGTATGCAGACAGTGACAGATGTAAAGCTGCTTCGTTCTCACCGTGTTTTAATGGAAATGTAACTATAATGGACTTTTGTCTAACATGCATATCAGAGCTGAAACAATTATCGATCAATCTGACAATTCTGATCATAGTGCAAGTCATTTTTGAAGAAAAAATGCCAATAATCTGCTGGTTCCAGCCTCTAAATCAGTAAGGTTTTCTGCTTTTCTTTGTTTATAAGACATAATACTTGTTATATTTGGGCTTAGAGGTGTTGTTTGATTAAAGATAAGCAATTTAAAGATGTCATTTTAAACTCTGCGAACTTGTGGACACATTTTCTGTAATTTTTACACATCAAACATTGATAAATTAATTAACCAAACGCTCTGCAGATCACTCGATATGAAAGATGTTCGTTAAATGCAGCCCCAACGCCACTTAACTTTAAAATCTCTGCTACTTTGTACTGTGCCCTCTGAAGTGCCAGCAGGGAATTATGATGCAATGCAGAGCCAGTTTGTCCAGAGAGCGTGACCCAGCAGTTATTAGGAAGTAGGAGGTTGTTTAAATAACCAAGTCATCCGTTTAATACCAGCTGAACGAGCTTTATCAGCCCATCGTAGTGCAAGTGGAACATTAACACCTTCACTAAATCTTATATATCTTTTAAGTAAATGCATAAAAAGCTGCTACAATCAACATTTTTATGTTGACAAAAGACCAAATAACTACATGTATGTTTTGGTTCACTCTCTTCAGCATCATTTCCAGCAGCGGCAGGCAGCTCTTTCAGCTCTAAAAACCAGCTGTGCACAACCTGCTCAGCAGCATACTTCACACAGACGACAGGTGTACCATCTATCAGGCTAGCTTTACCTCAGCTGGTTAACCAAAGTTTAAACCCTCAAACAGAGACAGCAGGTGCCACAGTGGTGTTTATCTTTTTTGACTCACGCTTTCTTCTTCAGGCTCTGTACGCGTTACCGTGAAACAAGTCAAACAGCACATTCGGCATGTAATTTAGACTCCTCTACCGCACAAGAATGACCAACCAGGTGCACCCACTTCTACCTTTGAGGAAAATTTAAGGTATTACAGTAAAAAGCAAGCAAGTCATATCGATTAACAATATGGTGAACTATTAATGCGACCTGTGATTTTTATATTAGGCTTCTTGTATTAGCCA
This sequence comes from Plectropomus leopardus, assembly GCF_008729295.1. Lineage (NCBI taxonomy): Eukaryota > Metazoa > Chordata > Actinopteri > Perciformes > Serranidae > Plectropomus > Plectropomus leopardus. Next base: position 31,277,105 of record NC_056470.1, read on the forward strand.
AAGTGCCATACATTCTGTATTCAGCAGTTTGGGAGCATGAACACAATTGAGAACGGCGGCGTACAGTATTCTTTTTAAGATTTTCTGCATCAATAACTGACTGCATGTAGATTCCTGTGGTAATGCAATGCTTGCAGTTTGTGTGACTGTAATTGCATGATTTCGTTCACTGGCATTACTAACATACGCCTTGACAAGTTTGTAGGGCTGCACGATATGAGGGAAAATTATATTGGGATTATTTTGACAGATACTGCGATTGTGATATGATTGACAATTTTAATGCAAATGGTAATTTTCGCCTTTAAGTTTCATTAAAACTAAAGAAAAAAAAGATGACTATATGATTTTTTTTCTAGGGTCTGTAACAAATAAGCATGTTCCCTTTCATCATTGGAGTATGATTTGTAGGATGAAGCATCTTCGAAATACACATAATGCTTCATTTCTAATGTTATTTTAGGATAAATTTAACCTTGATCAAAAAATTGCAGCTCCTGTAATTTGGATATTTTTCTTGGCCATACTGCAAATTTGATAAAATGTGATATTTCAATTAATTGTGCAGCTCAACAAGTTTGCATTTTTAATGAATTCTCTCAGCTGAGAATACTGTCAGGAAAAACCAACAAATCTTTTCGGTCTCAGAGAAACTTCTTTTCAATCAGTAAAAATTAGCCGTGCATCAGTTGCCATGGCTGTCCAAGCAGGTTTGAAGAGAGACACCTTGGTGACATTGAAAACTCTGTCTTCAGTTTCGACATACCTCACTAACCCACTAATCTCACTTCATGGTACACCGCTCAGGTTTGAGACTAGCTGATAAACACAGGGAATAATTGAGCAGATTCAGAGCCTGATACCTGATTTAACGACAGAGCCAAGAGCCCCGTCAGTCCTGAACTCACATTGATCTAATGGCCGGAGCGCCCTGATACTCTGGATGTAACTGCAGGATGTGTAAATAAACCCGTTTTCCAACAAGTTCCTCTTTTTACCTCACAATGCCAGTGTCAACGGTTTGTTGTCACTGCCTGAGAGTGAGTTGACTAAATATTTAACTCAGGTTTAAAACAATGACATCAGAAAAACGTACCCAAGTCACGCACAATCTCCTTGACCATGTACTTGAGCATGCCTCTGCTGTGCTCAGGATGGAGGAAGGACAGGAACTCCTGCTCATTCAGCAGCTGGTCAGCTGGAGGGTTGTCAGCCTGAAACCAGCGGTCCTTCAGGCTCTCCAAAACCTCCTGAGCTGCAAAGATGAGAAGAAAATTCATCACACTTACATTGTGACTTAGACCTCTGCAGCACACATTTTGGAATTTTCTTGAAAGTATTACGAGCGCTTTCCTATAGTTTTATACTTACTTTCCTCGTCCAGTTTCAGATCTTCGTTATTCTTTATTTTCTCAGCGATCTCCCTTTCATTCAATCCTTTGCTGGCCAGAAATTTGATTCTGTATTCATCCCATGTCACGTGGCCTGTGGACAAAGCATTTATTCAGATTTTGAGTCCACAGAAAAAACTGATTAGTTGACAACACGCTGTTGAAATGTGTCCCACACAGGCTGGAAGCCTGACCGGACTTGAAAAACAGCTGCTTCTGCTTGCTTTGAATTATAAGCAGGTGTGATTTTTCTCTCACCGTCACCGTCCGGGTCAACGGCACGGAAACTGTTCTTGTTCTCCACCGTGGCCTCCTGGAAGTGCTCCTCCGTCTTCTCCATAATCCAGCGCTGCATCTCCTTGGCGCTAACACTCCTGTCCTTGTTGAAATCAACTCTGTGAGGAGAGAATTAAAAGGGAATTTAGCAGCTAACTGAGCCTGAGTTACTGAACATTAAAATGGTCATTTAACTGCTAATTATATTCTATCAGCTGTAATGGCCCCTGTGATCTGTCTGGATTCTGTCTAGTGCCTTTGTTTAAACTGGCCAAGCACTATTACCTTGTAAATGTCATCACATTGACATTTCTTAACCATTTAAGGTGAAATAAAGGTAGAAGGAGGAGGGAGGGGAGTAAATTTCAAGTAATAGTGAAGAGGAAGTTCAGAGCTATGGCCTGGCCTTTTATGCTGGTCATTTTTGGCTGTAACAATGGACTGTGCAGAGAAATATTTGCACAGCTTGTTTTGTTTATTCTTTCTTTTACTACAGGTGCTCTGATATATGGCATCATGTTTATGGCCTGTAGTGTTTAACGGCTTGTGGAGTGAAAAGAGACGTAGAGCGGCAGAGTTAACAATGCCTGCGCTCTGCATCACTTCACATAAAACCTTTGACAGTAACAACACCTTTGTAACAGCAGACATTAAAAAAGGATCAGACTTGGCTCAATATAGCTCGTCCTGATCAGTTAAAAAAATGCTTTGATCGGCCCTGTTTCGATCTTTGAGATCGGATCGGGACGTACATAGGACCATTTGTGCTTCTGTGTCTGACATCATAATTAGCAGCCCCCCTCTGCCCTGAGAGTGTCGGAAAAACACAATTTTTTAAACGTGAAGCTGCTTATTCAGTGTTTTTAATGGGTTTAATCACATGGTCCATTTGTTTTAGAGGAAGAGACCTTTGAGGATAAATCAGCTTCCAGTAAAAAAAAAAAAAAAAGAAATAAAACATAATAATACCGTGGTTTCCCAACAGTTATATCACTTTCTTATTCCATGGTTTTCACAATACCATGTTACTGTGACACGCTCCAATTACATCTAGATCCAACAAACCTTCAGCTTCTCATAACAGTGATAAGTGCAGCCATCACAACATTTAAGATATTTTTCTTAAGGGTTACGCCTCTTTTTGCTTGTCTCTAGACTCGGCCTTCATGCTGCCGACTTCTGAATAACCTGCTCAGCAGCTCGCTTTTCTAGGTCAGGAATGCTGCAGCTCCTGACTGAGATTCAAAGTCTTACTTGGTGAAAATTTCAATCAGCTTCTTTCTGTTCCTCCTGGGCTCCGAGTCCTCCTCGAACTCGTCGAGCTCTTTACCCAGGAACACCTCCTGATGGAAATCTTTATTCAGGTGACCGTCCATCTCCATCTTCACCCCGTTCAGGTGGTCTGGGGGAAGAATCTCATTTTCATCCTTGCTGGGTGGAGACTTGTCTTTGGCGGCTGACATGTTGGCTGGCCGTGCGTGTACGTCCATGGTGTGGAGCAGGAAGTAGACGAGCAGAGACACTGCCAGGAGGTTTCTGCACCACAGTTTCCTCCAAACAGCCATGGTTGCCTGTAGAAGGGAAAAAAGGTTTTTAGTTATGTGAACTAACTCTGCAAATTAAGCTAAGACAAAATAATATTGAATAACATCATCAAGCACACTTATTACACCGCTACCCAGAAGTGGAATATAAGTATGTACATCTATTAAAGCGTGAACTGGAGGTACTGGTTCTTGTACTTCCATATGATGCAGTGTCATACTTCTGTTCTCCATTACAATTTGGAGGCAAATATTGTGCTTTTTTTCCTCCACCACTTTTATCTGATTATTTTTGTATCATCATCTGTATCAGCAAAATACCTAAATATATATCAGATATATTATAATGTAATGTTATAACAAGTTAAGATGAGACTTTATTTATTCCTTAGTAAAATCCAGATGCTACACAGCAGTATAGTAAAGGTAAGAAGAAAAAAATCAATACAGCATTATATCGCAATATTTTTGTGTGGCAATATTGTATCAACACAAATGCCAAGAATTCATTTATTTTTTATCATACATATCATTAATATTACCAGTACAAATTCAGCTGTGGTAGCCTACTAGAATCAGATAATCAGTTGCTTTTTCAGTCCGCTAGATACATTTTGCCGCAATAAAAAAGACCAAGATGAGATGAATAGATGTGTTTCATCAGGGGCCAAATTATCTGTAGCGGTCTCTCCCTGTCCAAAATGAATGGACCTAGTGATAAATCCAGTAAAAAACACTGAATAAAAGCAGTTTTACGTTGAAGGATCTGTGTATTTACAACACAGCACATCATGAGAAGTTGCTATCTATGCTGCCAGACACAAAAATACGAATGGCCTTTTTTAGAGCCAGTGATTTGTTTGTCCGTTCTGGGCTTCTGTAGAAAGAAGGTAGTGCAAGACTATGAACTCTATGGATGAAGACCCGCTCTCTATGTAGCTAAAGACAGCTCATTACAAGGTGACGAAAACACAATCATTTTTATTTACAGGTGATTGTACGCTAATTAAGCATATTTATGATATTATATGGGATTTCTAGTAATACATCCCACTGCATTCTACACACTGGACCTTTAACATCTATAGCACTAATAAAACCTTATGCTTTAACTTAAATGCTGCGTTCAGGCCCTGTCGGATTTACCGAAATTAAAACACGCCCACGGGAAAATCCCGTTCACATCAACTTCATTGTAAACATACTTTTCAGGATGACACAATAAGAGAAAAATGTTTGCAACATTAGACCAACTACAGTCAAAATTTATTCAGAATTACTCAAATATAAGCAGCCAAAAGCGGGGAATAAAATACGAAAAAGCGCATGAGGCATTACAATTTTAGATAAGAAAACTTAAAACGTCCTTTTAACGGATGTTTGAGGTTTATTTTGAACGTTACATAATGTTAAACGATAATTTAGCTTCCCCAAACCTTGACATCGTTCGTTCTCGTTAATGTTAACATTATCCACTTTAATATTATTTAGCAGATTGTGAGTCAACAAAGGTTTCCTCGGCGTAAACATCGGTTAGCTCGCGCATTTAGCCTCGTCACGTCATCCAAATTATTTTATACCGCAGTAATGTTAGCCAGCTAAGTGGCTAACACCAGCAGGCTAATAAAACATTACAGGTTAGCGTTATCTGATTTAATTAAATAGTGTAAATAGACACAATGCGACCAACCTGTCAAGTGCGATGACCGTAAATGACGCTGTGGAGGAAGTTCAAACGACTCTGGACGTTGAGAAATGGCTAACGTTACCTGCGGGGCTGGACTTCCTAGTCAAACAGTGCAGTGGTTCCAGTAAGGCGAGCTGTCAGGCTCCAGTTCCTGTACACGTGGCTCCCCAAAACCCCCCCCACTCCTAAATGTGGGACGGCTCAGTCTAAAAAGTCCTCTGGAGAGACGCTGGTCGGCTTTAAAAGTCCTTTCTGGTGTCCAAGTTAGCGTTAAGTCACTCAAGCGGTCAGCTGAACTGGTTCCCAGCTAGCTGCTAGCGTTGCTATGATACATTTTTGTCAAGGCAACCAAAGTCACGAGCCTGACTTCCGGGCAGCACTTTCAAAGTAAAATCCGCGTTGACTAATTAGTACTGTCGACATGTTCCTGTTCGATGCCCAAAGATGCTTCTACAGTTACTAGAGGTATGTAGAAATATTTTAAAGTAGCTCAAGTTATTTAAAAACACGAATCATGATTTAAATGAATGTATATCTACATATTGAGTCTGCTGTTCACCTAAGGAGCGAGCAATGGGAAGCTAACGTTAGCTATGCTACAAATGAACAGCTAACGTTAGCTATGCTACAAATGAACAGCTAACGTTAGCTAAAAGCAGCATGAAGTGGATTGCTAAAAGTACGTGGTTAAAAAAAAGATACAAAAAATAATGGATTTTAGTTTTAAAATGATTTATTGTAATTGACACAGTTTACATATCTTTCTTAAAATAATGATACATGGTTAAAATGTTTTAAAATGTCTCAAAGTAATTGTTATAGAGTTGAAAATGTTTAAAAGTAATGGATAAATGACTAAAAGAAAAAAAGGAAAAAATGCTAAAATATGGTTAAAGGCAATGTATAAATGTTTATAAATGTTTCTTTAAGTGTAATCCAAAAATGATTACAGTAATAATACAGAAAATGATGAAACTGCTTAAAAAATATATGTATTTTAAATGAGTATTTCGATATTTTGAAATATTTATTATTAGCTAAAAGCAGCATGAAGTGGATTGCTAAAAGTACGTGGTTAAAAAAAAAAATGCTAAATATGGGTTAAAGGCAATGTATAAATGTTTCTTGAAATGTTTCTTTAAGTGTAATCCTCAAAAAAATGATATACAGTATAATACAGAAAATGATGGAAAAAACGGCTTAAAAAATATATGTATTTTAAATGACAGTGTATTTCGATATGTTTTGAAATATTTATTCATATTGAGTATAATTATTATATTGTTATAAATATTAAAAAATATAAGAAGTTGAGAATAAATAAGAAAATCTCACAGAATAATATAGATCTAATAGGATAATTATAAAAAGTCCAAAATTGTAAGATGTAGGCCTAGATAGAAAAAGAGAAGTTGAATGAATAGTAAAAGGTAGAATATATGCTCTAATGATGTGATAATTTTTGTTTTTGTTGTATTGTGTCGGTGTCGCATAGATTCTACAGTTAATGTGTTTAGTTTATCTCTCATGTGTACGGATTATATGATTTAAAAATAGTTGGCTAAAAGTAATGGCGGTAATTGAACAAAAAACCCAAATTAACACAGAAGCAAACATGACAAATGAGTATTTCAATATTTTGAAATATTTATTATATTATTATTATTATTATATTTTAAATTATTTAAAAAAATAAAGCGTTAAATAAATAATAAAATAAAACGTAATAGGTAGGCCACAAATTGTATTGTAGGCCTAGATAGAAGTAATGAATAAAAAGGTGAAATAGCTTAAAGAAATTGTTAAATGTGGCCAGCATAGATAACGTAATGGTTAGTTAAAATAACGGATAAATGTTTAAAATAGTTGGCTAAAAGTAATGGCGTAAGTGAAAATGTAAGTGAACAAAAACCCAAATTAACTACAGAAGCAAACATGTCATAGTGTTATTGTTTTAGGGGAGGCTTAACTCTTTTAAAAATGATTTTATCCTAACATATGCTCAAAGTAATGTTTAAAAGCTTAAATAGCTAAAAGTAGTTAACGTGATTGCAAGATAAATAGCTTAAATTAAGGGATAAATGTTTGACATGAATGAAGTAAAGGTACAAAATGCTGATAAACTGTTGTGCACAAAAATACACAGTTAAAGCAACATGCAATTGCCTTATAATGTGGAAAAAATTGTTTTATTCTCTCACATGCCATCTGAATTTCTCTTTTATTTTAGAGGCAACATTTCCAAATTTCCGGTTTTGTTCTGTTTTGCTGTAGAGAGCTTGACACTGATGGCTGCTGCTGCGTTTTTAAACAGATGTGCCAGAGGATACAGGAAGTCTGATGACACCAGCATGGAGCCATACTGGAAAGGTACTGGTTAGTTGTTTGCACTGCTTGCTGCTGCCTCTGGGTGGCACTCTGTTAAATGTAATAATCAAGTGGAGGGAAAAGCAGTTCATACATCAGAAGTTGCAAAGTAAAGAAAAAAATGCAGTTGGCACTCATGCAAACGTGTTATTTATTCTAATAAGAGTATGAGAGGGCTGAATTCCTTTTAGACAAATGAGTTGATTGTAGGAATACCCAGACCAACAATTTGTTCACACGAGTCATATATTATTTACTGAAACCTGCAATTTACAGCACTTGAAATATAAGTATTACTGCAAATCTTTTTCCTAATAGGGCACTCAAGAAAGTGAGACATTTTGCAGAACATCAACACAGAGTAAACCAAACAGGTATGCGCTCTTGTATATGGCACAGTCAGTATGCTTTGGCAGGCTTTCAAGCAACAGATTACACGAGATAATGCCTTGAGGTCACAAAAAAGTACACTTCTATTTCTTGCTTAGATGTAAACACAGGGCTTTGGTAGAGTAGACTAATATTGAGCCAAAATGACAGACGCTCTCAGACAGATACATACACACAACTTGTCTGCCAAAGAACCTCTTCAGCTTGAACATTTCATCTATGAGATAAAACAGAGCTGAATAAGCGAGTAGGGTTGCCAATAGAGGCGAGGGAGAGGAACAGAGAGAGAGAGAGAGAGAGAGACGGGGAGAGGGGGAGAAAGAGCAGCGGGGAGGGAGAAAGGGTGATGATAAAACTCCACTGCGAACCCTTCTGTAAGCTCAGTCAGAGCAAAGGAGCAACTGAGACCAGAGGGACAGAGAGCGTGACTGCAAAAAGGGGACCTGTCGCACAACAAATCACCGCTCTGTGATGTTGCATGTGGTGACTTGTTGGAGTTAGCAAGGAGTTGTGTCAAAAAGAAGCAGATGAGCTACCTGTAAAGTGTGTGAGAAGAGAAGAAGTTTGGATAAAGATCAAACCTGGACTTCATCCATCTCCTCTTGGGCTTTGTTCCCTCCGCATCCCGCCGTGGGGTGCACAGTGTGCGGACAGACAGATTGATTTGAACACTGCATCCTCTGATGAAAGCCCGACTTTTGCGGCTTTTTCCAGCCACCGCACAACTTTGCAGGAGTCTGGATCCACTGCTCAGTGTGAGAAACAGCAGGAGAGAGCGGGGGGAAAAAGAGAATATTGCCATCCATCTCTAGCCCACCCTCAGCTTTGGACGCCCCTCCTCTCTGCCTCTTCTTTTGCCCCCTGTATCCCCCCCACACCCCTCCTCCTCCTCCTCTCTACACCTCACCCCCCAACAGAGCAGAAAGCGTGAAAAATCTCACTAATGGGTTTATTTGCTGTCAGATCTGCGCCGATCTGTCATTCCCTTGGACCATTCTGCTTGACACATTTCATAGTTGAGTAAGCCTCCTAGCTTTCTGGCTGGAGTGAACAGTGCCCCTGCGACGTTGTGCTGGCTGAGAGCTCATCAGGAGGGGAGCAACGGCGGCAGCAGTCAGTCTGACAGTCTCTTGGACAGGGAGTCCCTGAAGCTGCATTCCTCTGGTCTCCTTCCCCCCGTTGGGACTTTGTCAGCCTTGTGGGCATCCTCAGCTTCTGCCTGATCGCTCTGCTGCAGAAGATTCGGGCTGTTTCTGCAGAGATTCTGGTCCTGATTGAAGAAAAGTGTGAAGATGTGGTGTGGGGCTGGGCCTCTGGCCGTGGTGGCGGCAGTGTTTTGGACTCAGTGTGTCCTTCTGGATGGGGTGGATGCCAAAAAGGAGAGAAAAAGGCCAAAGGAGGCCACCCCACAACACACAGAGACCTACAATGCTACTATGTCCAACAGTGAGGAGGTCGGTGGCAGCATCAAGGTAAAACTGATCTTTCTCGATACATTTTACTGCATCTATGAGCTATTTCGATATGATGACATATCGACACACTCGAGCAGATTAAAGTTTGAAGTCAAGCTGCAGATATGTGAGATATGTGCAGGCGTCTTGTCAGCACAGGCAGTGCGCAGGGCAAATGAATTGTGGCAAAGGTAAAAGCTGGGACAGGACAGGTGTGCCCTGCCAGGTCAAGCTTCAGACAGTGAGACGGACCGAAATGTGTGAAACACTAAATGGATGACTTCCGGAGGTATGTCAGGAATGTGGACATCTAAAGGCTGATCAATGCATCAATTAGTACGCACGGCGGGTGTCTGCCACCAATTTTCTGGCCTAAGTGAACAAATCAGGATGTGGTAAAGTTTCATGTATCAGAAAGGAGATAAGATGATATAAAAGAGGATATTGTGGTGTTGAGCTGCAAAGATTAATCGATTATCTGTCAATGTGTTAATCATCAACAACTAATTTTATAGTTGTTTAATCGGTTTAGGTAATTTGTTAAGGGAAAAACAGTCAAATTCTATGATTCCAGCTTTTTAAAGATGAATTTATTCTGACTTCTTGACTACTATTTAAGGACGTCATCTTGATTTTTGATCCACATATTTCACCATTTTCTGACATTTTAGAAACCAAGCAACAAATCGATTAATCAATAAAATAATCAACAGATCAGTCAGTGATGAAATTATCATTAGTTGCAGCCCTAATAAAGTGAAATAAGATGCTTGAAAATGCCTTCTGTGCAACAGGAAATGAAGTTATAAACAGAAAAACTGAAGATGAACAATAACGAGATTTGTTTCTATGTCAAGTTAAAAAAATAGCTATAACTAAAGATTCCAGCTACATAAATGTGAATATTTTTCTAGTTTCTTTATTCCTCTATGACAGTAAACTGAATATCTTTGGGTTGTGGGCGAAACTAAATATGTAATGACGATGTCTCAGGCTTTTGGGAGACATATTTTTCACCATATTCTGACATTTTGTAGACCAAACAACAAATTAATTAATCACGAAAATAACTGACAAATTAATTGGCAAAAAATAATAATCATTAAGAAGACAATCATTAGTTCTAGCCCAGATAAAGTGAGATAAGATACTTCTTAATGGCGTCTCCGAATCAGAAAATTAAGTTATAAACAGAAAAGCTGAAGATGAAAAATCAAACGTTTTGCTGTTTTCTAGAGAAACTCGTTTCCATGACAAATGAAAAAACAGTCATCTGTAACTCAAGACCAATGTTGTTTTTATTACAAACGTCCTCCTCCAGCAAAACTGCCTCACAGTGCTACAATTCAATTTCCAGGAGCAACAGTTGGCCCTTGACTCTGTTATTTATTGGTTTATTGCTGGTGTTGCATATTTGCGAGGGTTTCCAACAGCCTATTTGTTTTGCTTTCAGCCCACCCATTATGTTGGCATCGTCATATAACTCTCTCTGCCCTATATACCAGCCTCCAGCTCCGACCTGCCGCCAGTCTCTGGAATCCTAACCGTAACCTTCGCCGCCTTTTTTTTTTTTCCTTGAAACCGAGCAGTGAGGTCTCCTTTGTATCTTTAAGAACACATTGTAGGTGGTTGTGGCCTGGTGGTGTTTATTTGACTTGGTTTGCCCTGTAAAAGCAGAGGCTATGAAGGATGACCTTGTGTCAACCCTCGAGCCTGCTGAAGATTGCACCCCACTGGGGTTTCACTCCTCCGTCTCATCCCACAGGGCGCCGGGTGTCTTCACAAACAGTTTCCCCCTGAGGTCCCTCATAGGCCCGCAGCCATGATGTAACTCCTGGGAAAGTTAGGTGGGCAGATATTTAAAGACCTATGGCGATGTTGTTCCCAGCCCATTGATTCTGTCATTCACAGGCCTAGTCTGACTCCGCTGTGTCTGGGACATCCGATAGGGGCGGTGCGGCCCCGAAAACTGGGGCAGCATGCCGTGTAAGCCCCTCACAAAGCCCCATAGAAAGGGTCCTGAAAGAGAACACCTCGGTGAGGATTAGCCCCCTGTGCCTCCCTCTCTAACATTCTTTTCATCTCATCTCCCTCAATCAGAGGCTAATGACATAATCACTCTTAAGACGCAGTGTTATGCCAGATAGTGTCTTTGCCAAACATTGTCACCTCTGATGAGAACCTGAGCTTTAAGCTTGACATCTGTAGAAGTGGTTGTATTCAAGGTCGCATTTGTTGGTGCCACCCTATACATCGATGATGCTCAACTTACGGACCGCGGGCCAAATCTGGCCTGCAGTCCGTAAGTTGAGGGTGCCGGGGTGCCCCCCCCCCCCCCCCCCCTTCCTAATTCCCAACAAAAATAAAATTATTCACACAGGGAATTGTTTTTGTAGTTTTAGTTTTTTTTTTTTTTTTATCCTCCACTGGCAAAAAGTGCCAGTGGAGGTTCGAGAAATGTCCTAAAATCCTAGAAATGTCCTAATGTTCGAGAAATGTCCTAACATCCTAGAAATGTCCTAATGTTCGAGAAATGTCCTAAAATCGTAGAAATATCCAAAAATCGTAGAAATCTCTCAAAATCTGAGAAACGTCCTAAACTATGAGAAATGTACTAAAATACGAGAAAAAACCTAAAATTCCCGAAACATGTTATGGGGCTGCTGCATCTGGCCCCTATCCAACCGTCATTTTGCAAAAGTGGTCCTCAAGCAACGCAAGTTGAGTATCTCTGCTATACGAGTTCTTCTGCTGAAGGAAAAAAGAGTGCCACACACGGTGAAAAGTGGTAAACTTGCTTTTCTTGGGTAGTTTGTAAGTTTATCCTATTACACATCTGTTAGGTCCCAGAGAAAACAACACGTCCTTTGGAGCTGCCTTGGCAAGAAATTTGTGTTCTCAAACAAGCCAAACATTTACACTCCACATTTACATGTTTTTCCCTTGTGCCCAGTGGAAACAGTGGAAACAGTTCTTATGATGGCATTCTATCTGACCAATCCCGTGTGTGGGCTGCTGGCAGCGTGCAGCCGTACTCTGCATTCCTCGGGAGATTTTCCATTTGAAAGCGATCACAATAGTGAGGTGTGGAGTTGTGCTGTGAGAGGAATTTTTTTAATGAGATGATAAGTGAAGTACATTTCAAACAAATGTGATCTCTGTGAACCGTCACGTTGGACAATTTTTTTGTTTTTTAGAGCAAAAGGTGCAGAGCCTTTTTGCGCCGCAGTCTAAAGATGAGAGGAATCTGTCACTGGTGAGAGAGGTGAGGGATCTGTGATGGCTGTAATTGAGGGAGTCAAGTCAAACATCACGCCTGGCGTGTTGAGTAATGGCTGGTTTTAGCCCGAGGCGAGGGTTTTTGTTTCCTCTCTCTCATCCCCAGTGATGATTAATGCAGCAGTGTGTGGGACCTTTTGGACCAACATACACAAAAGAGACAAGCCGGAGTCCCACAGGAAACAGCGCCACTGTGAGAGCACACACCTCTCGTACACTACCGATGGTGTGAACTTCCTATTGTTGCATGGTAGTGAACTCCGCTTTCAACATGTCAGACCACTAATAAGGTTATTTAACTTTGAAATTACCTAATGAAGTCATCTGAGAGCGAGCGAAAGATAAACACGCAATAAACTCTTTTGTCATTACATCTGAAATCTGCAAGTAAAATAAACCGTGCAGTGTTGTGTTTTCACCGCACAGACACAGAGAGACTGTTTTATTTGGATTTAGTTTCATTTATAATAGCTTCAGATGGATGCCAGATTTATAGAAATCCCTTAATCTTGCCTGATTCTTATCATGTGCTGGTCATGTTCCTGAAACCATGATTTCAGAATTATACACTTAACAGAACATTGGTCAACTATGGCTCCAAGATTAAACTATTAGACTACATACGAGAGCCATTTTATCGACAGTGAAGAAGGATTTTTTTTCAGATTACTCTGCAAAAGCTCATGATGTCCAGTTGAAAAAAAAGAATTACAGAGTGCTGACACTTGAATATTTAGTGTTACAATTTTTGTTTGTAAAACTTAAAGTAGATGCCAAAAAACAATAGATTACCCGTTAAATACACTTACTCGCTTTCTTGCTTGAAGTTAGACAAGAAAATTGACACATTCTCTTATCTTTCCGGTGAAAATGAAGCCACTGCTAGAAGACAGTTATTTTAGCTTAGCATAAATACTTGAAACAGCTGGAAACAGCGAGCCTGGCTCTGCACGAAGATAACAAAATCCCATGGGGTTATATGCTCTATTTGTATGGCTCAAACAAGATTCTAACATCTTAAAGGACAACTTCTGTATTTTTCAACCTGGACCCAATTTTCACATGTTTTTATGTCTATGTGACTAATACGACTGATGCTAATGCGAATTTTTAAAGCTGTTCCTGTTTTGAGCGATAAAGCTGCAGTTGGTAGCAGGAAAATAAACTTCAGTGTTACTGTTTGGGCCATTGTGCACCATCAATGTACGTCCACTAAAAGTTTGTTTTTGCCATTGATGGGCTTAGATTATTACAACATTATGGAAAGGATCCCTAAAGAAATTTGCCTTTTCTGTGAAAGAATAACATGTTTTTTGTTTAACCAGAAATCACCATCGCCAAACCCACCAGACTCCATTTGAATAAACATTAATTTTAGCGTATTTAGAGCCAGCATATTTTCACATCTAATTGGGTGAATTAAGGGTTTATTTCAACCAAACCAGAGCTGATGATTGTTGGAACAGCAGAAAGATGAACCAAAGCTGTTTTTCTGAGTTTTATTTTGTTTCTGTCAACTTTGAATAAAGTGTGTTTAAAGATGATAAATGTACTGTTTATGTAAATGGAGTCTGGTGGGATTGGTAATAGCGATTTCGGGGCTGTTTCTGGATAAACAAAAATAGTTTTTAGAAATTAGACCTTTAATCTGTGAGCAAATTGGTTTGGTTTGAAATTAGTAGATTTTGATTATTTTTTTTAACCTAGGGAAAATGTCTAGGGACGCAAGAAAAAAGCTATAACCATTATAACTTCTGCTATAACTAACTATATATATATATATATATACAAAAAGGTCTGTGTAAGGATCCTTTCCATAATGTTGTTACACTTTTACTAACAATCTGAGCCTGTCAGTGAAAAACGAGCACTTTCAGTGCACGTAAATTGATGTTGCAAAATTGTCCGTTACATGACATTGCAGCCTTTTTTGCTGCTGCCAGCTGCCACAATCTCTTTCAATATTCGGCTCCAGATATTGATCCCATTAGTCACTTGGACACAAAAACATGAAAAAATAGGGTCCAGGTGAAAAAAATATTGAAGTTACCCTTTAATTAGAGATCTTTAAAATTGCTGGTGTGAAATTTTGGGATTAACAAGGCTGGCTGTCCCCCCTGTTTCCAGTCATTATGCTAAGCTAGGCTAACTGTCTCCTGGCTGTAGCTTCATATTTAAAATCTACACATGAGTGGTATTTAGCTTCTCATCTAACTCTTGGCGAGAAAGCGAGTGAGCATATTTCCCGAAATGTTGACATATTCCGCCAAAAAAAACCACTGACATTTATCTGGTGTACAGCATCACAATTTTGCAGTTTCAGTTAAAACCCTGCACCCCTCTTAGTGTCACATTTCTGCAGCTCCTTGTAAGTTGTAACCCAACTCAACAACGGGCAAATTGGTTGCATAACAAGAGCAAGAAAAGAAAAACAGAACCATTTACAGCGTAAACTTATACTGTAACATAACGCAGAGCCACAAATGAATGGTGTAAAATGAGGCGGATCTAATGACTTCTTACCTGAAATGTTTGGCCCACAGTCGAGCCACGGGGCAAAGCTGCGTACCTGAGAGTGGATCTGGATCGCTGTTGCTTTTCGTCGGCTCATTTTACCTCCCACAGGGAAAATGAGCACTCACTCCAATTTCAAAGCCATAATTCGTACACAAAACAGATGTCACACGGCGTTCAAAGTCTCCCTCAGCTTATATTGCTTTTTTATATCGAGAAGAAGCCAAGATTGTTACGGATGATCCTCTTGAGCGTAAACACAAATTTATGCACTTTCTCTCACACATGATAAATGTATACACACCTTTTGTTGGGACAACAATGACGGTAAAATCAGCCCGCCGTGTGTTATTAAATTAAAAACTATATTGCATTCACACCTCTAAAAAATGTTTCTTCAGCACTTGTTGAACTAATAACAGCATCCTCATGGTGTGATAGAGTAATTATGTTTTGCGCACAGTGCTTGCCAATTGAGTAATAACACAGTGAGGAGAGAACAGAGTCAACATTGCATGCCTAACTGTATTTAGCTCCTCAGCGATAAATCCTCAAGGCAATCTGTTTCTGTGAAGTGCAGCGGTGGGGAACAAGGGGGTGGGTGCATGACGATTGGGATGCACGCAGGTTAGCAGGATCCCCTTGTCCCACACGGCCCGGGGATCCCTGCCTCCTGGGTTGGGATCGGCCCGGCGTTAGGCCCGTCCACCCATGCATGGATGACTGCACAGGGAGCAGTACAAGGATGTAAAAACAAGAGATTAAAGAAGCCTCTCCATCATCCTGTCCAAGCTTTAAACCTGCCTGTGCAACATTTTATCAGCAGCAAAAGGTTTCATGTTGTCGAGTGTGCGCGAGCAGGTAAAAAAAGAGATAACCCGTAAAAGAAAATAAGATAAGTTGCACACATGGAAGAGTTCAGGAGCTGCCTGCGATGGAGTAGAGTTTCAGTATCTGGTTGCGGCTCCAGAGACATGTTTTAACAGTTGTGTTTGTGTTTTTGGTGGCATGCTGCCCCAGGGAAATAGTTTCCATTTTATTGCTTCAAATAAATTCAACCTAATTTTCCCCAAACTACATGACAAACACACTTAAAGCAGTGCACATAAAAAGAATCATCCACGCAGTCCTAAATTATTCTTTTATAGGTAATAAAATCTCTTATGGCCTCTGCGAATGATCAAGTTAATTCACTAACTGATCCAAAAACCCTCTAAATTCACTGTGCTGTAGGTTAATAAAACAAATTCTGTTCACTTTAATTGTGTAACAAGATAATCTGTGGTTGAGGGTGATAAAGTATTTTTGCTCAAATATTATACATAAGTGCAACTTTGAGGTATTTGTACTCCATGTTCTGTACTTTTCAGGAGCAAATATAGTACTTCTTACTCAACTATCTCTGTCAGTATAAGTTCTTTTTTATAAGTAGTTTGTTAGTTTATATTTTACAGAAATCATATAATAAGCTCATAAACCTAAGCAAATTGGTTTGATTTCTTCCAAAAACATGCGGAGAAGGCAATCAGCAACTTAACAAGAAAAGTAAAACAAAAAACTAACAAGAAAATGGCTCAAAAAAAGAGCAAAAAATGTTTTAAAAATGTTTATTTTTTTTTCTGTAACAGAATAATTTCTTTAACTTGCAATTATAATGATGATATGTTTAGGTTTCTGAACATTTTTCCATAGTGTTTTGATAACTTTAAGTAATTGTAATCCCCTTTTTAAAACTAATCTCCTCTAATTTTTATTGTCAACTTTTACAAACTCCTTGCAAATAGCTTTTGAAATGCATCTGAGTGCAGCACAAGAAAACTGATGTCCAACCAGGTTTTAAAGGGTTGAATTTTATACCAGTGGTTCCCAACCATTCTGTTTTTTTGACCATTTATTAAAAAGCAATGTCTAGTCGGGGCCCTTTATCATGTTTGTGTGAGCTTTTAGCAGTTAGAAATAGCTGTTAAAGGCCAAATATTTCACAACAAAGTTAAAAGATTAGAGAGAACTCCAAGAAATATACACAATTTGTGTTGCAGAACTTTGTTTTTTCTTTTCCCCTACCTCATTAATCATCTCATGACCCCTTAGATTCATCATGTGACCCTTTGGTGGGGCTTGACCCACAGGTTGAGAGCCTCTGGACTGAACTAGCTAGCAGAAAGAAGTTAAAGGAATAGTTTGACATTTATAGATGCACAGATATTCGCTTTGTGGAAGAGAGTTCAGCGAGAATAATAGTGCCACTGTAATGTTGTCTGTTAAATTTGAGGCTACAGTAAGCAGTCTGTTAGCTTAGCAAAAAGACTGCAAACAGAGGAGAGGAGCTAGCCTGTCTGTATCCAACAATAACAAAATCAGCCTGTCAACACCCCTGAAGCTCGCTAATTAACACGTCGTATTTTACGAGGGTCTGTGTAATGGACTCCTACTTGGATGGGCACAATAACTTCTTGGAGTCATCAGTGGTTGCCTGGCAACCGCCCAGAGGATTTTATAACTGAACCAGGCTATTTCTAATCTCTGTGCCAAGCTAACTGACTGCTGCTGTCACTTTTTCTCTAATATTTCTGTACCAGCAAACAAATGTTGAACTATTCTTTTAAAACTAGCTCCCTCTCCCAAACAATGATAAAATGCACCAGTGTCATATATTATAATCTTTTGCCTAAAGCTACAGTCAGTAACTTTTTTGAAAATAACTTTTGTCAAATTTGCTGAAACTGTCATTTCATCCTTACAGTAGTGCCAGCCCGTTCTCACTCTGAACTTATAAAATAGCACTGCTCTGTCAGTGCTTTTGGCATACGAGCGTGATGCCAAATGCTGCCTTCCTTTTACAGCCGAAAATGTGGCGTTGTTATTATATGCTGGCAGATGGCCGGACGGCACTGGGTGTGTTGACATGCAACGCGCACAGACGGATAGAATCAGTTGTGTTTGCATGAAACACTGAAGGTAATAACGCTGCTAGTAATCACATAATATGTGAAGCATAAGTGTGCTTATAGGGTGAGTGGGTCGGGAGGTGGATGGGTTCCTAAAACAACTGACCTTTGTGCGGTAGTCTGGAGTTCGACACCCATGTTGACGCAGGTTTTTTCTACATTTTATCATGTGCCTCTTTTGCAAAAAAACTAACCATCCGTGACTTTGTTGCCTAATCCTAACCATCATGACAGTCTGCATTGGTTGCCATGTGCTGTTGTGTAAACATAAAGACCGCGCTGCTTCGTCCCACCATGTGCATTTGTTGACATCACTGAAACGGCGTCCTGGAGCGTAAACAGCTGACGCAGAAGGACCTAAAACGTCATAAGTCGGCATAGGTCGCTGAGAGAGCAGCACCGCATGAAGAGTCGGGATGAGAACGTGTTGGTAGTACATGAGACAGATAATCTGTGAAATAATCAGGTTCAACTTGCTCCTCCTGGTGCAATGAACGTTTTTGTCCACCACCACCGTGGCTGCTGGGCTCCAAAATCTACCAGAGACTCAATAGATTACCAATGTTTTTTTGGCTGGTGAGTGAAGCAAATAAAGTAGCCACTTGCATACTTTACCAGCATTTTGCTGGTGGCTGGTGTTAATTTCCAGCCCTGCTGAATGAAAACAACCAATCAGAGTCAAGGAGTCTCTCACAGTTTCAATTACTGCTTGTGCAAACTGTGCTGCCAACAACAGCATACACAGCAAAGACAAGTAAACAAGAGACTGTTGATGAAGCTTGCTTTCACTTTCAAAGAGAAGAGCGTTGGTCTTCTTCTGTTTACCTGTCTTTGTTGTGTACGCTGTCGTTAGCAAAGGAGGGATGAACCGTTTTTATTTTCACTGCTGATTGTTGTTAGTCAGCTATTGTGTTTGCAAAGCTCCTCTTAAAGCCACGACTAAAGATATGTGCTTGACTGAGAGCATGTGCGAGGCAGGGGGGCTGCTCCATGGATGTGTAAAGAGAACTGGATACAGTGTTGAAAGCAGAGCTCTGCTCATTTCAATGAAAGTTGCTTGGTGGTGCATGATGCCAAAAAGATTTCCATGGTATAAAATTTCCCACATCCTCACGGTGGGGTCCACAAAGTAAGTGCATAAGAGACTTACAGTGGTCGAGTGACTAACTTCTGGTTTAGCACTCCGGTAACTTTGATGAGGATGAAACGATTTAATTCTTTGGCTCATCTAGTTGTTCGAAATGTTATCAGATCAAATGGATCAAATCCCAATAATAAAACCAGTAATTTCATGAAGGTTTTGATGCTCAAAAAAAAGTATCAACTTTCTAGACATCACTTTCACAATAAACATATATGGGAGAAAAAAATTAAGCAATATTTTCGAAATTTCAATGAAACACTTTATCGTGTTGGAGAGGACTTCTCCTCTCGCAATAACATTCCAAGAAGCATAACGATGGACGTTCAAAACATTAGCATTAACATTAGGTTTATTTCTATTGCTGCCACCGCACTAGCTGTCATTATTTAGGCGTGCGACGTAGGCGTGTTGTGCCAGCGATAATGGAAAGGCAGGCGCCTTATATGTGGGAGCGTCTAGGTATGAAGGATTTTTGGGAGGTGATCGTCCATGATTTCACTGGGTAATTGTAAATTCAAAACTTCCAGATGATCCGCTCAAGTTTTGAAGAGTTATATGATGCAATAACAGCTCTCGTAGCGTCTGCTGCATCATGCCCGAGGGAGTCAATTCCTAACGACATGCGCTGAGCCATAGCATCACATGAAAAGTGAATAAAGTGTTTCCAATGCAGTTTTGCGAAATATGTTTTTTTGAATTGCCTGAAATACCGCCTCATGCAATAGTAAAAACTTTTTTGCGATGAATGGGTGTTTTTTTCAAAATTGACGTGTTCCCATTAGGAACGTTTTATATTTGCAATTTTAATTTTCTCAATTTGAGGGTTGATGGAAACCCGCCTGTTGTTGTTATACCTGCTAGGATGTGAATATTTCTTCCAAACCCTGGACACAACGCGGCCCATTCTTGCGATCTGCAGCCTCAGTAATGTGTCATGATTTAGAGCCCCATCAACGAGGATAAACACTGTCTGGAGGACTTAAAGTTTCTCACCTTCAGACAGAATACCCGACACATTCTCTCGGTCCGTGCTGGAAAGGCGTGCGTTCACACCTGCTGACAGACGAGGCCACTTTGAGGCACTCACACATCAGCGGTGATCAAAGCCGGAGCCCTGGTGTTCTTCATCAGCTCTCAGACTGATACCTGGATCGGCTCCCTCCCCACTTTGTTCACGAGTACAACGTGCTGATACAGAGCTATGCGAGAGGATCCGTAGTTTACTTTACGCCGCAGTCAATAGCGGCGAGTGAGAGATGGAGCGCTTCTGACAGATCTTTCTGTGTCGTCAAGCAATATGGTTTTCATGTCTGCATGTGTGGACTCTTTGATGTTTCTCAGTCGAGACAGAGACTCACCTGCACACAATGAATCAGATTTTCTTTTGGCAAGTTGCGTGAGCCATCCCAGCTGTCACTGAATAGTGTATGTTACGCTCTGACAGTGCACATGCTTAAAATAAAAACACAATCTGTTTAATGGAAAGAGCTGAGCATTCCTTAAGCTGATGATTGGATTATTTATACAGTGATTTGCTGTTATGTTTTAGCTCAGAAATGAAGGTAATAATTACCTTGGTCGTAGCCTTTCTTCCCTGAGCACAGAAAATCCTTGAGGGCAAGGTTTTAATGGTTTAATTACAATGGCGTGTTAAAGAGGATAACAAGCTCAGAGTATGGCTGATTTCCTGGCAGTGATATGCTGTCTTTTTTATTATTATGTAGGGAATGGCTAAGATGTGTAATTATAAGTCACATGTGTGGGCCAACCTGCACCGCTTCATTTCTCTGGAGAGGCAACATGATGATCTACGACGCTGATATAAACATGAGGACTAATGTGAAGCTTTGACTTAAAAAAAATGAAAATTAGCGCCCACTGGCTCTGATAGTGGTATGTGTGTCTCTATATCATACTGAGCTGTCTGAGGTGATGATTCACAGTTTTACAATCAATCCCAGTGGAAATATACTCCAACTGCCACAGGCAGGTAATACTAGTGCAACTCCACCGCAAACCCCAGTCGTCAACATGTTAATATTTGTTCAAGCTTACGGGATTGTTATGTCAAAGAAATAGTTTTGGAAAATTTTAAGTCTGTACGGTAACTATGAAGCTACATGCCGCAGCCAGTTAGCTTAGCTTAGCATGAAGACTGAAAACAGGGGGAAAGAGTTAACATGGCTTTGTCTGATAAAATCATCTACCAGAGCCTCCGAAGCTCTCTCATTAACACATATCTTGTTTGTTTAATCGATGAGAAAACCAACTTGTAGCACCAACAATTTTGGGATTTTTATCGGGGCTTATGTCACAGAACAACTCATCACTGTTGTATGAATAATGGGCTGGTAGTGTGAACGACAAAATACTCTACATTGACGATAATACTGTTATTGGAGTCCGGCTTTTGCGACACATCTCAACATGTTCTCATCCCAAATTGCCACATGCTGTCGCTTTGCAGTGGACTTCTGCATATACATTTTACGCTCTAGATATACTTCTGCGTCTGCTATTGATTTTCTGGTATGCTGCTACAGTGATGTCAACACAAGCACATGGTAGGATGATGCTGTATGTTTGTGTGGGCAACAAAAGCACATGGCAACCAACGCTAGGACGAAAAAAACATCACATTCAGACGGAAAGCGAACACTGGACTCACAATTGAAAGTCCATCCACCCACCCCTCTCGCCTGCCCTACAGGGACATTTGTGCTCCTTATAGGACGTTATTAAGGGCAGAATTTTCAGCTCTCTCCAGCAGCTTATGGTGGAGTTACAGGGTCTGTCTGGCCACGTTCTCAAATGATGCGAATGTCTGCAGCAGTGTAACACTGTGAAGAGTTTTGTCCATCCGCATTCTCAGCTGACGCTATCAAGCAGCATATCACGCGGACACAAAAGGTGCCGTTAGGCATCAGTATCTTACACCGAAAGTGCTGCAAAAGCAGCTGTATTTGACAACTTTGAAATAATATTAATCTCCTCATCTCTCTTTTGGCAAGAAAGCAAATAAACTTTAAATGAGAAGCCAATGAGCTAGACATTACAGCAGGAGTTGGTGGAGACCAAAAACAGAGCTAAAAGAAAGTAAATATTGGACTTACATTCATCACGTGGACAGAAACACGGCTCCAAACTAATGATATTGTTTCTCTGTGATGTTGGATGTTTAAATAAGCACCTCAGTGTTTTGGGAAGGTGGGGCAAAGACCTTCACTTAGCAGTTGCAGTATCTCAAATGCAACTTGCGCAAACCCCATGGCAGGGAGTCTTATCCCGTACCTCCCCGACTCTCTGCCAGATCAGCAAACTTTCTGTTGCTGCTTTTACACACTTAGACCAGATGTGTAAACCCCAGAATTTCTCTGGCTGAGCTTCAGTTGCTACAGCTGCTGAAGCTCTGTCTCTGGGCTGTGACCTGCGCTCTCCAGGCCAAGTTATCTCTTAGTGTTCAAGCGTGCACTGTAGAAATAAACTAATTGTTTTAACTAAAGAAAAAAAAAAGTATCCTGGCTGCATTACATTTTTAAGTTGACTGAATCATTACAAATAACTTCAGATTCAGTCAACTTAAAATTTTAAGGCAGCCTGCAGACTAACTATTTTGATTCAAAACATGTAGTAGCAACAATAGTCCGTTTATTTATACGGTGTGAGGGGGACAGACTGCGGGTGCGCTAGCTAATTCTTTTCTCATTTGTGGTCTGATAAACAGAGAGCAAGAGCAGGGCAAAGACGGGTCGAGCAAATTTATGCTGCTGCACGCAACTCTACAATGAAATACAATTTTACTCATTTAAATAGGACAAAAAACATGGAAAATCATATAGTGTAATGTATGGCAAACACTTCAACTTATTACTGCTGCCCAAAAGAAAAAAAAATCAGTTACTGGAGGTTAAAGTATTTCCCAAGATATCAAACTATTCCCATAAAGCTTACAGAGCTGTTATGTTAATGAATATGAAAAATTGACATGTCAAAGGAAAAAGCAGTTTATCCAACAGGCTCCCAGTCTTATGGAAACAGTATTGAGTAGCGTAAAAGTATTCTTGTCTTGACCAAATCAGTCTGGCTTTTATCTGTTTCCAAACCTCAAAATCACAACAAAAACACAGAACGATCCAACATGCAGCCGGCGCAGGGCCTGTTAAGTTGTTTATTTTGTCTGCTGTCAGAGAGAAGAGAAAGTCAGAGAGAGAGAGAGAGAGAGAGAGAGAGAGAGAGAGAGAGAGACTGCTGCGAATCCCAAACATGAAAAAACAGTTTTTATTCCAGTATACTGAAAAAGACAAACAAGGAGTAACTTTGTTGCGGTGGGACTAGAGGCAAGTCTTTAACAGTGAAGAAAGGGTCATGTTGGTTTTGTAGATAAGTGATCCGTGTCCCGCTGCCAACCCTAAACAAATTCCATTTCAGGCAGCTCACCTCCATGGCTCGTCTTTATCTCCTCTTCTATCTCGACTGAAGGCACTTGACATTTGGGGAAGGGTTAGAGTAAGATTCAAGCTGGAATTCTTTCAACTTCACATTTTTACCAAAACGAAAACACATCAGTTGCAGCCCTGTGTGTAAAAACACTGCTTCTAGAGGTCAATTCGGAGTGTTTCCTATCTCCCAACAGATCCCAGTCTCCTATACAGTAATTTATTATAAATTTCAGATAAGAAAAACGAGCATACACACGATTGGGAAACAGACTAACAATCTTAAATCATAACACACCCTGGTATACATGCTGTATATACATTTGTTATCTCGTTTATTACATTTTCCATCATTACATTACTCAAACAAGCAGTATTAATAAATAAAAAAAGCAAGTATGCCTTTTGGTGACGGAGAAAGTGTTGGCCGTTTTGACGTGTTGTTATAAACTACAGTAATTGAGGTCTGCAATCCACAGAATCTACATCACACGTACACGAGGCAGACTCATTTTTCACCAGAGGGCTCATGGAAATTTTCATGTGCTGAAAAAAAAAAAAAAAATCAAGGTTTGTTTACATTCATCGGAGCACATTGGGCAAATAAGAACTGACGTGGCACCTGAGTGAATTATCTGGAATGAAGAAATAAGCATGAGGTGAAGCTTTCGGGGGAGAATGGTGACTAAATTTAGATGGCAAATTGAAAAAGCCTCTTTTGAGGAATTGCAGTCGAGAGAGAGAAAGAGAGAGAGAGAGAGAGGTTTCCCTATGTGACCTTCCTCGGTGTCTGGCACCATTTAATTGTATCTTAGGACAGGATTTTCCAATGATGGTTTTTAAAGGAAGAAATATTGGCTCATTGGTTTTAGCGTCATAGGTATGGTCCTTTACATCATGCCTCATTTGGGCAAAATTATTTAGAAATAAAATATATAATGAATCTGGTTAATAGTACTTGATAAAGGCTGTGATTATTGAGTGAGAAGACGGTGGCTTTAGTATGCATCTCTGAAAAAAGTTCCTTGTTAAGATCTTGCTTACCCATAGCAGGACATGTGTACTATAGATTGTAAAAAAAATAATGGACATAGCCACTGTGAAATCACCAACTGGTTTCTGGACATAAAGTCTCGAGTTTGGCATTTTGGCTTTCACCATTTTGGATCTTTGGAGCCAGAAGTGACAAGAAGGTGGAGATAATCTGCTGGCTCGGTTCGTGCGATGCATTTACAGCTAATGTTAGCTGTTTTGGGGTTGCTGCACTGTAACTGTGGATTTAGGGTTGCAGGGGCATAATCACAGAGTGCATTTAAGTGTTAAATGAAAAATAAATAGATGAATAAATAAATAAATTGCAAACAACAGAAAAATATCTAAAAGCTGCTGAGAGTTGAGATGTTTTTATAACCTGCCAAAATGAAAAACTGAGCTTTTAAGGGACAAAAGTGGATACAGAGGTGATCAATCAGCTGAACGAATGGGAGGAAACTGTTAAGTTAGTTTCCCTCCTGGTGGGCGTGGCTTTCAGGGTGTGACACGTTGATCTTTGTCTTTAGTCTCCGTTTCAAGGTACACCATGCTAGGAAAGTTGACAGTTTTAATCCCATGGATATTTAATAATCTACAGTATTGAAAAAATATGCAACCAGGTAGATGAGCTCACATGCATGCACCTCACCTTTCCTCCTTGACTGCTTGTCAGACTTTGTGCATACATTTCCATCTAAAAAATGGTTTCAAGTCTAAATCAATGTAATGATTTCTTGAACAAAAAACAGTTTTCTATCCTCGAAGGGTCATTGTAAGTGATAATGGTAATCATAATTGTGTAATATGAAACCATGATATTTACCAAGATGGTTAAAATGTCATCATAAAATTAACTTACATGAACTGAAGACAAACTGAAATATATTAAAAACAGATATGCCTGTACTCTGGGGTTACGCCATGGTTACATTACCTAACCAATGTTGTTGCAGTGGCCGCGACTTGTCAAGGGATGGCATTCACGTGTCACTCAAAGCAACCACACCATTAATTATGCATAACATTATGCCTTAACAACATTTAAATAGATGAATTATATGAAATTCTCCCCCTGTTACGGTTGTTTTATGTACCAGGCTGTAAATATGTTTATTTCAGCTGTAAAGTTGGGCGTTTTAAAATGGGGGTCTATTGGAATTGACTGTTTTGGAGCCAGCCTCAAGTGGCCATTAGAGGAACTGCAGTTTTTGGCACTTCAGTGTTGGCCTCATTTCTCAGCCCTGGAGGCTGCTACTTGCTGTTTACATTTTGTTTTATCCCGTCTTATTAATTTTATTATGCAGTCTGTAAATCACTTTAAGCTGCCTGTTATTATTAGTTATAATGTAATTTTCTTTAAAATCCTCTTTTTCATATCAGTTAATACTCATATTGGCCCATTAATTCACAATTCATTTTTGTCTGTGTGTTGTTTTGGCTGCAGATTTCAGACAACCAGCGAGTGGATCCACTGGGATCATGGATGGACTTTGTCAAAAGACCTGTTGGCAACTTCCCTGGAAAATGTCGCAAACGCAAACGACCTCTGGTAAACCCAACAGATGGACTGTGTGTCTTGCTGTACTCGATGATGTCTGGCACATCTTCTTATTTACTACAGTAATTGGTGAATAAGAGCAGCTTGCATAATGATTTTCAGATCAAGTTTGATGCATGACAATGGTTTTCACGTCTCTTCTCCACCAGCCCGGCCCACCTGGTCCTCCAGGTCCTCCTGGTCCACAGGGACCTCCTGGCTCTCCTGGGGCTGAAGTGACACAGGAAGTTCTTCTGCAGGAGTTCAAAGACATGATAAAAGGTATAGACATGTTGTTTTTTTAGTCTAGACACATTTCATTTAATTTTACCAAGATAACTTACAGTTAAGCATTTGGATATTCACAGTGTTGTGTCCTTAATAATAATAATAATATATCTGATTCTCATATTTGATTTGATTTGTTTTGATTTGATTTGTAAATTTATTTCCAACATGTAAAAAGCAAAATGAAGAAATGATCATAGAAACAAGCAGACAGACAGAAAAAAAGTAATATGTACAATCAATGCAAAACACAAAGCAAAAGAAACACTTGAACACTTGATTTAGTGTACACTTGATATTTAAAAAAATGATTGAGAAGAAGTAAAAACTTATTTAATCACAACAACAATTTAATCACATTTATCCATCAGTCATTTATTTTTCAATATACCAGCTTCCTTCTCGATTTAAACATATTCTCTCATTATCATTGATAATATTATTTATTAGAAAAGAAACAAGGATAAACTAAGGAAAAAATAAATATTAAGTAACCAAATAAATAACAAGTAACTCCTGTATACACCTCGTTATATATGTATATATTAGCCCCACATTAATGCTGATCCATAGTTTTACTCCAGTATATACAAAAGCTTTTTCTAGTCGTACAAACACTGTATTAACTATAGTAATAACTATTTACATAGCACCTTTAAAAACAGAGTTTACAAAGTGCTTTGCCAAATAAAGCAGAAATGGGATACAAAGCAGTGATACAACAATGGAAAGCCAAGTAGTCCTATTTAAGACAAGCAAGAGAGAGAAAAGTTTGGATAAAATTCAATCCAGAGGATAAATAATGCAAGATGCATAACTTAATAATGTCATTATTAAGTTATACAAACAAATCAAGAAAAAAGACAACAACAACAGAAACAATATGAGAAACCAAAGCACAAATAAAAGGAAATAAAATAGATGAAAGATACATTTAAAAAATAAAAGAAATAAAAAGATGACATCACATGAAAGCTATGAAAATGGGTTTTAGATTAACCCTTTAACAGCCACAGAAACCGCAAGGTTGACATTTTTTGCGATCAGATTACTTGAAAAAAAAACTTGATTTGAATTTGACTTGAATTTTTTTCATACAGATTTCCTTGTATGATTTACTTAGTATTTTGATCATTCTGTAATTCTATTTAATTATATTTTTATTATGTTAAATTGACTTTTTTCTACCATACATTTGAACAGATTTTGTTATTTTTTTGTATATTTTTTTGTTTATTTTATGAAGTTACTTCTATTTTCAAATTTCTATGATATAGCATTGAAAATCTTTTTTTTAACCGTATATTTTATAGTGTTTTTTATACACGATTTTTTTTGCATCTATTTATTTTTTGTTTATTTATTTTATTGTATACAGTTATGTTTATTTTCAGATTTTTATGATATTGCATTGATGTTTTCATTTTTTACAATTAATTACAGTGGGGAAATTCTTAATAGATTGATGATAAACTGATAACATTTCCTAAGGTCTATCATTTTTTGCAAAGGCATTTCTTAGTATGATTGTTAAAGGTTCATGACCCCCCCTCTCGACTACTGAACAGTTTTTGAATATTTTGTGGTTGTAGGTTATTTATAGCTTATTTCATCACATTGTGGTGATATAATAGTTTGTAAATGAATGCTAACTCATCCTGCAGTGTAATAATCTGGCTGTGTTTCTGTCAGAGGCTACAGAGAGGAGAGCAGCAGCTCTGGACAGACAAACCAGCCCCAGCCAGCTACCGACTGCTCTCCTCACCCTGGAGGGGATGACCTCCTACCGGCGAATAGAGGAGGCTTTCCACTGCAAGCTCAAGGGACCCGTGGTGGTCGACAAGAAGACTCTGGTGGAGCTCCAGAACTTTCAGACGGTATGTTTGTTTGAAACTGAATAAATGTTTATGAACTGGGTTCGGCTTCGCTCCCAGTGCATGGCCGAAAAAGAGAGAGTTTTGGCTAATCCTCCTCTGCATGGTTACACGCTTTGTTTCTGACCCATTTGCTTCTCTGTCTTAACTGTGTTTGAAAGAGCGAGTGTTTGGTAATCATCGCTTAGTTTGCATGTGGGGGAATTATGAGCAGATCATCCCCTCGCTGGTAACTGGCACTGGCAAAGCGTGCGCTGCCACTCAGACTGGCTGCTTGGTCAAAAATATCTACTTTTTCAATTCTACACATCACTCTCTGGTCGGCGTACAAAAGGCACTCTGTCTCCGACTTGGAATAAAGTGTGGAGAGGACAAAAATAGACACTGTTTCAAACAGCATGCTGTAGTGGAAGAACTATGCC
Organism: Plectropomus leopardus; assembly: GCF_008729295.1. Taxonomy (NCBI): domain Eukaryota; kingdom Metazoa; phylum Chordata; class Actinopteri; order Perciformes; family Serranidae; genus Plectropomus; species Plectropomus leopardus. The sequence goes on from NC_056470.1 coordinate 31,305,688, forward strand.
GTGTTGGGATGGGCTGACAAGGCTGGAGGAGGGAGGATTAAGCCTTAGAGAACCATTTAAATGCTAACACAGCACTATTTTGGAAGAGGTGTGTTACTATGGCTTTGGAAAGGATGTTTTACATGTTTTTGCAGAGTCAGAAGTAAAGAGACAATAAAAAAGGACATGAGGAGGCAGAGGAATTAATTAAGATGTGTTTGGGGCCCTTGAGGCAAGAAAGCAGAACAGTGAAATCATCTCAGAAAATATGTGGTTCTTTAAGCTTGATTTTTTCAAAACCCTGAAGTCAATCACGTTTGAGCTTATTGTCACTGCTGTTGAGTCCCGTGGGTCCTTTAACGTGACATTACATCTCAAGTCGAGTCACGTTAATTAAATCTAATCACTGGTCCACATACATTGATTGTACATGAAATTAAACCTAAATTCAGTACCTTTGGCCGCCTTTGGGTTAAAAAAAATTTTGTCAACTCAACTTCAGCTGCTTTATAGCCGGCGCAGTCGTCGTCACCATCATCCTCTCTAAGCAGCAGCGGTAGGCACACCCAAACTTTGTCCGTAGTTCAATCAATTGAAAATAGGAATCCAGTGTTGATATCCAAGTTGAATCAGCAGGATAAGAGCTGGTTAGCTAAATAAACGAGGCTGCATGAGGTTTGATTGTGATGTGTTCAAGAAGAAGAAGGTGAGAAACTTGAATAATTCAGTTGTTTGGGTTAGAAATTTGTTAAACTGTTACTTGTGAAGCAGTAAAAGCAAATTGTTGCCTCGTCTTTCCACCAAATAACAGAAAAGTAATCGATAAAAGAGTCTCAATTATGTATCAGTATCAGTAATAAAAATTACGATCCCCATCCCTGTTGGTGACAAAGTGTCAGCTGCAGGGCTAGCTGGGAAACCATAATTAGTGAGCGAACCACTAACACGCTGGCTGGGCTGGCTTGCGGTAGCTCTCTAATGTTCCTCCTGTTTTATCTCAACTGTGCCATTAACTCAGCCCCCCGTTCTGTAGTTAGCAGGCTACTTATATTGGTCACTCGCAGGACAGTTTATTCAAGAGAAGTATTTGTACCATAAAAATCTTGTATTTGTAAACTATTACTCTGATGTGGAAAACATCATACGCTGACAGAGGAGGGTAAAAATTAAAGTGGATAGTGGCATACCCCTAATAATCTATAATAGTTTCCCCCATTTTGGACTCTCTAACTCACAATTCCCTCAGATGTTAGTTATTGACCGAATGAACAGATTAAATGGTCCAAGTTTAGTATGAATTAACTGTCAGCCGTGATTCCACTGCGATAAACTGATGTTTTTCTGCATTTTAAACACTTGTGTGAATCAGGCCTTTGGGAGTGTCTTGCTGTTCTGTAGCTCAGTCTGTAGAAAGGGGAACGACCAAAGCATTATCTCTCTAAAATATAAACATATTAATAATGTTTTTGTGTTTTCAGCCACCAGCTAAAGGAGCCTTCCTCAGAGGGTCGGGAATGGACCAGTCCACTGGGAGATTCACGGCTCCCATCACTGGGATCTACCAGTTCTCTGCTAATGTCCACATTGGTAAATCACAATCACTGTCTGATCTGGAGGATTACAGAACCTGTGCTGAGGTTTTAAGGGCCTGTGTCAACCAAAGCCTTTATTTCCCAGCTGAAAATGCCAGGCGATCCTCAGGAAACGCTTGAGAGCGCTTTGGAGGCACAGCGTTTTTCAGCTAAGACCCCTCGGGTGTGTCTCATTGCCACCATGATACGGTTTATCCTCAGAAGTAAAAATGTCGACAGAAGAAAGAGTATTGGCTTTTTAAAAAGGGAAGTCTGATGCACGTAGGGAAAGAGGACGGATAAACACACAGTATATTAACATAGTTGTCCTCTATTGTGGACGTGTAAAATGTGACTGTGTCTCAGTGGTAGTCTGTTTGTCTCCTCCACTGTGATTGAACGGATGGGTAAAAAGGGACAGTGATGAGCACAGCATTTTACCCAACTTTTAAAATTTGTCAGCTCTTGGTGCTCATAAAAAACACCTTTTAAAATAAGCCGGCATCAGGAAAATAATGCTTCAGTGGACACGGCCCCTTTAGAGTTTGAAACAGTCAAGGAACAGTCCTGACTTTCCTAAATTTTGCATTATTGACTATTTACAACCAGTTAGTTAGTTACTGTCGTTACGTTTGTCAACCTTTCCACTCTCTTGCGGTACATATAAAATTTACAATGATGATGATTTACTCTGAATTCTGAGCAACCTTTAAAACAAAGGGACCTTCATTTCAGACAGAGGCAGACAAAAGCTTTTATTTTTAGCAGATCATCGACGCACGTAGGGAAATCATCATCGATACAGCTAACTGTAGCTCCATGGGTTAGACGAAAATGTTGTCGCCAAATTACTTTCTGATGTTCCTCGCTGATTTGTTTTAAAATCACAACCCTGTAAAAGGGTTAAATACTGTGTCTGCACACATGATAATGCATAAAAAAACGTTTCATGTCCCAGGAAAAAAGAAGATGATATTCATATAAAAGACACAGAAGAAACAGCATTGCTCCTGTACATAGGAGCAAAACAGGCTCTCCGAAAAATATCTATCAATGAGGGAGGAAATATTAGAAAGCCTTCCTTGCAAAAGAGCCAACATGTTACAACCACTGTCAGTCTTAGTCAGGGCTTTAAAAAAATGATTGTTTTTAAATTGTTTTCCCCCCTCATTGATGTATTTATGGAGTGCCTGGATTGCCTTCCTGTGTATCCTGTTGTTCCCCGTTTTCCATGAGCACCCGACATAATATTTTGATCTATGTTTGATTATACAGAGCAACCACTCATCTCTTTTTCCAAGTGGTGTATTACAGAGTAGAGTTGGTCAGTTCTGGTATTAGAAGCATGTTATGGAAAAATGAGAGATCAGACTGTTCTAATAAAACGTAGTTTATCTGTTTATCTTACTACTTGTTCATACTTTCACTTTTATTGTTACAAGATAAAAGCCTTGAGGACTAAATTATGTTTTTGGCAAATTTATCTCAAGTTGTTTTAGCTGGGATTACTGTAGTGTAAACTTCCACAAATCCAACACAGAACAGGACAGACACGAATGGTAGCAGGTAAAGTTATTACTGCAGGAAACAAGCTGGTTAGCTACACATGCTTACAACAGAGCAGATAAACACAGTTTAATCCATTCCTTTCACTTTTGCACTTGTGTTTTTGGTTTTGGAAAATAATCAGACTGTTAGTTTGACTGTAAGGAAATGCTTGAGTCTTTCTGCTGATTGTGAACATTTTTCCCACCTACAGACCACAATGAGGTGAAGAGGAGCAAGAGTCAGCTCAAGGCCAGAGATAATGTTCGGGTGCTGATCTGCATCGAGTCACTCTGCCACAGATACACGTAGGTATTCTGTACCATTGAGTGTTTACATGCACACTTGTATCTCGGTTTTGAGTCTTAAGATTGAATTTATCTTATTTTTAATGTTTATGTTAAACGACACTTTGACAGTGCGACACGATTGTCTCCAAGTGAGGATTCGGATATATATAAAAAACATACATATGAATGTATAATCCAGTCACAATTAATATATATTTTCTAAACGCTTGCAGCTTGTATTCCAAGAGAGACGATAAAAACAGCTGGTGTGGTTAAAGCTGTTATATCATATTTTAAGGTGTGTTGATGGATTTATGTAGTCAACTTATGCAATGAGTAATATTACAAGTAAACGTTTCATCTTAAAAGTTGCCATTAGTTGGCCCAGCAAATTAATTTATATATGAAAAACATTTTATGGTATAAACAGTAGTTAAAACCAGCCACGGCTCTGTGTTGATTCCCTACTGACCAACAACAGACTGTCGTGTTTTTAGCTCCGCAACTTTTCACAGTGGAAACTCCAAACCAACCTGCTGGTGAAAACACCCCAAAATACATTTGAAAAACTCAACATCGATGTCTCTTTCCAGAAATCATGACCTGCTGACTCAAGATTATCCACAGACCTTTTTGTGAGCAGTTTCATGGCGGAACTATTTTCTCTCTACTGAACTACACCCAACAACCGTATAACTGCGCAGAAGGAGGCGTGTATCTACTGATGGGTGAAGGGGGGCGTGCTCGTGACAACACGGGTTGTGAACATTAATGGCGTCCTCCTCCGCTGAGCGTTTACAATAGCTAGTGGTGTAAGATGAGCTCACAGTAGGTGTGCATTTCCTTCTGCTTGGTGGTTCGGTTGGCAGGTGTTTGGTGGAAAGAAAATAGATCCATGGTGTTTCCCACAGAACTGGAATGTATGCATGGTGAGAGCTGATGTTTCTTTAAGTGTTGTTTTTTGTTTGTTTTTTTGCGTGTTTTTTTGCAGTTTATGGTCAGATTGATCAGAGCTAATCAGATCAGATTGATGGTTAAGAGGAGCAGTTGCTGCAGAGGTGAGTGAGAGCAAACTTTCTGCTGCTGCTGTTCCTCAACCCGTTTTTTTAATGTAAAGTAGGTTGGAAAAGCGACTGAAAACAAGAAAATAAGAGGACTGTTGTTCTAATAAATAGAGCATTTTTTTTTCTATATGAATAACAAACAATAAAGTTTCACGTTCACTGCGCTTGTCACTGTGCGGCTCCACCTGTGCTCAGAGTACACTTTACACTTCAGGGGTGTGGTGCTATGAATAAGTAAACCTACAGTATGTTAAAAGCACTTCAAATTAACGAGCCAGATTCAAAAATAGAAAGTTAATATGAGCCAAAAAATGCTGGCAGGCCACACAAATAAATGAATGTGTGGGAAAACCTGCTACACGAAACTGTCTACAACAAGGCCTGTGGATTGTCTTGAGTCAGCGGGTCATGATTTCATTTTTTTGGCTCTTTAAGCTCTACAAGCCAAGTGTCATCTAGTTCAATTATATTGGACAGAAGGCAGATATATCGAGCATTCGCCTACTTGCACCAAAACAATCTAAGCTGATAAATAGCAATACAGGTAAGAGGAAAAATATGTAATTTTGGTTTGGGGGTGAACTGTTCCTCTAAATATGCTTTTATTCTTTACTTGAATCCAAATCAAATGCTCAAATACTCTAACAGTCTCTGTTACCTCAATAGATTGTATTCGTGTGGTTTTAATTTGCTATGGCTGTAATACATGCTGTTCAGTCATGCCACCTATCACCGATAAGAGTTAATAAAATGTATGTTAGGAAACAACTAATCTGCCTACAGCTTTCACACGTTGCATTCTTGACATTCTTGTTTTGACAAATTGTTTACTTTCCCTGTGTAACGGTGATATTTTATTGGTGTTTAATGCTGCCTTAACTGTCAGCAGAATTTACGAGCTGTTGAAGGTGTTGTCTGTTACAGTTTGTGTGGAACCAGTTTGGCATTTCCTGTATAAAAGCAGAGCAGGTCTTTAAAGGAAATGTCCTCTCACTCAGAGCCCTCGTCCCTGTCGCCTAACTAATCTTTATAGACTCACCTCTGACACTTGAGGCGGCCTGTTACATTCAGCAGCACGGCAGTGAAATGCCCTTGTTTGGGATGTGGGAGGCAGATAATGAAGTATCTGATACAGTGTTTCTACATGACGAGAAATTACAAATCCAGCCGGGGAAGGTTTTGAGTTCTTTCCAATATTTCAAAATCTCTATTTACACAAAGTCAGTGAAAACTGCAGAAATGAATTGCTCCCTCAAGTCTCCCCCGGCCTGTGCAGAGCTCCAGCCTCCCTTCTAGCTTGGTACAATGAGGAGAACATATAAATAATATTATTATGATGGGTTACCTAACCCAAAAGAGTCCTTGGCTTTTGGGTTTTCTCGAGCCAAAGCCCCAGTCAGTCTCGCCCTCCCACACATGAAAATGCAGAGAATGTGAAATGAGGCTCATTGTGATGGCAGTTGGAGTGAAGACAAACATGATTGATTTGCCATAAAAATGTAGCGTTTTCCACTTAACAGGAGCCAGTGCTCTCGGTGTGTGGTTAAGCCTGCAGCGATGTTACAACCATCCACACTGACTCTGAGGGCGCTGAGCTGTTAAAGAAATGGTTTGACATTTTGGGAAATAGGCTTATCCTCTTTCTTGCAGAGAGTAAGACTAGATTTAAAAAAAGTGATTCCGCTGTCGTGTGTGTACGCTAAATTGATCAATCATTAGATTTTATTTGCATAGCACTTTTCGTACAAACAGTAACACAAAGTGCTTCATACAAAAAAACAAGCAATAAGGTAAATAAAGACACAGAAAAACAAAAACTGTATGCATTTAACAATGTAGCAAGTGTAAGAGATGGCGATTTCGAAACCGAAGATCGAACTGTTTCGAAACGTTTTGTCACTTCTGGCTTCGGCACGTAGCTCGAGATTCATGTGAGTTCATGTGAGTTGAAACAAACCTGGACAGATTAAGTCTCCGTTAATGAATGAAACCATTAAAATGTTCCACAAACTAACTGTAGCATAGCATAATACCAATGTCATCTGGTCACATAGCTACTAATGATATGAAATAGTCACCATATCCTACAAGAAATACATCAATAGCAGTTTGATTTAATTTGCATGACAGCTATTGAGGTAGGTTTTCGGGCTGGGGAAAAGGGAGTTTACAACAAAAACAATGATAAATGGCTGCAATGCAAGCTTCTACCAGTAGATGCAGAGCGATCAGGTTTTGAAAAGTTTCAAAGCAATGGTTTAAAGTATTGAAACATTTCAAAGTTTTGAATTTACCATCTCTAGTAAGTGTTTATTGGCACTTTGTCTCTAAGCTTTCAAAACTGGCACTGGATTGATGAGTATGAATGTGTTGGGTATGCAGATTTAGACTGAGCCAGGCCAGCTGTTTCCCCCTGTCTTTGTGCGAAGCTAATTTAGCTGGCTGCTGGTGGCAGCTTCATATTTGTAAAATAAGGTGTTTTGTACTTTAACAAAGTCTTAAAGAATGGAGATTTGCCACACATTTTTGAATGCACAATATTCATTCAGAAATGTTCTTTTTTTAATATGATTGCAGCTCACTGGAGATGATTGTTGGATTAGAAAGTAACAGCAAGATATTCACTGTAAGCGTGCAGGGACTGCTGGAGCTACAGGTGAGCGGCACACCAAGAGACACACATACAGATCTGTTTTTGTGCAAAATTCCTGCATCATTGTTGTGTATTCTCTTCTGCAGGCAGGGCAGTACACCTCCATATTTGTGGATAATGCAGCAGGCGCTTCGATCACAATACAGAACGGCTCAGATTTTATGGGCATGCTGCTTGGTGTATAGCCTCCCAACACGAACATGGCAACATCAAAGCCATCACTGCTGCAATTTTTGTTTTTCTGTTTTTTTATTCATTGGACTGCTTATGAGCACCATCACACAGAACCAAACCACAGGGTAGGTTTGAAGGAAGGAAGTGAGGCTGACATGAACTTTACTGCTTGTCAGATGGCGAGAGGACAGTGTGAAGAACTCGAGGACTTCGTTTGTTTTTCACGGTGCACCACTGACTCTTCCCTGAGGAACTTGTGACTTCACCAGTAAAATAACCTGAAAATAGAGCAGTGAATACGTCTGTTACAGTATATTTTTGTGGTTGTTGAAGACGTTTGCGACAAACCAAATCAATGTTTTTAACGATCTCTCATTAGATGTCGGAAGAGCTGGGGAACACGAGAAAGTACATTTGTGAGCTTAATGTAACTGACATGTTAATGTTTGTTGTCTACATGATCTATATGTACACACTCATAGTTATTTTTATCATGGATTAAATCTCACATTTATATATGTTATATGGTACATAGACTGTGAGTACACTGGACAATGGAAACATGCTCAATAGACAGAATATGGCCTCAAAAGATCACACATGGCAATTTCAGTAGTTCAGTCCACTATTTTGGCTCAGACATAGATATCTCAACAGCTTTTCAATGGATTGCCATGTAATTTTGCACAAACATACACGTCCCCAAGAGGATAAAGCTCTCTAACTTTGATTGTCCCCTGACTTTTTATGTAGCCTCTCTATGGGGTTGATATTTGTAGTTTTGGGTAAAGTATCATAAGACCTGTTGGATATTTGGTGTGAAATTTGGTGCAGACATTCATGTCCCCCTCAGGAAGAATTGAACACTTACACAAACATCAATATGATAAGAACTACCTAAACTGACAAAATATATTTGGTTAAAAAACATTAATGAAAAAATTGGCGTGTACTTTGAGGCTTGAGTTTGGCCCATGTGCCATCTGCCAACATGGAGGTTTAGGTTTATGAACTGTACTGCAGCCAGCCACCAGGGGGCGATCAATAAGTTTTGGCTTCACTTTTGGGAGCTGTCATGTCATCCATGTTTATATACAGTCTATGATTTGTGCAGCAGTTACTACTCCAGGACTCTTATTGGCGCTGTACTAAATGACACCACCTTACTTATAATGCTAGTGTCACTAGCAAACAAACTTGGTTTCTAAATCTGCATGCTGACATTTCTCTTTGTCTGGTATCAATATGAGCCCAAGTTTAATAATGTACACTTCTGAAAATCCAAAGACACAAGTAATTCAATCTTCAAGCAATGATCAATAGCAATTGGCTGCGCTCACATATGTCCACTCAAGTTAAAGTTTAAGAAATCTAAACTCTGTGCTACCGGCAGAGTCACACCACACACACAAAAACAGAGGACGCACATGCAAAAGCTGTTTTTCCGCAAGAATGTTCATTATTTTTCCAGATAAACTTTGACTATAAGAGAATGTTTTTTTAACCTTAAGATTATTTTTACAGTCTGTTTTGTGTTATCAATCATCTTTTTATTTTATACTGTATTTTATTATTTTCCTGATATGTAGATGTTTGTAATTTATAATAACTAACAATACACCAGTGATATTGGAAAGCATTGAAATTTGACATGGTATTTATGTTTGAGGAAATGTATGAATCACTTGTTGATTGACGCTCTTGTGGACTCTTGAAACCACAGATTATTGCAAGAATAAAATTATATCTTTTTACTATTTTTTTATTACCCATACTATGCTATAAATTGAAATTAAACTTTTTGAAAATGCTGCACCTAGTCTCCGCACATAATAATGATGGTAATAGTAATGTATATCCATTTAAACACCTTATTATCTTTAGCTCAGAGGGTGTGGTTTAAAAAATTCTGATAGCAGTACTAATACCAGTCTTTTTAAAGTGAAACCGATACCAATAGAGTACTTTAGTAACACCCATAATTTGAATGTAGTGGCAGGAAGTATAATCATACTTTTGAGCATTTTGGTAGCATCTCAGTATGCCGAACTGCCAACTTTATCAAATACATAGCGCTCAAAATCGCCACACCACAAAGTGTATGGGTTGTGGCTGTTGCTGCAGGACTGTGAGCTCTGTGCTGGGGACAGTCTGCTCAGCTGCACAAACACAGTGACAGGGATAACTGTGAGCATCACATGGCTAAGGTTACTTAATGTCAGCTTGTCCAAAGAGGCAGGTATCATTTGACTTGACTGTGGACAATTCAATACTACTTGGTACAGAGTTATTTAGGTAAATACCTTGAATCAGGGATACTCAACTTTATTTACTAGGGGGCCACTTTGGGCCGCAGGCTGTAAGTTAAGATCGTAGCCTTTATCAATACCCGGCCCTACATAGGGGAAGAAAATATCAAAATTTTATTAAATAGCTGTCATAATTTCTTCTTTTTTTTATCATTATCTCAGATTTATTAAGGAAAAAGTCTTCTGGAGTTCAGCAAAACTTTCTCTGTGGCATCATTTGAATTGTAAAATACCTCAAATACCTTTGCAAATACTGGCAGAGAACCAAGTAAACTCATGACTAACTGTAAAATATTACTCATGGCTCCAGGGAACTGAATCTAATGACTATTACCTTTCAGCCAGGCTGTTTTTAAGGTATTTTATATTTCTCATGTTCCCAGTTTAATTAAAACTAAATAGCTGTTGTCCATCACAATGTACTGCAGTCCAGTAAATGGGGCCTGGAGATTATTAGATAATCTGTAATATAACTTTATTGTCCCTTGGGTGGTCTCACAAAGCACTAATAAGATGGACTTTATAGCACAAATGCTTGTCCAGCCAGTAAAATGAGCTTGTTAGCATCATTGCATGAATACCTTATAATAGAGGCTCCTCATGGAAGCATTGCTGAGATGCCAAGTGTCACATACTGTACCCAAGAACCAACCACAAGAACGTCGCACCCACGTGCTATTTCAGCCACCTACTGTAGACAGGAATGGGCTGCTTGCTGAAAAGCCAAAATTTGGAAAACAAACATCACTTTTTTGTGTGTAAAACAAACCTGCCAACATTTTTCCGGTACCAGTTCATGTGTGTTCTTATTTCCCAACAGCTTAATTTTCACATAAACTACCAGTCAGGAGAAATGTTTTGAAAATTACAAATTTACAGTGTGTATTAGGTGCTATTCACTTTCCTTTTTTTTTCACAAGCTGCAGTCTTTCAACATGTTTAACAGCGCAGGGATGACAGACGATATACGTTTACATAATATTTGCTTTTTCATTGCTCAAGAAGCGGAGAGAGAATGGCACACACTTGCGAGTTTTGATTGTCTTATGTTTTTTTTTTCTTTCCAAAATGTGTTTAATGACAGCTATGTGAGCATGCCGTAACGCATTCGCTGCCCTGCAGTGGAACACGGAGCCTGCCAAAGTGGTTGCGAAACCACCCTGCGCCACGACTCTGACAGGAATTTCCCATCGCCCCATTATCAGCATCAGACAAGCTGAGTGATTGCAATTACATCTGCCGAAATGCTAAGAGCAACTGCCTTTTCTCTTTTCCTTCAGAGGAGTGAGGTATTATGAATGGCCCCTTTGTGAATCTGTGAGGTTTCTGTCTGCCCAGTAAACCAACATAGTTGTGCTGTGCGGCTTTAATGAGGCCTTAATTATGAGATTCCTCTACCTTAGTGACTGACTCATTGGGTGACGGCTTTAAGCAAATCCCCATGTGCACAGGCGTCCCTAAAACAAAGAAAGACTGGAGCTAAAAGTGACATTTTTACGTCTTTAGACACCCAAAATTCATAGAAAGCAGTAAAATCACTCCTGTTTTCTATTAAAAGTGCTGAAATCTACCCCAAACACATATAATCAAGCATGGTTTTGAAAGGTGACCATAGTTGGAGCCCAAATATGAGGATGTTGTGACATTTTGGCGAGAAGCCAGCCACTGCTGCGGACCCCATGCATTCTGTCTTTCTTCTCTGTTTGTCAGCACTTCCAAACATGGCTACCTGCAGAGAGGAACAGACAGTGAGACTCTCTCGTAGGGATGCCAGGCTCCTGTATATTATGTTTTTAGCATGCCTCGGATTTTTTCACAGCAGCCTAAGTTACTCCAAACAGAGCCGAGCAGTCCAAGTCCTGCTGATACCGAGGCGGCCCTAAACAAACCTGTTGCTGTGATACCGTCCCAAGTAAAGAGGACAGATCATTTCAGTGCAGTGGAGCTCATTACCTGCTGTTTTTTTACACTAATGTTACGGGTAATTGGGTGCCATTTTCTAATAAGGGACTTTTTAAAGGGTTTATCAGCTGCAATTAGTAACTTTTGTAATTTTAAATAAATTATTTACCAGCCATTAACAGCAGCTTCTGAGTTTCCAGGTTGAGTAAAATCCTCCTCCATCATGACACTTGCTTTGTCTTTTATAGCTAGCAACAAAAGAAAAGGAATGCAGCAGCCTCAGCAGCGACAATTGCCAAAAACTGCAGCTCCTTTGACGGCCACTTGAGGCCGGCTCCAAACCAAAGTAGATCCCCCATTGACCTCCATGTTAAAATGCCCAGCTTTACAGCAGAAATAAACATGTTTATAGCCTGGCAAAATAAAAAAAGACTTGGGCTGTGTAGCCAATCTTAACATTTCAAAACAGTGAATGACTACTTCGACTTTAATTGGTCAAGAATTTTCTCTGTTTTCATTTCTCCGTCCACCAAGGAAGCATGTGAGAAAAACTAGGTTTATCCTCACAAACTCAACATAACATGAGGTAAATAATTGCAAAAATGCTCATTTGGGGGGTGGAGTATACCTTCAAGTTTGTCATATCGACGTAAAAGGTGAAAATATGTCAGTGTTGGTGTTCACAGCTTGTTTCTGCTGCCCCCAAGTGTCCAACATTTACAACTGCAGACTTGGTGTATGACTGTAATGAACATGTATTAGTTATTTAATATTTAAACCAGGCGAATAGGATGAGGATTTATTAGAGAGTGATTAACATGTTACACCGTATACATGACATAACGTTTATGACACCAAAAAGTAGCTCTTTAGCAGCACATATAGTCAAAAAATAAGCCCCACGTTTTCCAGCTGCAACATTAAAATGATGTACACATAAATGCATCAATAATTATAATTCAATTATAACAGATACATAATTTTGAAATCGTTTGTTGGTCTCTAACATTCTGCACAAAGAGTTTACTCAAGTAAAAGATCTTAGTATCTCTTCAACCACGGGTGATTCACACTGTATTTCACTGCTGAGCTGTCGTTTCATTTATTTGTCAGTGGGCTTTAAATTAGAAGAGACAGATTTTAATTCACATTCATTTGTTCCTGGGTTTTGTTTTGGCCCCTCCATGATTTGATGTTTGGCTCAGCAGCGTAATTATTGCTTAGAAGACAAAGAGAGACACAAACACAAATCATGTCTTCATTCAGTGCCCGCAGGACATTATTCTGATAAACCTGAGCAAACTGAGTGCCAAGAGCACTTTTCTGCAGCCCAAGCAAACTGAACGTGTCATATCTTCCTCTGAATAATCTTGCATTAATGGTGTCTGGGCGGTTTCAAAATCAGACAGCAGCTATGTAAGCATTTTCGGCAATTTAGTTCTCAAATTGCGGCTGTCAAGTGCAATTGAGGCTTCCCTCAGTCATGCACGGCCCCTGAAAAGGTTTTAGTCTCATGTCTCTGTCATGTCTACATTGCTGCACCTTTACAGCTTCACTCAGCAGGCTGTGGTGCAATTACACAGAAAGTTATATGAGGACAAGGGACACATTAGAAACACGGGTCCAGCTTGACATTCACACACACACACACACACACACACACCTGACAGCACGTACAGGCAGCAGGAAAGAGTCTGGTGCAGTTGGAGTGGAGACGGTGGGTTTTAATGACACAGTATCTCTCAGAACGCTGTTCCCATAATTACGCTCCGTCTGACGTGGATCTGTCATTGGCATTGATTGTTTGTCCTGATGCCCACCTCCTCGGGGTAGAAAAGTGTGTGAGTGTGGAGGGGAGGGAGGGTGAGGCTGGATGTTTGGATCCCCTCGGGCTGGACAGGTTGCATTCAGGAGCCCATGGGAGGCCCAAACTGGAGCCATTGGTGAGATTGGTATCGTGTTAATGGCTCCACAGGCTCCAAGATACATAGCAGCAAAACCATAAGAGGCACAGGAATGTGGAGCTCCTTGAATTATTGTCATAATTGGGGACAATTGGACATGCAGACCTAAGACCTATTGTGCTCATTTGGAACCTGTTTTGTCCAACTTCTTGCATATCTCTCTGTGCGGCGTATGTTTGTGTTTGTTAACCCTTTGAAACCTGGATTGACATCAGGTCTCTTGTGCTACATTCAGACACCTTTCACAAGTTATTTAACCCTATGAAACATGAGTAGATTGGTTTGATTTTGAAAACATGGAGGAAAAAATGGCCATGATCAACATGTCCCACAAACTGGAAGAAATTTGTAGTTTTCACAAAGAGTGGAGGGTTATTAGAAAATCATCCAAATAACTTTATGTATTTATTTAGCTTGTTTTCAGGTAATGTTCTTGTTATTTATTTATGTTTTTTTACTATTTTTTTGGTGATGTGAATGACTGATTAGCTGATGATACCCAGACTATGATCGAATTAATTCACCAATTAAAAAAGAGAAAGCAAACTAAAAACGTATAAAGTTAGCAAAAATAATTATTACACATTTAAGAATTAGGAAATATTAGTTGTAGTAGTAAATATTTTAACTTGAAACGGGTCAAATTTGACCTGGACTTTATAAGGGGGGGTTAATGGGTTAATGTGTGTAAACCAACAGGATATTAAATTTAGAAACACAGATACACTGCCCATTAAACCATGGATTTTCAAAGTTCAACACTTTGAAATACTGAGAAACTATTTTGACATAGCCTGTCACCTTACTTATGTTTGTTGGCTACTCTGCGTTTTGGAACAACAGTTCCCATAAAGCTTTGGGGGATGTAAACAGGAAGCATAATGTTGGTTTGGATTTGAACACTGAGCTAAAACTTGAGCCGCGTTGTTTTTAGCCCATATTTGTTCACAATTTGGCAAATTAGCACTATTTAAAGCATGCCGAATTAGATATTAGCAGTTTAAGTGTGTAATTTATCCACGAATATGCAGACAACTGCAACTGGATTACTCTGACACAGAAGAAAACTTTAAAACGTGATTTTCTTTCCCGTCTTTTGTCCTATGATTTTGATTAATGGACGTGTATTCGTAATGGACATTGATATCTTCAGACACAGTAAGTCAAAATGATTCTGAATATATGTGTTTAATGCCTCTGTGTTAAGATTTGACTTAGTTATTAGTCCGAGAAGGAGTGAGATTTTTGACGCAACTAGCCAAACGTTACCCTAATATCCTCTATGAGCTGTTAGTCAGACGTTGCTTTTGCTGCAGCTGTTGACACTTTTGGTAATTACAAGTATTGCCAGTTGTTTTTAGAGCACCTACTTGTCTCTTTATCAATACATAGTACCTTTCTTTGCCTAATGTACCAAATTTTGTCACTATAGGTAATTTCTATCTGGTTAAATGTTTTCCTCAGGCCTCCAGGTTCAGCAGGGGTTTCTCAGGCCTCCTTATGCAACAGCAGCACTAAGCTCAGTTGTTATGAGAAACATGTCAGATATTCAGTGTAATTCATGCCTCTGTATATGACAGATGATTAGGCTTTAAATAGCACTATTGACACTAATAAGGGCAAATATCCCCCATTATCTTCCCTCTGAGTGATAGCAGAGGATGGAGCAGGAGGGTGCAGGTGAGGCCACTCTGGCGTCCTGGGAATAAAAAGTGCAGACATGTTGTGGGCCGGTGGCTCATGTCTGAGGGTGTGGTGAGTCTGAGGTTGATGGTGTGGATAAGATAAGGCCCTGCAGTGATAAGGGCCAGAGTATGAAGGCTGAGGGGCCCCAGAGTGGTGAGGTAGGCGGTACATGATTGGAGTCACTGCAGCTTGAGGAAAAAATGTTAGAACAAATACAACGCAGCTACAGCTCATATGACATATTTTTTTCTTCTGAAAATGGGAATATTTCAGTTTATAAACTTTTATTTTGTGGCCTGTCTTGATACATTTTTGATTCATTTTTAGTTTACATTACAGGAATCTGTGTTTTCCATTTAATTTCAGTAACTGAAATTTAGGTAACATAGAGAAAGGTGTTCCCCAAGGATCAATCATTAGACCATTATTATTTACTTACTACATTTATCATAATGTATGAATGTGGGGATAATAATTTTGCTATTGCTTTTTAAAATATTTGTCAGGTTTTTTTTGTTCTGTATGTATGGCATAATAGTTGGTAACATGTAATGACTTTAAAGGACCCGCTTGTAAAGGAGATGATGCAAGAGCTTTATAACTGTTGTTTTATAAGGATTGTGTGGCCAGTGATGTTTTGGTGTAAACGGTGGTGGAGGATGTATTCAGATCTTCTACTTAAAAGTAAAAGTACTAATATGACACACTGGAAGTGAAGTGGAAAAAGAAGATAAAATTTGACAGCGTGTAGCTCCCTCATCAAAACGCAGATGAAGACTTCGGTCTCTATATGCAGATTAAATATTCAGGTCAAAGTTGTAAGATAAGCACGAGGAATGTAATGCCGTCAATGAAAAAAACAAAAACACTGGGGAGTTATTATATCAGAGCCACGTGAAGTGGACAAGCACGTTTTTTTTCGTTTGTTTGCTTTGTTTTTTAATTTTATGCATTTTCAGATTTTTTTTAATTTAGAAAACAGTAAGGTTGTTGGAATGCAAAACTATGAAGCTCAATACCTCAAAACCACTCAGAACGCAGATCGAACCTTTTAATTTTAAGGTTGTGAATTATCAAAAAACTTGCCAGTTAATTATCTTTCGGTCGACAGATAGTTGTCTCAGCCGTAGCTACTTGTATAAACTGTTTGGTAGTTTCATTTATAACGAAAGCATCATAATTTATTTGCTCCTCATATTTTTGTTTGCAAAAATTTTACAGGTTCTGTATGTGACATGCAGAGCATTAATGGCGCAGCAAACTATTAACTATTTGCTATGTAAAGATAAAGTGTAGTAATCGTGTTGTGCTTTCTCTGTGTGTGTTGTTATCCGAGCTTCTCTGTAGTTTGTTGTGGTAAGCGGTTGCAGCTGCACGTGCATGTCAGTGCTCATCGCTGCTCTCTGCACTTTGCTCATATGGCTGTTGTTGCTGATATTGGGACCGCACTGTTGCACAAGTGTAGTGCCCACCCTCTGGTTTCCCCGTGGTTAACACTGTTAGCTCTGTCAGCACTGTTGCTGTTGTTTAGCTTTGTTTATGGAGTAAGCACCGTCAGCTGCGAGCTGCCGGCTCAGCCAGCTCCATGTTGAGAGCTGTGTGCAGACAACTCATAGCCCTACGCTCTGAGTTCAGCATAGGGCCCCTTTAATTTTAAAGTAAATACAGTAAATACAGTAAATATAACAGTATTTCCATATAAGTAGAAAGTGTCAGGAAGGAAAATGCTCAAATAAAGAACAAATATCCTAAATTTGTACAGTATTCTTTGAGTGAATGTATTTTATTACATTTCACCACTGGGTCTACGTAAGCAATTAGTTTAATTTTAAAAAAGTGATTAATTATAAACATGCAGAGGCACAAACATTGTAAAGGGACGGAATTACAACTCAGAAACGTATGAAAGCAGCAAGAATTTGCAATGACTGCCGCTGATCTAATTTATGTGATTGATGGGAAGCAGGGTGTGAACAAAACAAGATTGTGTGGAGCTTTTCTTGTCATCCTCTCTCAACCCTCTCTGCAGCATCAGTTCCTCTCGTTTGTTAGCGTGTTAATGAAATGTAAACCTCAAATTTTGCCACACCCTGCCAGTGCCATCCATTCGCCTTCAGTTTTTGGTGAATCCACTCCCGGGTGATGATGGTGTTCATGCCTTTGCAGGCTTCGAACCTCCTCCCTCCGAAACACCTCAGTCGGTGTGAGACCAGCCCTTTCTTTCTCACCCTGCAGGGAGAGCCGCTGTGGTTTTTCATTACTCAAATCAAGACTGTCAAGCGATTGTGTATACGCTGGCGGAGACTGATCCAGTAGGCTCATAAATGCCCAGGCGTCTGCCATCCATTTGTTCACATGTGTGATCTCATATGTCACACTTGTCACTCCTGGGCAGCTATAATCTCCCAGAAGCTTTTAGTAGAAATCCGACTGACAGTGTTATTTGAAATGCCCTGTGATTATTCATTATAGAGTGTACACATTTGTGGGAAAGATGAGGATCAGTGGTGGAAGAAGTATTCACTTCCTTTACTCTGAAGTTACTCTGTTACAAGTAAAAGTCCTGCACTGTAAGTACCCAATACAGATAAATAAAACCATCCCCAAATCTCAAATTTATTAAAATAAAACAGACAACAAAGAAAAAAACCCCAAAACAACTCAAAATTATTTGAAAGAAAAAACTTTTAAAAAACCCCAAATTTATAAAGAAAATATATAGGAAAACACCCCTTTAAAACCTCAGAATTATTTATAAAATAGAAAATGACCCAAAAACTCAACCCCAAAATTGAAAAAACCTTCAAAGCTCAAAATAATTTTAAAAGACAATGGAAAATTCCCCAAATAATTATTTAAAAAATAGAGAATAGTACCTTCCTAAAACCTCAGAATTATAAAAAAAAAGAAAAAGATGATTTAAATTTATAACAAAACAGTTGCTGATTAATTTTCTGATAATCAGCTAATTGATCAATCAACTCTTCATTTCAGCTGTACTTGGAAAAACTGTTTGGTAATGTAACTTAAAACAAAACATCATATTTCATAAACTCTTGTTAGGTTTTTTTATGCAAAAAAACTTAAATTGTTAAGTGACTTAAGCTGTCAGAGATATATATATATATATATAGCGAAGTAAAAAGTACAATATTTCCCCCTGAAACAGAATGAAGTAAAAGTAGAAACTGACATGAAAAGACAATACTCAAGGGAAGTACAATTACCATCAAATTTGCACTTGAGTAAATGTACTTGGTTACATTCCACCACTGATGAGGATACACAGCATGGACAAAAACTAACTGAAATATTGAGACGTGTATTTTAACTGCGTCTTTTTGCCTTCATTTCTGGGACTGTTGCCTGAGAAGCTGCTGCATTACCACGTTAAGGCGCAGGGATATAATGAGCCGGCTCATGGGATGAGGCGTTCAGTATGAAAGGATAAACACAAAACACCAGTGTACTTTCACACAGTTCACAGACTGCAAACTGTAATCTTCCAAATCCTGTTAAAATCCCGGGGATGTATGTTTCACTAGTTAGTATACACACTCGCTGTATGTATCTTCAGTCTCTCACTGCTTTGTGATTAGGTGTATTTGAATGAGAAAGAGCATCTCTAGATGTTTTGGGAGGCCAATAAAACCGTAGAAAAAAGAAGCAATATTTGAGGACGTAACTCTTCTGCCTTGAGACAGGTTTACAGTCTCGTGCTGGCGGGATGGATTCCTGAAATAAACTTTCCAGACCCAGGGAGTGAAAACAACTCCCTTTCTTTTGTGAGGGAGACGAGGCTCGGCCCGATATTCATCAGTGGGGATAACCTCTGACCCCAGAATCATATGACGCTGAGTGCTGGAGATCCCGGTGCAGCCAGACAGTCTGTCTGAGACGCCATCTCTCCCTCTCTCTCTTCCCGACACTTATTCTCCCTCCTTTCCTCCTCGTCTCCCACTTCTTCCTCTTTCCTCACCTTCCCTTCTCTCTTAGGGACTGTATGAGAATTGTAAGGGTGTGGAGGTGGTGCTGAAACTCCACAGAGTTGTTATTAATATTTT
This sequence comes from Plectropomus leopardus, assembly GCF_008729295.1. Classification (NCBI taxonomy): domain Eukaryota; kingdom Metazoa; phylum Chordata; class Actinopteri; order Perciformes; family Serranidae; genus Plectropomus; species Plectropomus leopardus. The sequence goes on from NC_056470.1 coordinate 31,324,889, forward strand.
CTTTGGACGCTCCCCTTGTCTTCCTCACCCTAAAACAACAACACCCTCCTCCAACATGTCAAAACAATGCAACAGTAATTAATTGATTCATGCGATCATTAATATCAAAAGAGGTGAAGCAGAAAGTATTTAACACAGAGGGATGTGCAACAGTTTGAAAAATAATGTCTTAATGACAAATTCACATTTCTGAGAATTTGGGCACAGTGCAGTTCATCTCAGGATTCATAAAATGTAATTGATCAATAGAGAATACATAGAGACAGAAAACTGCCTTTGATTTGGGGCTCAAACAACATGAAAAAGCATTCACACCCATGAGACTCACATAAAATCACAAAAAATCACAGTTGCATAGATGAGTAAAAACATGCGTGCAAAGCTACATTAAAAATAAGTAATGACTATCTTGCCTTGTTTAAAAAACATATTGTGGTGTTCGTAAAAGAGTTCTTGAAACTTTTAAGCTTCCACTAATTTTGCTGACCTTACTGCATATATGCACATATGCATACACATGCTGCATATTTATATATCTAGAAAACAAATTCCAACAAATTAAACCAATTTTAGTCCACTGCAAAACTATCATGAATTGAAAACTCTGGAATTTTAACACAGTCAAACTACAATTACTTAGTGGGTATACAAAAAACTACAGCTCCCAACTGCACCACTGCAGGTACATAAACCAACCCACCCAGGCCCGCAGGAAGTGCGCCAGGCTTTGAGGCCAATTTTCTTAGTAATCACAGTCGTCACGTGATGCCATGTAGCCAAAAAAGATTTTTCTAATGGCAAAAGAAACATCTGTAAATACTTTTTTTTTTTTGAGTGCACAACCCCCCGAAATAATTTGTTTTCTCTACTGGGATTCAATCCATTTAGGCCAAGTACATCAGTACATCAAGTACACCAGTACATCAGTACTGTTCATAAATGCAATTTTGAGGTACTTGTTCTTTACTTTTATTTTCATTTTCATTGGATACTTTAAACACTTTTGACTCTTTGACTTTTCAACTTTACTACATTTTTGAAAGCCAATACTACATTTTACTGTATCTGACAACAGTGGTTACTTTGCAGATTCAGATTATTAGTAACAAAAAAAAAAAAAAAAGAAATATATATATATATATATATATATATATTATATATATATATATATATATATATATATATATATATATATATATTTCAACAAATAAATTATGATTTATTATTGTGGATTTGGTACATTAAGTATATTTTTGATGCTGGGCTTAAGTATGTACTTTAACTTAGGAAAGATTTTGAATGCAGGAAATTTTCTTGTTTAATAGTATTTTTACACTGTAGTTTTGCTACTGTTCCAAAAAAAAGAGATTTTCTTTCTGCCTCTTACGTGCAGAAGATCAATTTCACCGTTTTCTGACCCCCACCTCCTCCTGATAATGTTTATAACAGTTCCACGTTTCTAATATGCATCCACGTTTTTTTAAAACAGCGGGAAAAAAAACTTGTTTATATAAGCTGAATAAAAATGGAAAAAACAGAAATCTTAGAGAGAAATCTCCCTTTAACAGTCCCCTCCTGTCTCTCCACCGGCACTCTGAACCCCTCAGACACCAGCATGCAGACAAGACGGTGGACTCTCACCGCTCCAAAACAATTACCATTAGGTAGGCCATGACAGAGCTTTTCCACACTGTGCGACGGACTGAAACAGCTGCTGACAGGCCCATCTCTCCCGAGCCCCGCTCCAGTCTGCCGTGATGCTCTGATTATGACACCGGTTTTCGGATAAGGACATACCTCAAGATGACGGCCCCGATAAACAAATACCTAATGGGCTTCCTCCAGCAGTTGATTTAATTTAACCGAAGTCCAGGAACTGCTAAATTGTTTCCATCTTGCAGCACCATACTGTAGCTAATTGTAGCTGCTTATCAGGGCGATCACAGGTTTTAACATGATGCAATGGATTTTTTTTTTATTTTTTTTTTAATTGCAAAGGTCGTGCAGTAATTACAGAGCAACTATGGATAAATCTCAGGCTAGGATGCATCCATACTTTCACTTATCCAGACATGGAGCCGCTAAACATGCAATTACCTCATAAAAGAAGCTTGCCCCATCTACATGCTCTCAGATAGTTCGACAAAATGTAAAGGTGGATAATGTGTTGACTTTCACAAAGATAACTACTGGGATCAGGTGTAAATGCAATAATCAGTGTTGAAGCATGTTGCGCAGAGCCTGCATAATGCACTCGAGCAATTATAACTGTAATTTAATGTTCTCGTCTGCAGACTATTACCTCATTTTTATTGCTGGGGTGTTGACAGTAAATAAAATATATGTAACTCGTGATGTATGGTTGCAAAACATGATGGTTTGTTTGGATTAAAAAAAAGGGGATTTGCAGGTGGGGCTGTAAGTGGCTGCGTCAAGTGACCCCCCCTCCCTACGCTTACAGGAAGGCGAGGCCAAGCCCCGTGCATACATTTTTGTTCACTTCATAATCTGGCAACTGTAATGTTTGAGGCATTTTACTCAAGTGAGTCATGGTTTGAGTGGAGCCTTGTGCCAAGGAGGCGTTGGGTTTGAGTGCTGCGGTGTTCAGAATGAGGCGGAGAGCGTGAGGTGACATGTTTTGCTGGTATAGAGGATACGGGAGATACTCCTGTAATGAGTGCTTTGTGAGATAATGGTATGCACGAGCCCGCCTCCCGCCATGTTTCCTCGCTCAGCTCTAGAGGCAGAAACAGCAACAAGAACAACGCTGAAACATGTCACGTAGAGGGCTCGGGATGTAAGTGGCGCTTGAGGAGTGGTTGGTAATATAAATCTAATTTTCGCCTGGCACGAGTGCGTTGTATTGAATAAAAGTCCAGGTACCCCTGACAGATGTGGAACTCTATTACACCTGATCAAAAATAAACATTAGGCACACGTACCTATCTCATATCTATGTTTAAGGTTCTGTAGGCTGATGTAACTTGCAAAAAATCCATGTCATTAATGACACTTTGGGCCGTTAAGTGAACTGCAGTCTGCTTCGTTTTCTTCATAGGCACAAGCGAGCAGCTGGTTATTGGCCAAGACAGTTGTTGCATTGAAATTAAACTTGTGAACTTGTGTTTTACGACATGAGAAGTCGTGTACATCAAGTCGTGAACTCGGAGCTCTCACACAATATCTAATACCACATCAGGGGGCGTTCACAATCCCATTTGAATGCACATATGACGTGCACGACTGATCGTGAAGACCGGCATCATGTTGATAAAAGGCAAGAAAATGAATTCTAATCATATTTAGATTAACTTTACTATCTGAAATGTTTTTATTCTTCCTTTGGACCATTGTCTCCATGAGCCTGCTATTTGCTAATTACTTCATCAGCAGTTATGAAGCAACCAGCAGCAGATCCATGCAGCATGCAGTGGCTACTGTAGCCAGGGTTACGGTCAGCTAGTTTGCTGCACCTGCCTTGCATCACGTAAAGTGCTGCAGGAATTATATTTTTAGGTGGCCAACGCAGAGGTTAGCGTTGTTCCTGTTCACTAGACAAAAAGCCACTGGTACTACTTTTCCATTGGATTTTGTATTATTGCAGAAAATAAGTCCAGTACTTTGAATCCGCCCACTTGACTGAGTTGAGTTGACGAAGGTCAGTGAGCTGAAACTCACCTTAAAGCTCAGATTGTGTGCAGATTTGGGTAATAATTCTCTGCAGATTCATCACTATGAGCGACCCCTTTCACATCGTCACTTATTACACTGTTATATAAAATAAATATGATATATATTAAAGCTTCTTCAAGGGAAACTTTTGAATATAATTTTTTAGCACCAAATGTGGAAACATTGCCACATGTGAAGCCATATTTTAATGTCCAGTATCAAGAGATGGAATGATTACAGCATACAAAAACGGTTCCATATGGGCACCTGAGTTTTTTAAATAAAAATCGGGCACCTATACTTTAAACTCTTGATATATTACTATTTGAGTCTGCCTAGAAATGCTTGGTGTGCGTAACATCATGCTGCAGCACAGCAGAGAGCAGCGTCTAGACCGAGTATGGCCAGCAGCTGTGTGCTCCTGTCCAGGGACAACTGGCTGTGACGGCATTTCCTTGGATATTCTCTCACATACTGTGTCTTTATTTCCATCGGTCAAGCTCCCATTGCGGCGCCCACCGTGGATAAATGCTGCTTTTGTCAGGAGTTTTCACCCCTGTGAGCAGCTGTCCACAGCCCCCCAATCAGGCACTCTTCTGCTCAGCAGCCCGAGCAAGTGCATGTGGGCTGTCAGGGCGGCGAGAAATGAAAGTTGAGAGACAGTTTTCATTACAGCGCACAGCCAACTTTTTAGATATCATGTTGAAAAAATACTTCTCTCAAGAAGCCCCTGTATGCAACGAATTAAAACAAGACACACCTGTGTACTGTGCGCACTTGATGTGTGTACTTAATGCATACCTCATTGAAATCTGGCTCGGATACACCTCACAACCTCAAAGCATTTCACAATTCCTGGTAGGTGCATGACTCACTGATGCTCCGTTGATGTTCCCAAAAGTTAGTTTGTAGTCACACTAAGCTGTTAACTTTCCAAGATTATGTGGCCAACAACACAAACGCAGAGATCCAGGGAAGAATAGAATTAAACTTGCATGGAAAATGGAACGTTTTCACTGCAAATTTCTTGCAACAAAAAGGAAAAGTTATCGAAAACGTGGCTCTCAGTGGCTGATTTAATACAGGAGATGCCATGAAGCCAGGCAGGGCAAGTGTGTCACTAATAAGGCCTTGACTATTACCTGGAGTGACAGCCAGAGAATGGGAGGAGAAGGGCTGGCTCCACACTGCTCAGTCAGCCAGAAAGCCCCCAAACGGCAGGGCTAACGCAGGTCAAGTGATTTGGGCCGTCGGGTGTATTAAAGCTATTTACAAGGGACTAAAGGATTTACGTTGCTTCACCCGTTCGGTCTGCGCTTTTATACGACCTGGCAGCAGGCTGCTAAGTTTTTCTCAATCAATACGAAAGGGTAATAAAGAACGTTGCCTTTAACGGGTGTTTGGCTTCTTGTCCGGCTGCAGAGGGAAGGAGGTTTTTATAGGTGGCTCCTGACGCCTGGTGTGAAGGCGAAATTTGTGAGATTACATGAGATCCTCTGCAGTCTGTCAAGCACACACGTGTGTGTAGACGCACACACATTTGAAGTTTGGAGCATTTTCAGATCTTGGGTAACACTTTATGCAAACCTCATTATTTAGCATTTATGAGTGGGATATAAAGAATTTAATGAATGCTTTATATCACACTACAATGTCGTAAGATATAAAGACATCTTTAAGTGTTTGCTAATGTATTTTATCCTCCTGTGGGCCCCATAAGTGGAGGGCTCCTGACCATAAATGAGAATCTAGTAACACATAGTTGTAATAAATATTTTAAAAAAATTATGCCCTGCATACAGCTTCATTATAGTGTGTTATCAATCATTTATTCGATGTTTAACCTTTTAATGATGAGATCAATATCAGTTTTCTGCACTAGCATTTAAATCCCTAAAAACCTTTGATTTCTTTCAAAAACAGAAAAAAAGGAAAACATATGAGTAAATTGGCAAGAACTGTTGATAGTAATAAAGCATTTAATGAATCAATAACTAATTGCACAGTAAATATCTGCGTTAATAAATATGATAAAAAATCACAGTTGTAAATATTTTGTTATAATTCCTCTTTTTATTACTCATCAAAATATCAAATAATGAATTACATATTTTTTTTTAATTTACTTATTAATAAATGTATTTGAAAAACAAATTTATTGATGCCTATTGTATTTTTTTTTTTTTTTTTTTTTTTTACAAATATTTATTAATAAAGTAAATGCTTAAATCACTATTTCCACAATACTTGTGGTCCGCCATAAAATAGGGGGCGGTTAGGTAAATTGAAGTGTAAAAAAAATAACTACGAACATTTACTCAAGTACTGTTACTGTCAAGTACAATTTTGAGGCACTTTTTGAGTTGTACATGAGTATTTCCATTTTTTTCTACTTTATACTTTTACTCCACGCTAATTTGGAAACCTACTTTTTAGTTTATTGCGCATATTTTATAGTTAAAAGTTACTTTAGGAATAATATACATATATAGCACAAAGGCTGAGCTTCCAAAATACACAACACATTGTTAAAAGTGACTTTTCATCTCTTTACCTCTTAAAGCTCCTCAAAGCGGCACAAAAACAATCACAGAGAGGCTAAACAACAAAAAAAGGTGCAAAATGGCCACATAGAGACACAAATCCAATATTAAGGGATGCAAAATGACCTCAGAGATGCAAAAGGTTTAGGGGCCCAAAGAGGTAAAATTATCTAATATTTGTCATAAAAACATAAAACTCAGAGGAAAGTCCCCCAGATTACCCTTTTCCTAACACATTAATCAAATCTCGTGAAAAACCCCTCTGATTTATCTTGTGACCTGTTGGAGGGGCCCGACCCTGAGGTTTAGAACCAAAAGACTTTCTAAAAACTGTATCTTAAGTTATCAGTCAGAACAGTCAGATACTGAGTGCACATTGATCAGTCCCTAATGTCGGTCTGTTATGTAAAATTTAATAATTAGGACCAGTATGTTTACATTTTTAAGTACATGTAGTTTATGATACTGAATAACTGAAATACTGAATGGTAATTAATGCTGTAAAAATACACAAGCATTTCAAATCCTAAATAAAATTAAATTTGAATAAATATTATATAAAATAATGTTACTATAAATATATGATTTGGATGCCATATTTTTTTATTTAAAATAATTTTTTAATATTATATTTTTATTATATGATTTATATATTTTAATAATAAATATAATTCAGTTCAGTTCATGATGCTTTTTTGTTTGTTTTTAAATTTAAGTAGGACTTAAAAATGCTTGTGTATATTTGCAGTGTTTTTATCTGTATTTTTGACTTGAGTGAAATATTTGAGTACTTCTTCCCACCACTGCCACAGCTGACTTTTTTACATAAAGAGAGATGCTGCCATCTTGTGGTTAATTTTGCAGCAGACCCATGCACAGTCGTGTTTTAGTGCAGCTTGCCACAGGACATTTCTGTCTTCTCTCCTCTGAATAAATTGAATCAGTGAGTTCCCCCCACCCTCAAACAAATGTCTGAGCTACAGTTACACCCTGTCATTGTGCAGCAGCCTCCAGCTAAAAAGGTTATGAGACTGCAATATGCTGATGTTTAGTAGAACACAATGAATCCTGAATGATGCTTTTCCCTTTGATCACATCACACCCACTCAATGGTGCAATTAAAAGCAGATAAATTAATAATAGATTAAAAATCCACTCTGAGTGGCAGGCAGTAAGAGACGCCACGCCTAAAATCAAATTTAGCAAAATGGAAAAAAAAAAAAGAATAAAACTGTAATTACTCAGATCAATCAAAAAGTATTATTGAAAAAATAGCCTCCAGGGCATAAACACACACAAACACACACACACACACACACACACACACACACATGAATTTACAGCCATTGGCCTGTCAAAGCTCTCGTCTGCCAGCTCCAGACAGGCAATGTGTTCCAGATTAGATCAAACTCCAGGTTGCCCATTTCGATTTCTAAAAGCAGCTGTACGGCACTTAGTTACCATGACGACACTCGCAGTCTGGTCCGCCGTCTGCGGTCATAAAAATAGAAGGGGGTTGTGGTTCAGTTCAGGACTTGCTGAGATCATAGTGGGCAGCAGACAATCAAAGGAGAGCGTGATTAGACCTCAGTCATTAGGCAGCTGGAGTATCTGGCTCCGGCCCTTTAATCAAACTATGATGATGCAGCGACTAGCTGCAAGAACTCGGCCTGAACTTCTCTGACTTTCTGCTTTGTTGACAGCCTTCATGGTTTGATCTGTTGTGACAGGAGTGAAACAGGGTAACGGTCAGAGGGCCGACCGATGTAGTCAAAAGGGAAAAAAGAGGCTCGCCAGGTAAAGGGCATCATAAGCCAGAGCCTCTGTGTGATGTGACTGTTAAGATTTTCTGGTTAGAAAGACAATCAAATCACTACAAAGGGACACAAACACGACCACAACGAGACTTAATACAACTACAAGGAGATGAAAAATGATCACATAGAAACCTGAAATGACGGAAAAAAAGTAATGCAAAACATTCACAAAGAGACCGGAAACATTCTGAAAAAGGTGCAAATTTATTACAAGGAGATGTAAAATGATCCCAAACAAACAAAGAGAAAGCAAAATGACCACACCGAAATACAACAAAATCACACAGAAATGCAAATTTATTACTTGATGTAAAATTATCCTAAATAAAGAGGCACAAACAGACGCCAAAACAACCACACAAAGAAGCAAAACAATACAAAGAGGCACAAAAATGACCACAAAGAGGCGCAAAATGACCACAAAGAGGCGCAAAATGACCACAAAGAGGCGCAAAATGATAAGGAGGGGTAAAATGACTACAAAGAGACAAAAAACAAATAGTAATGCCAAAAAACACATTAAGAAGCAAAATAATGACCACAGAGATGCAAAACAACCACACAAAGAAGCAAAGAAATGACAAGGAGGTGTAAAACAACGAAAAAATAGGCACAAAACAACAAGACAAAAACACGTAAAAGGATGACAAGGAGGTGCAAAATGATCCAAGGGGGGTGCAAAAACAACCACAAAAAGTTGCAAAATGACCACAAAAAGACACAAATACAAATGCAAAATGGCCACAAAGTAAGCAAAAAAAAAATGGCAAAGAGGTGCAAAAGAACCACAAAAAGTTGCAAAACAATGACAAGAGGTGAAAAAAAAAACACTGCGGGGCACAAAATGACAACAAAGAGACACAAACAAGTAGACAGAGATGCAAAAAAAACTACGAAAAGACAAAATAACCACAAAAAGAGATGCAGAACAGTGACAAACAGACACAAAAACAAATATAGAGGGATGCAACAACAACCCCCACTGAGATGCAAAATGAGTCTCTAAGCCTGACCCCAGAGGTGAAAGGTCAGGCGTTGTCAGTCAGTGTGATCGGCTGTGTAATCTAAACCCTTCGCGCACCGCTGCCCCTGCAGTAAAGACAATCTACAGTATATTCGCCGTTCTCACATCAGAGGAAAGCAATCTCCTTCCAAGCAGCACTGAAGTGTGATCGACTAATTCCAGCTGTCAATGTGAGAGGGGAGCGATATGTTCGAACCAATAAGGCAGATCACCAGTGGAGCCATAAATGTCCAACTCTTGTTTAATGGAGCAAATTCGCCACTGCAAATGTTTTTCCCTTAACTTTTAAATAACTGTAGTTTTGCACAAGTTCAACAGTTCACATCTTGATGTTATTACCTTAAAAAAAACCTTTTATAGAAAGGTTTTTCAAGGACTTTTTCTCCAGAATATTGTGACATCTTTTTATTTAATCAGCTTTTATTGCCTTGCTGTTTTGTTCTGTTATGATTGCTTTAACTCTATTGACTTTATCATATTGACCTTTACTTAATATAAAAGCGTGACGGACTGCAGGCTATGAAAGAAATGATACTTTCAAACAGAGAAACTCACCTGCAGCCAATTACAAGAGCCACGACCGGTTCACCAGAGATAGAGAGAGAGATGTAGTTCAAGAAAATTAATAAGAACGTTATTTGCTTCAATATAATGTACAAATACAACCTATCTGTGGTTTGCATTTTTTTCTAGTGATTGAGTTGTTTCCCCCAATGCTAAAATAATATTATTTTAGCATTAGCATATTATTCTCAAAGAATGCGTCATATATATACATATATATATATATATATATATATATATATATATGTATATATATATGTGTATATATATATATATATATATGTATATATATACATGTATATATATATATATATATATATTATATATATATTGCGAGACAAAGGACAGAACCACTGGCAAAACTAATAAACACAAGAACAGTGAAAGCAGGTCAGTTAACATAATTTCAACAAGGGTCGAGGATGTTGATTTTAAGTTAGTGTATGCGGTGTGTGTGTGTGTGTGCGTGTGTGTGTGTGTAATCATGTGCCTATATTCTAAACCAGTCATTCTGGTATATTGGAGAGAAAGAAAGGGGAAAAAGGGGGAAAACATGAATGAGGTAATTATTAAATACATAAATAAAAAAAGAAAAGAAAAGAAAAAATATTAAATTGAAATTAAAAAAAAGAGGGGAGAAGCATACTGCTATTACGACTACTATCATCATGAAAATAATTATAGTAATGATAATAATAATAAAATCAGTTATGTCCTGCTCGTTTACAGCAAAGCATAGCCAGAGCAGCGGCAGGGTCAGTCCGGCAGTATCATTCAGGTTCACTTTTACTTTAGTATATATTGGTATAAAATCGTAATTGCTTTTATTCTTCTTATTATTATTATCATTATTATTTCCTTTCTCCTTTCTGTGATTTCAGTTTCTTCATTTTTGACGTATTTGTTCTGTGTTAGGTTAGGGACTGATAAGCGACCCCGCACGGATTGCACCTTAATTTAAAAAAAAAAAAAAAAAGGAAAAACAACATTATTTTCCAAAGAAAATTTCTTTTTGTCAACCAAATATCATAATCTTAAAATAAATTTAAATTCTGCTTTTCTGTCCCTACCTCCAGCCAGATACCAGCTTCCCCAGACCTGTTTATTGCCATTCTCTACCTGTCCACCAGAGGCCCTCAGACTCTTCACATCACCCCCCCACTCACCTGCTCACCTGCTTCCACTCTCCCTCATCAGCCCTTCAGTATAAAACCGGCCCATATTCGCTCATTCTCGGCCAGATCATCAGAATTTCAAGGTTCCTCATCCCTTGCTTTTCCAGCCTCTGACCCCTGCAACCTGACCTCTGGATCTGCAGCTACCTGAACTGTTCCCTGCCCTATTCCTGCTGTCCTCTGGACTCATTAACTCAGTTTGGACATTGTAGTAAGCTGCATCCCCATCAATCATCAGGACTTTTAGCCATATTTATGCCATGAACAACACTGTACCCTGCAGGGATTAACTTCATTTAAACTCTAAGAATCAACAGTTTTCAGAGCTGTTTAGCTGCGTTCTGTTTAATCCCTGCTAACACGCCCGAGGCAGTGTGCACAACCTGTGCAACAAACACCAACATGCGCACACGCAGAGTGGAGCATACTCACTTTTCGAGGACAGAGAGGGGTAAGAGGCTCAAGGCTCCTCCCTGAGAGTTTGTGAAAACATTCCAGCAAAGTGAGAGCGGTCAAAGAATTGGAAACTCTCAGAGCGGCCTCTTATACTCACGCTCTATCCTTTCTCACGTCTTTGTACATATAGTTACACTGTGTACAAAGTGTTTGTGTGAAGCTCTGCAGACCAACACGTCAAGGAGAGGAAAAAAAACCTGAAGGAGCATCTAAAGTCTGGACAAAGACACTGAGCTGTCCCCATTGATCGGCTCATAATGAAGCCGGTGTTTGTCCTCCTTGTTTCCGCTGCCTGGACTTTGACTGGAGCCCAGTATTACTACCAGGGGCTGATGGATTATCTGGAGAACAGGTTGTTGGCTATTGAGGTAAGAAGCAATACCCCTTTAAATGATTTGATTACTAATCAATATATTGTGTTTTATTTGTGAGTTAAGAGACAGCACAGATGCCACTGAATCAGAATCAGGTTTTCACTGCCAAGTTCGAAAGATTCGTCTTAGCAACCTTAAAGCAGAACAATAAGAGAAAAGGAAAAACAAGTGCAAAAGTCAAGGAAAAACTGCAATCTAAAATATGTAAAATATATGTTTTTGACATAAAAAATGCAAAAGTTCATAGCAGGGGTGTTTCTAGGATTTAAGACATTGGGGGGCTTAGCCCAAACCTCTTAGTGGGGTCGGGGCGGGGGGTGTTGATGGAAGGATAATGGATATTATAATATCATCTATTTTAGGCGTGCGTCTCTTAATAATATCAGATAATTCTTAAAGCACTATGTTTTTTTTAACTTTAAATGCCTGTAAAAGCCAAAAAAAATATTGTGGTTTTCAATCTTCATATATATACAGTATATATACATATACATATTTAGATTTGGGGCTATTTGTAAAACATTTAGGTCTGAAGCCTTGGACACCCAGGCCTAATGATGTCCACTGGTTCACAGTATTAAGTGTCAAGAAAATGTGCAATGTGCAGAGATAATACTTCCCCCGAAAACATGCATTAATCTAACCCTTGGAGTGTAATGTCTGAAGTAGCAGTTATTAAAAAATTAGATGTACAAGTTGATATTTTCCTGATTGCCTCCTTTTATGTGAATTTAATGCCTTATCCAGTGCACTCCAATTAATGCAATCTCTGCCCAGCTCATCAACTTTGCCGGGGCCTCTGAGGGAAAATCAGTCCATGCACGCAGCATGCAGTTTCTGTCCGACAACATTACCATTCCTGCAGCGTTTTAAGACGGTGACACATCAGTAATGAGTACAAGCTCAACCTTTGCTGCCATGACATCAAACATCCCAGCAGAAAGATGTGTTCTGCAAAGGTAAAACGAAGCTGTGTTACAACAAAGTGCCTCAGGCAGTGAATCAAATTACAGAGAGTTCAGTATTGTGTTTTTAAAGGGAGGTTATGAGACGGCAAGTTTGTGTAAGGGAAGACTTTTGTTGGCTTATGATATGAAATGCAAGAGGATTACATGTCTGGCTGCCTCGGTGAGTAATTTCAGTGAACTCTCATTTAAATAATTCTTTTAATGTATTCTTTTGGAGTATATTTTCAGAGACGGAAATTTTCATTTCATCCTTGGTGCAGCTTGCAATGCAAAACTGACAATCTTAAAGCTGTTACCCGCATGAAATGAATTGTCTATTTACAGCTAAATCCTGCTCTCCTCAACCCCCCCTGTGGCTTCCCTGCAGTCTCAATTCCAATATACTGGTTCAACTTCTGCATTGATATGAACACGACAATTCATCACGCGAGTTTTCATTGAACTTTCATTTCCATTTGACCACAGGCCCACAGCAAGCAAAGGGAGAAAATGAAACCGTGGTGGAGGAGACAGTGGAGAGACCGTCGTACCGTTATTACATCTTGCTCTGAATATTTTACCTGTTTCGCTGACCGTGTCAATCACAACACTGAGAAACTATTTCTGTTTGGTGATGGCTATAATGCGTTGATTGAAACAGGGGTGTTTTACTTTCTGTGATAAAAGGTGAGAAGTCTAACAGCCGCTCTGTGAGGCTGTGATTGAGCTAAATTTAAAATCTAGTAACTACCAACATTAATGCAAACACGGGGATGTTTTGCAAACAGTTATCATGTTTACTTTCTTGTTTTTTTTGTGATTTCACATGCTAACATTTGGTAATTAGCATTGAGAAGTGGGAACAGCTTTGGAGACGGGCCCTTTTCATTACTATAAAAGTATCTCACTGGTGCATGAAGCCAAAAAAGTTCACCTTTGCCATTGCCTTCAGAAATGATCAGACCGATAGATGAGAGGTGCAGCCACTGCAATTGAATGCGAAGTTATAAACCAAGCACCATGAGCAGTTAAGTTTCACTTTCAATATGCCCAATGTTGTGCTACTCCATCTGTGCCCAGAGTATGCACTGCACTCTGAGAGTCTGATGCATTGCATAACTGAATGGTAGCTTATATATAAATTATAACAGTGCTCCCAATTACCAGTCCAGCTCCAAGATAAGAAATCTATTTGTGGTGGCAGATGTTTTAACCCTTTTAAACCTGGATCAACATTTTCTTGTGCTACATTCAGACGCCTTTCACAAGTTTTTTGGCACTTTGAAACCTGAGGAAACTGGAAATAAAGGAAATGACCAAATTGGCAAGAAATGTCCCACAAATTGCAAGAAATTAGTAATGACAATCCAAAAAAATGGAGAAACATGTCAAGAAATACTACATTTATAATTACAATAATTTTATATTTGAAAATATTTTAAGGAAAAAATGAATAAATAGATCAAATAAATATGTATAATTTTATATTTTCAGCACTTTCTTCGGGTCATGTTTTTGTTTTTGTTTTTTTTTAACTTTATCTATTTTTTTGCTTATTTTTAGGCAGTTTTCTTGTAATGTTTTTACTAATTTTTTGCAAATTTTTGGGCCATGCTGTAAAGTTGATGTTGCCTTCTTTGCATGTTTTTTTTAAGAGAAATCAAACCAATATTCTCAGGTTTCAAAGGGTTTATTGTGGCGGGCCTCCACAAATGCATAAATGTGTGGGAAATACTGCCTTCTGTTGCTGGTCAGGTCTTCACTTGAGTAAATAAATACAAAAAAACTCCTACAGTTTATCATAACATTTGTTTTGATGTACCTATGTTTGGTAGGACCGCATGCAGTTGTGGCACGATCAGTCTCATCGCTACCACACAGAGCTGCTGGATTTCAAAAAGCTAACTGCTGAGGCCATGGACGGGCTGAAAAATGAACACGGCATGATGTTCAAAGACCTGGAAGGAGCCGCGGCCCGAGTGGACCGGGTGGAGAGAGAAATGGACTACGTAGAGACCCAGACTTCCCCTCGGGCCTGCGCGAATAAAGCAGACAAGGTGGTGGAGCAAGGAGCCTGGGGACTGGAGGAGAGCAGAGGAGGAGAGGAGGAGGAGGACTGGCAGGAGCTGCACTCCAGAGTCACTGGTGAGCTGCAGGGAAGTACAGACACACTTGAGCCAAATGTGCTCTGTGGGATGGCTGCGTTTGATCTTTCATTTTCATTCATGACGGAGCTCTGGCACAGTCAGAACCTGTGGGATATACAGACTGTATGTCCTACAGTTAATTTTAGCTTTACACATCACACCAGGCTCCACACCACACATTCTGCCGATTCTTGGAAAAGCCATGCGTCTGGAAAATGGGAAACAAACACACTGCTGTTACAAGTCATTTAATGGAGTGCTTTCAGTCAGTTGAGTCAGTCATGTTTTCCAGAAGAAATGCGGCTTGATACAACTCATTTATTTCAGCGCAGCTACTCCCCTGCTTGTTTGAGCACAGCGTTTGTCTTAATAATCTCCAGATCCCGAGGCGTGCTGCCACAAACAATGCTGAGATATAACCGCTGCACTGAGTCATTTACTCAGCATTATACAAGGACTTATAACCCCTGTAGAGCGTGCATGTGGAAAGGGGTGAAACAAGATTTTAAATTCAGTGAAACACCTCAGACTTTGTATCGACAGATTTCACTGAATGTGCACACTTAGCAAAAGATCTATATTTCTAATTGGTTCCAAAAAGCTTAATCCCCAAAGATGGATCATTAAATTTCTTTTGGTAACATTTACACATACTGTTTTTACAAAACCAAATGAAGAAAATATTGAATTATTTTCTTTCGCGCTGACTTAATAAGACAATCAATGGCACATAAAGTCAAGAATTATATCATAAATGCTGCGCTCAGAATCATAATGCTGATCATGCTCCACATCAGTGTTATGCTTACACCCCGGGGGCCAAATCTGGCGTCTGATTGGGGTGCTGGGTGTAGGCGTGTAGCGGACGTGGAGTATGCGTGGGACATGTCCCCAGCACATCCCCTATCTGTGACCTCTGCCCCCTGCACTTTTTACAACCATTCAATTAATTTGTAACCTGTCATACCTCGTTTTTCCGAGCGGTCTTGAAATGCACCATAAAATGGGCGCTGTTATCACACGCTGTATTGTTGTGATCACATGACACAGTTGAGACATGCGCCGGCAACACTGCTCTGAACTGTTGATTTTAACAAAAATACCAAGAGGCAAAAAAGCTTGCATTTCTTCTTCAAAACAAACTGTGAATGCTGAGTAATGCTGCTGCCTGTTGGTAGTGTTCGCTAAATGATGTCAGATTAATTGGATGCCAGTTTAGCTTGGTGAACAAGAATACTAACGTTATTGTTACCTATGACTGGCTAGCTAGCCATACTGTGGCTGTTTGTGGTTATTTGGTTTTTTAGTCGCTAAGGAGAGACACAATTGAATGTAAGAGGATGATAAATCATAAAACTCGGCTTATTCACTTCTGAAATGATGGCTACGCTTCTCTAGGTCTTGCTGAGTACCTGTACTTTGTTGAGGCATCAGCAGGGATGCAGTGATTGCGGTGAAGAAGGAACTAAGCTCTCTAACTGCCGGTCAGTCTATGTCTCAGACGTCACCTATGGTTGTAAACTTTGGGTATTGAGCAAAAGAATGAGATCACAGACACAAGCGATGGAAATAGGTTTCCTCTGTAGGGTGGCTTCGCTCTGCCTTAGAGATCCCAGATGGCACCAGATGTAAATATGATGTCAGAAAGATGTTGGACCCTTATGTGGGACTGACATTAAAATAGGGTTGGAATGAAAATCGAAGTTGATGATATTTTAAATGTCTAACGACGTTAGAATTTCACATTTTGTGGACGCAAACATTAGGAAGTTTTGCGTGTTTTGGTTTTGTTCTCGTCCATACTGTGTGACTGAATGTTATTCTACGTCGTTGACACAGAATAACGTTGACATGAGATGAAGAAGACAGTGGATTTTGAAAATTGAAAACCGACAAAATGTCACTCTCTTCTGCTGTCAGTAATCTTCTCAGTTGCAAGTTTATTAGGTTTCGACAGTTAAACCCCTTGAAACCTGAGTAAATTGGCTTGATTTCTTTCAAAAACACTGGAAGAAGGCAATGAGCAACTAAAGAATAAATTACGCAAACTTTTGCAAGAAATTATTAAAAAGTACAAGAAAATTACCTGAAGAAATAGTAAAGAAAAAACCCAAAACAAACTGGGAAATGACCTGCAAAACACACTTAAAAATTATAATAATTTTATAACATAATTTTGAATATGTAATTATGCTCATTTTCCTGGCTTTTATTTGCTAATGGCTTGTTTTCCAGAGTTTTTTTAAATTGCACCAATTTTGTTGGGTTCAAATGTTCAAAAACTGAAAGCAGCACAAAGAAGTGATGCTGCTTCAGCTTTTAAAGGGTTAAACTACTTCAAATCTAGTCCTACTTTCTTCTTTTTTTTTTTAAAGCAGCATTGCTGCATACTGAGAGGTGTTTTTATCACTCTACCTTTAGTCATATAAATGGGTTGGTTATGATGTCAGATTTTAAAGTAAAACAGGATTTATTTGGTACAGTTGACTGTAGCATCGAATGAGTTCAGGTTTAAAATGTGCAAGAACACGCTGAACCAGAAGATTTGTGTAATGTCATGTACCTCTGGCTATAAGATGGCACTGCCAGAACAAGCAAAGAAGGATAGTAAACGGAAGCACAGCAAGGCAGCACAGCAGAGAGACTCCCAGCAGAACCAGAAAAACAGCTGTGTGAAATATGGTGCGTCTTGCTCCGTCTGCCGGTCCCCAAAGACATGTCCGTCATGGCTGCATCCCAGGTCTCTCACAACAACTCTGAAACACCACATATTGTGGAAGTATCTGAAAAAAGCATGTTGTTCTTTGCATGTTTTTATTGTTACGAGTTCTTCCTTTGTTTCAGTCCTGTAATAAAAACCACCCCATTAGCTAAATTACTGGCAGTGTGCCCAGCTTTCCTTGAGGTGGAAGGTTAAATATCCAAATGCTTACATTGTCTGTTTACAACAACCAGTGGGCAACCTCATGTGAACGTTTTCTGTCTTACTGAGGAAAGAATAGAGGTGACGTCATATCAGAGGTATCTTTTGTGCGATCCGTTGAGGATACTTTTCATGTCTTGAAACAAAAAGTCAGGCTGTGTAAATTGGCTGTTGTTAATTTGATGAATGTGAGTAATGTAAGTTGTTGACTGTCTTTTTTCTTCATGATTTGATACAGGTCAAAGTTTTCATTTTTCCAGCATCTATTGTGTGGATTGTCATGAAATTTGATAAAGACATCTCTGTTGCTGTCAGGATGAATTATAC
Organism: Plectropomus leopardus; assembly: GCF_008729295.1. Taxonomy (NCBI): domain Eukaryota; kingdom Metazoa; phylum Chordata; class Actinopteri; order Perciformes; family Serranidae; genus Plectropomus; species Plectropomus leopardus. Next base: position 31,342,858 of record NC_056470.1, read on the forward strand.
TAGGTTTGGAGATCTCCTGACATCTCACCTAGGTCAAAGTTTACTTAAATAGTTGGATCAAATACCAAAAAACTCATAAAAACAGCTTCAGCTACTTTGTGTTAAAACTGCAATAACTGATTTATTTATTTTTTTCCAACACACATTTTTCAAAGTCAATATTTTGACTTGTGGTAGGAGAAAAACTACAAGAATAACTGGTAAAAGTGACTGCATTCCATTATTATTATTATCATTTAGAATGTTCTTGTTCTTGAAGAATATTCTTTTTTTTATTCTTTAGAATGTTCATGTGTCTTTAAAGCAAGTGATGTCACTAAGAATGTCATGATGTCACCAGCTGCCGGGGTTCTTAAGGTATGTTTAGAAGGTTCCCGCTGATTGACAAATCACTCCATTTAATAATTCGGCAGTCCCTCTAGCACAGAGTCAAAAAAGCAGGAAGCCAAAAAGCGTACTGGGATCAGTGCCTCATAAAAAATGAACCCAACAATAAAGCAGCAAAACAGCTATCCAAAAACACGGTCCTCCCTGACCACAGAGTACCAGGAGAGGTTCCATCTTCCAAGCAGCTACATCCCTTTGGTTGCTATTTCAAATCTGAAGGGCTCTTACCATCCACTGAAGGGGACAAGTGCTGATACAAGCAGGCAGGAATATGTTAAATATGTAAAATGTCCACCAATGGCCCCACAGCCACCTTTGCCACCCATTGACCACAATGGTCTGCTATCTAAGCCTGCCGTGCCCTTAAGGCCAAAAGATTATATAGGATCACTTGTCACAAACAGACCTTCCAAAGAAAGTGGCCTCCAGAAACAATCTGTTGATGTTGAGGCCAATTCCAAAGTAGGCCCACACGTGATAAAACCACAGCCTTTTGACAGTGACACTAAGGAGCCTGGCCCTCAAAGAGCGCAGCCATTGTGCTCCATGACCACGTACCAGGAGAGGTTCAAGCCTCCATGCAGGTACACGCCTTTGGTCGCAATTTCAAAGCCAAAGGGCCCTTACCATCAGCTGAAGGGTACGAGTGGTGATACAACCACTTTTAGACAGGAATATGTGAAATGTGTAAAACATTCACCAGTGACCCCAAAGCCACCTTTGCCACCCATTGACCACAGTCGTCCCCTATCCAAGCCTGCTGTGTCCGTAAAGCCAAAAGATAATCCAGGATCACTTGTTAAAGACAGACTTTCCAAAGAAAGTGGCCTCCAGAAACAATCTGTTGATGTTGAGGCCAATTCCAAACTAGCCCCACACATGCTAAAACCACAACCTTTTGACAGCGACACTAAGCAGCTTGGCCCTCGGAGAGCACAGCCACTGTCCTCCATGACCACAGAGCACCAGGAGAGGTTCCAGCCTCCATGCACCTATGTGCCTTTGGTCGCAATTTCAAATACGAAGGGCCCTTACCATCCACTGAGGGGGACGAGTGGTGATACGACCATTTTTAGGCAGGAATATGTGAAATGTGTAAAACATTCACCAGTGACCCCAAAGCCACCTTTGCCACCCATTGACCACAGTGGTCCCCTATCCAAGCCTGCTGTGTCCGTAAGGCCAAAAGAAAATCCAGGATCACTTGTCCAAGACAGACCTTCCAAAGAAAGTGGCCTCCAGAAACAATCTGTTGATGTTGAGCCCAATTACAGCGACACTAAGCAGCCTGGCCCTCAAAGAGTGCAGCCACTGTCCTCCATGACCACGTACCAGGAGAGGTTCCAGCCTCCATGCAGGTACACACCTTTGGTCGCAATTTCAAAGCCAAAGGGCCCTTACCATCCACTGAAGGGGACAAATGGTGATACAACCACCTTCAGGCAGGAATATGTGAAATGTATGAAAGAGCCACCTCTGCCACCTATTGGCCACAAAGGTCTGCTTTCAAAGCCTGCCATATCCCCAAGGCCACAAGACAACCTAAGATCACTTGTCAAAGACAGACCTTCCAAAGACAGTGGCCTCCCCCAAAAAATGGCGGAATCTAAGCAAATTCCAGGCCACTCCCAGAGGTGCAACAACCACAACCTATTGAATGCATCACCAGCTAATCCTAACCCAAGCCTTCCATTTATTTATTCAAAGGAAGCACCTCTAGCACCATGTCCTCCCCCTGGGCGTCCGGCTCGGCCCCAAAAACTCTTAATGGAGACTGGTCAAACAGTGCTTAGGTATGCCACTGCGCAAACTAGGGCCATTAAGAGGCATCAGGACAGCAACAAGCTGCTGCCCAGGAGGCCTTGAGTGGCTATCTACAGTCCAGTTATAATCCTCACTGCTTTGTGTTTCTTAATGCAATATTGAATAATGCTGTGTTCATACCAAATGCAATGTGTTTAACGTGCGTATGTGTTTTACATTTACTTCTGCGTCTTTACATTTTCTTCTGCACTTTCCTGCAAAGTAAATGTAAAGATGAAAATATATCGCATTCGGTGTGAACACAGCGTTATTCTGTTCTTTCCCTTTTTCAATACACCATCAGTGGTGAGCACTGATCCCTCTCCAAGTTACAAGGTGCTGTGTTCACAATGAATGCAATGCGAAATTGCAAAGTAAATGTTAAGACGCGAATATATATATATATATATGTGTGTGTGTTTATATGTATATATGTATATATATTCGCATCACATTTGGTGTGAACACAGCATTATTCTGCTCTTTCCCTTTTTCAGTACACCATCAGTGGTGAGCACTGATGCCTCACATCGAGGTTCTGGTTCAGGCCAGACCTTTCTGTGTGGAGTACACTTTTCCTTTTCTTTTGGGTTTTCTCCGGGTGCTCCGGTTCTCCCAAAATCTAAATAAATAATAATAATAAAAAAGTTTTGAATTATGGTATGACATTTTTCTTCATCACTACACAAACAAGGCTGTATAAAGTAACACAGATTTGCAATGTTTAACTATTGTCGATCTGCTGCAGTGCCTGAAAGCACAGAATCTTTGTTGATCTTTATCTTCATTAAATAGAGGAGACATTTATGCTGTCTAAAATGCTCAAGCCAGCACAAATACAGCAGTCAAATCACTTTTTCATCATGTAAATTTGGTTGAACTGAATTGTCTACGAAGTGTCTAGTTAAATTTCTGCCTTTACAGTTGGGGTATATCAGTAAATGTTGCATCAGGAAATGAGATCTCAAACTAAATTATTTTGAGAATCGTTTAATTAATATTCATAAATTATTGTCATTGTATATGGGGCGCTGATTGTAAAGTTGTGCACTCTGACAGAAACAGCAACATTTCTCCACATTTGGCTCTAAAACATGATTAAAAGAGGTGTGAGTTTTTCAAAGTCACTTTTTAAACACATTTAGAGCAATATTTGTGAACTTTGACAAACCTATTCTTTCCTGAAAAAAAAAGTTCAACATAATGTCACTGTAAAAATGAAAATGTTATATATTAAATATTAATGTGGTATATTCAATCTTGATGTTAAATAATAAATCTAAATGTTATTTGTGATATGTTAAATCTAAATTTTCAATCTAGATGTTAAATCTAAATGTTATATGTTAAATCTTTATGTCATGATTCTAAATATTTAGCTAATGTTCAAATTAACACTGCTGCTTGGCCGAAGTCCCAAAATAAGAGCTTGATACATTGATGTTGCGTGAACATGGCGACCAACAATTTTAGATTTGAAATGAGAAAATTAAAATCGGGAGATGAGTTTTTACACTGCAGTTCAAGTGTCCCCCTACCCACCCTCCCCCACCCTGCCATTCTGTAATTCACAATAAAAAAAAAAAAGTGATCCACACTGGGAATTGTTTTTGTACTTCAAGAATAAGTAAGGTGCCAGAGTGCATAAAACAGCATCATACAGTTTGTTTATCAAAGCAAACTAACAAACTAACACCCTAATTTCCTTAAATCCTAGAAAAGTCCTCAAATCAGAGAAACATCCTAAATCCAAGACGTGTTGGAAAGTTTAGAAATGTCTTAAAATCCTAGAAATGCCCTTAAATCCAATAAATCTCCTAGAATGTGAGAAATGTCCTTAAATGCGGGAAATGTCTTAAAATCCCCAAAATGTCCCAAAATCCTAGAAATGCCCTAAGATCTGAGAAGTACCCAAAAATCCTAGAAATGTACTCAAATCAGACCGTTGTAAAATCCTTGAAATGTACTACAGTCCTATAAACATGGGACTGCTTTGATTGGCCATTGTCATTTTGCAAAAGTGGCCCGTAAGTGAGGCATGTTAAGTTTTCCTGCTCTACATAATCAGGGGAGATTTCTCTCTTAGATAACGGTACAATGCAGAGCAAAGATTTCTGTAAGATCTCCTGTGTAATCTGGAGCGCGACTCGGCACAGAGGAGGGACGGGAAGCTGCCCTGAGGTCAGCGGCGTTATTCTCTGAGCTCATGTTCCCTCTGCACACAGTGATCCATTGTAAATGTCTGTCAAGTGACCCAAAACGAACTTCAGTGTATTGTAGGGACCCATCTCAGATTTGTGATGTTAATTTTGCTCCAGGACACATCAGGGGAACATCCTTTGTCTGTGTGTTTTAGCGAAAGCACGGTATTAATCTTACTCCTTTTATAGAGAGCATCTTCATGCTGTCTGTGTTCTGCACTCATACTTCCTCTCATTATGAGACTGTCTGTCCAATTTCCCCCTGACTGGTTTGAATTTGCCTTAATTTGGGGAGCTGGATATTGACTGCTGCAGGCGGCTTGATGCTTTCTGAATGTTAGGTTGCAGATTCATATTTCAGCTGAGAAATGGCGCTTTTCTGAAACATGCTAATGGAACTAATCGTGCCAGCTGGGAGATCTAAATCATTATAATTATATTAAATTCACACCTGTGAGATGTTTATACAATAATTGCATAATTTTTCACAACAGAGAGACATGTAATCTGAGGTGAAGCATCAAGATGCAACCCACAGTTTTCCCTATTTCCTCTAAAGCCTTACACTCGCGTTCTCTTGATCTGCCTTTTACTTTGAGTGATGTGGTCCCACATGAACAAAAGTTTCTGCCAAAGTAAAAACTGTTTTAGGCATTTGAGATTTCTGTTTTTGTTCTTGACTATTTTTCTTTTAGGACAAAAAAGTAATGTTTTTTAAAGGTGAATCTGAAACCAGAATAAAGAAAGAAATGTGTCTTGTTATAGGCATCATAGTCACTGGATATCAGTATGAACCAAGTGGCAGCCTCTGAGGCTGAATTCCCCAAAACTTCTTTCTTAAATGGCCACTTGAGGCTGTCTCTAAATAGAGTTAATCATTGTACACCTTAATATTAACCCTTTGAAACCTGAGTGAACTGGTTTGATTTCTTTAAATAAACAAGGGGATAAAGGCGATGACCAACTTGGCAAGAAATGTCCCACAAATTTCAAGAAATAAATTAGTAAAGGTGACAAGTAAATGACTTCAAAATTAGTTGAAAAAAAAGGAGAAAAAGGAGGAGGAGAAAAAAAACTTGGGAAAATGTCAGGAAAACTATTTAGAATTACTATAATTTTTTATTCAAAATTATGTTACAGAAAAATTATACTTATATTAAATACAGTTTTCAGCACTTTCTTCAGGGTCTTTTTTATGTTTTATTTTATTTATGTATTTATTTAATTTTACATTTTTTGGCATTATTTTCAGGCGACTTGTAATTGTTTTTTCTTTTTTACTGATTTCATTTTAATTTTCGGGCTATGGCTTGTTAAGTTACTTAATGCCCTCTCCCCATGTTTTTAAAAGAAATCATGTTTCAAAGGGTTGAAATGCTCAACCTTACAGCAAAAATAACCAACACAGAACACACAGAAGTAGCCTGACTTCATTCTCAATTCATTTCTCCATTAGTTGCTATGATGACAGCAGCGTATGTAGCTGCAGCAGCCTGTAGCTCCTCAAATCCTTTCTACTTTTTTTGCTATTTTTTATTTTTTTTCGACATGATGACCCCTTTTGCTGAAGCTCCACTTTTCTATGATAGAGAAGCACTTATGAACATTGAGAAAAGTTGTGTGAGGTTTGAACTGAATGCAGCAGACCGCGAGCGGGTCCCCACCAACAGCATATGCCGAGCAGCCAGTCAGACCAAAGAGGAGAAACCAAAAACCGAAAGCGTGGGATAAAGAGAGGCAGGAGAGCCAGCATCAGGGCGAGGCTGACCCGACTTGGACCAAAAGCTGTTCCTCTAGGATAGGGGACTGCTCTGATCACATCTTTACAGAGACATGGTTAACCCCTAACCACCCAGATCAAGCTGTTGCACTGGATGAGCAGATCTTGTTGGAAGCCATAAAGACGCAAGACACTGATGCAAATTCAAAAAATGCACTGCAGGTATTGAGTGATGCCATCATGAGCAACATGCCCGAGCAACCGGATGGAATTTTAATAGTAGTTGCTGATTTTAATCAACTCCTTCTCCAGCTCCAAAGATGAAGCAGAATCAAGGACAAATGTAATTTAGTTTTTTAAACTTTAAATGACTTATAAATTTACCTTATACCTTATACCTTCTTCTATCTTCATTACTCCACTGTATCTTGACATTGCAAAAGGTTTTTTGACACTGTATGAATGTTCTGAAAGTCATAAGCAGCACCTTTAAGACCATTTATAATGTTCGTATTTTAAAATGAGTTAGCAGGAAACAATAAGTCAGCCAGATCCATCGTTTTCAACCAACTCATGGAGCTAATGTCACTGCCAGTTTAATTAGCTCCCATTCATTTTTCACATATGTGAGACTCTCCTGCCGACACAGACAATATGACTCACAGTTGGAACGCTTCAATGATCAGGATCAGCATGAATCTCTCCGTCTTGAATCATCAATAACAAAGATTAAAACATAGATAGAAAAGCACTGGTTTTTTAGTATAAAGAGTTGAAGATACAAGCCACTAGAAAAAACGTCTGTACGGAAAAAACTTCCGTAAAACTCCAATCAATAGCCCATTAAATTATTTGGTTAAAGTACTTAACTCAACTGCCTTACATTTTAGACAGGCATTTATATGAGATGGGCTTTTAATTTCTTTCACACAAAAACTGTTGCTCAGCAAAGATGGGAAATCAAATTGTTTATCTAACCCTTTGAAACTGGCTTGGCTTTATATCTTTCAAAAACATGGGAAGAAGTTACAAGTTTCATAAAATTTCCTGGAATTAAGGAAAAAAATAAAAAGGTTTCAAAGGGTTAAACCTCTTTTTTGCCTTATTTTTGTTTACTTGGCCAGCCTTACTTATTCTCTGGTACTCATGGTTTCAGTAAAATAAACTGAATGATTGAATAGTTGACAATCTAATTAAGCTTTAAAGTTTAAACATTTATATTTGTTTGTGTGATCAAGCAGCTAACTAACATCGTCTCCAGCAGGTAGCCAACAACCCGGTTTTATACACCCAAAGAACTTACATCAAAATGAACTGCATGGTAACCGTGCCTCTAATTGAGACAGGCCTTTATTTGTCAAAATAGGTTTCCACACCGAGCTATTAAAAGGAATTGGGTAATTAATTTTGAGGAGAATGTAAACCTAATTCAAAATTCGAATGTGAACTGTGAACTATGAACATATTCTGAATCATTTTAATCCATGTGAACCAAACTTTGAGCTAGCTCTTGTGAAGTTTGAATGTGCACAAGACTGCCTTAGGGACTGTAACATTAAACATGAGAGTCCTGTTGGTGTTTGCAGCGTAACATTTCAGATATCAACAAGGAAAGTTTGAGTGGTGTAGCAGCAGTACAGCAAACAGTCACTTTCTTTCAGCACAAAACATGATCCCTCTCTTTGTGTTCTCCCTGCAGACTGTGTGGAAATCATCTCTGGCATCAGATCAGTGAAGATCCTGAAGAGAGTGGGCAGTCCTAAGGGCATGTGGACCAGAGACTCCAGGTCGTCCAGAGTTTACGTCTTTAACGGGACATCAGGAGACAGCATCTACCAGTTTAACTCTGTACAAGACTTCTCCCGCTCTTTTGGCGTCAACGGCAGCCGACAGATCAGACTGCCCTCTGACTGGAGCGGTCCTGGCAGCGCTGTTTATAACGGCTATCTGTACTACATACAGGAGGAGGCTGATGCAGATGTGCAGGTGGTCAAATATGACCTTCTGAGTGGCTCTGTGATGGACACCGCCATGTTCCCAGTGGAGAGCCAAGCTACGGTTTACAGCCTAAACCCAGAAACTGTTGCGGATCTTGCAGCCGACAGCGAAGGGCTTTGGCTCTTATATGCCACCAGCAGCGACGAACCAAACATTCACCTGGCAAAGATGGACCCCGACACGCTGGATATAGAACAAATCTGGGACACCCGGTGCCCTCGAGAGAACGCAGAGGCGGCTTTTGTAGTCTGTGGGACCGTCTATGTCGTTTACAACACACGTATGGCCAGCAGGTCCCGAATCCAGTGCCTGTTTGACGTCAACGACATGGTGGTCAGTGAGGAGGCTCCCCTGATCTACTTCCCCAGGAGGTACGGAGCCCACACCAGTTTGAAATACAGCCCCGAGGAGAAACAGCTGTACGGCTGGGACGATGGATACCAAATCATTTACAGACTGAGCATGAAGAGGAAGCTCCTGGTGTGACAGCGGGGAAGTGGTGTGTTCAGAGGCAGATATGAAGAATAGGAGCAGTAGCCTTCAGACTCTTAATTAACAGTAGATTTAAAAGACCAGTGTTTAAGATTTAGTGGGATTTAATGGCATCTAGTGTTGACGTTTGCAGATTGCAACCAGCTGAAACTTCTCCTGGTTTGAATTCCGTCAGTGTTTATTGGTCACAAGGTTTTTAATGTACGACAGATTATCCACAGAGGTCGCTCCCTCTCCAAAACAAACGGACCAGGGCTCTGATTTAGAGTGTGTAGGATCTACACTAAAAGGTGATTTGGGATGTGATGGTGAGATGGAGCTGATGAAAAATTAGCAGAATTCAATAGGCTGGTTTCCATTAACCCTCTAATTGCGCAAACTGAAATTGCGTTGACGATGTCTGAAGATGACGACCCGCTCTCTATGTAGATATAAATAGCTCATCTAAGATTACGAAATCACAACAATTCTTTTTTTTGAGATGTTTATACACAAATTATATTTTACTCCATTTCAGCCTATACTTCCCTCTAAATCCTCCACACTGGACCTTTAAGACACACATTTTTGGCAAAAGAATTAGCCTTTGCACTCCTATTTATTAATTTGACCTTTTTCTTTTGTGTGTAAAATACCACAACAAAACATGAAAATGCCACTCAGTTCATTAGAGGCTGTCAAGTTGTACTTGCTATGTGGTGTTTTGTGTCCTCCCCTCTATTTAATTTGACCAGACAAAATCTCTTTTTCTTTGTGCCCATTTCTGCTTGTTAAGCTGCTGGCTGCGTTGTCGTTATATGCTGTTTTTGTTATTGCTACAAAACTCACAGCGTGGTGCCCATTTTTGCATAAAGTCTTTTAATCAAAGAAAAGAAAATCATATCACAGAACTTATAGCAGAGGAAAAAAACAACACTTTTTCTGCTGTCGATTTTCAGACAAGTTGGAACAAAAGAAAGACAATTTATGGCTGACACTATGTATGATATTTCAGTTTATTACACACTGGGTCACTCATATTGTGAGTCTCGATAATGATCTAGGAACTCAGAGGAGACTTTTGTCTCAACTAACAACTGTTGATATCAATCACCAGGACGTTTTCTCAAACATTTCTATTATTACAAATACAAAATGTTCAATAAAAAATTGGAAATTCAGTGCTATCATAACAGTTGGAAGGGATACGAGATCATATCAAGAAACGTTACAATATTAGGCAAAGCTAGAAGGTCTCGAAACAGTCCATAAACTGAGGCAAATTGATTTAACAGGTTTCTTCTACTACAGTATGAAAACACGCCACATTGTCAGAGAAATATATGACCATCGTAAAGCACATGTTTTAAAAAAGAAAAGTATTTTTTAACCACTTGTTTCAACACTAAAATAAATATAATAAATCTATGAATAATGCCATTATAGAGGAATTTCACCATCAAAACAACTGTGTGGAAATTTCAAACTGTCACATTTGTGGAGGGGTGTTGGTGATGGATTACGTTAAGCACGAACAATAATGCACTGACTCGTTCTAGCTGTAACAAGTGCCAATTAGAGAAATGCCACTGCTCTGTAGATGCTGACCCGTCCACCCATCCGCTGCCCCCACGCTGCCGTCTCAGCCTCCCAGACGCACACACCGAGGCACTAAACAGCTCGCTCGGGTACCCATGAAGGAAATGGCTAAAACAGATCTGTCTGCTGAAAGCATCTGCTCGAGTCTCGATGTCTGGCCCCAAAATTTACTAACCGTAGTATCACTTGTCCTCTTGTTGCTGAATCAGGCTCCAGCAGTCGAGACCAGTCGAAGCCAAGAACATTGTTAAGCATCAGATTTAAGTCGCTGTTGAGATAATACGGATGCTGTTCAGTAAATTGTCCTCATATCAAAAAGACATGATCTGAACAAGCTGCTCCGAATATAATTTGTGAATGTTTCCTGGCAGTTTCTGATATCACACAGACTCCGTAGCTTCATATTTGGCCGGCCCTGGATGCCCTGATGGTATCTGTGCCTGTCTATTACAGCAAAACAAAATTATCACTACTGGAGGGCAAACCTGAAACTCAAAGAAAATGTTAAAGAAACTGAATTAATGTGGAGCTTTTTTTCTCATCACAAAGACGTATGGAAACTCCATTACTTCGTCTTTTTTAATGAAAAGCTATAGACGGGTTTCTTTACAATGAAATGAGGATGTGTGTGCAGCAGGCGGGTAGAAAACTCATTTTCACAGTGTCATGATGACACACAGATATTTTCATTGTTTTGGAAAGAACTTGTTTTGAACTAATATAGTTGCAGTTTATAGGCAAATTTTATATGTGGCATCTTACGTTTCCAAAATTTGTGTTTGTTTTACAGACATTGGATGTTGGCTCTAACATGGCTGTTGCACTGTAGTGATAGGTGGGAATATTTTTTGTGTAAAAATGAATAACAAAAAAATGTGACAAAGTGCAGTGAAAACAAAGTTAACTATTTCATATTTACTACCATCTCGTCAAACACACACACTTGGTCAGTGGCCTTACACGTAAAGCTATGACAAAAAAAATGATTCCATCATGGTTCCTATATGGTTTTCCACCACTTGAGTTTTGACTGGCGCTCTTTAATTACATCATGTTTTTGCATTGTCTTTTTGGGCACTCAAGCCCCCAGGAAGTGGGTTGGTGCTAGAATGAATCGTCCAGAGGGTACACTCAGATGCCGTCAGTCTCTAGTTTATTTCGACTGTGAATTTGGGCTTTTAAATATTGGAATCTATTAAGATGTTCTCTGTTTTGGAGCCGGCCTCAAGTGGCCACTCCAGGAAGTGCAGTTTTTGCACTTCCATGTTGGCTTCATTTTTCAGTCTTCGAGGTTGCCATTTAGAAAAGCTCCTATAGGTCGCAAGTCACAGTGGTTGGAGGACTCGTTGGAAAATCCAGGGCTCTGACCAGAACTAATAGCTCATTATTCACTCTGAGCTGAATGACGGGCTTCCTTGTGGGATATAGAACATTTTCCACAAATTATGCAACCATTTGTGCATTATATGGCAAAAACGACTTCTTCTCCGAAGCTCTCGGTCATTAGTCATGTCCTCTACCCCCGTGTGCACACATATCTCAATGTTCACAAGCCCGCCTGTTACAGGAAAAGAAAACCACTGGGGGGTAAACTGGAGGAAGATAATGTAAATAAAAACCAAATTTAGTTTTATTCTCATTACAAAGATATATGGAACCTCCATTATGTATTTTTTAAATTAAAAGCTATAAATGCTTTACTATTTTTCACCCGAACAATTACTTTTCTAAAACTTTACGTTTTTATGAGGAGAAAAATAGATATGCGGGGACCTATTGAAGGAAATTTTTCTGATACGAAGTCAACTGATAGAATAGTGCCGCTATAGTCTTTCTCTTAATCACATCAGATATCTCCAAAAATAATCAATGCCCCACATGTTGCAGATCAAACATCTGGATGGCAAATTTAAACACACACTTCCTGTACAGCAGCGTGATAAATGACAGGATAAACATCAAGAAAGTTGCATGTTTCTAAGATTAAATGATGAATGTGTTCACCTTTTTCCAGAGTTTTCTCAGTCATCACCACCAACGAAGCTACATATATTCAAAATGTTCAATTTTTTTTAATATTTACCTATCATTATATCTTTTCTGGTTAGGAAAAACAAAACATATAGACGGCTGTACATGAAACTATACACATCCACTAAACACCTGCTCAGAAAAAAGAATAATGGGAGATGAAAAAGTGCTTTCTAACAGTGTTTGAAGGAAAACATGAGCGTTTATGTGAGTTTCATCTGGAGGAAAAGGGTGAGAATTGCTTAAAAGCAAACATCAAACAGAGAAGGAGGTAAGGGTGTGTAATGTGTGCTCACAATTTTCCTGTTTGCAGAAACCTCCAGAGCTCCAGCAGCAAAAAAAGCTATTGTCAAAATTGTAAAATCTTTTCTTTCTAGGATGTCTTTCAGTTTTTGTTGTTTTTTATAAGCAGCTTGTGCCTTCGTCAGCCTGAGCGTATTGGCCTGATTTCTTTCATAAACATGGAAAGAAGGCAATGAGCAGTGACAGAAAAAAACCCCTAAAAATTAGCAAGAAATTTGGATCCCACTGGATCACCTGGTAGAGCGGGCGCCTCGTGTACAAAAGCTATGCCCTTGCTACAGCGACTGCAGTCTTGATTCAAACCTCGGCATTTGCTGCATGTCATTCCCTAATTCTCTGCCTCCCTTTCACGCTGTGGCTGTAACTGTCTAATAAAGGCCACAAAAAATCCTCAAAAATAATCTGTAAAAAAAAGAGGAAGGAATCAGTGAAAAGTACAAGAAATTTGCCTGAAAATTTGTAAAAGAAAAAAAAGTTAAATAAAAAAACAAGGCAAATCATACTTGAGGAAAAAGTGCTAAAAAAACAGTTATGTAACAGAATTGAAGTATGTTATTGTCGTAATTATAAAACATGTATATAAAATTATTAAATTAAATTATAGAATGATTTGCCTTGTTATTTTATTTAAATTTTTTTTTTTTTACAAATTATAAGGCAAATTTCTTTTAATTTATTTTCTAAGTCTACTAATTTCTTGCAATTTTTGGAACAACTTGCCAAGCTGCTTATTGCCTTTTCTCCATGTTTTTAAAGGAAATCACACCAATTTGCTCAAAGGTTCAGAGGTTCAAATATTGTGGAAAGCATCTGAAAGCAGCGCAAGATAAATTATGTTGCTCCAGGTTTCAAAGATGTTGTTAAAAATTTGAAAATAATTTTAGAATGGTTATCAGTAACAACACTGCAGCCAGTTTGCTCTCGTGAATACCAATAATCCTGTTGTTTTTTCCTCCTCATTACAGAAAAGTTCTTGTCCTGGCTGCTTGTATGAACACACTAAAACTGCAAATTGCCAATTTGAGAATATTTTAGTTTCTACCTGATCCAACCTCTCCCCTCAACACGCAGCAGATCAGATAATTGCTTATGTTATTGATGAAACTGGAAGTACAGTGAATCAGCTGGAGCTTTGAAATTCATTTTGCTATTCACAAACAATAACGACGAATGGAGCAGTTTTACATCTAATAGTTCCAAAATGCTACAGTTCAGAATGGTTTTTATGCTAATACAGCATTTTAAAATTCAATGACAGAGAGCTGGAGAGTTTTTGAAATTGCTTCAGATCCAGTTGAAGTTTTTTTCTTCTCTGGCCGAGTCCTCAGCACTCGGTGAAACTTCCGCTGCTCTCCATCAAAGAGTCTCTGCAGCTCAAAGCTGAATCTTAAGCCTGTGGAAAGTCTCCACTGAGATCCGTCCACCTCATATTAAATGTCTGCACACCGGACGCCCAGCCAGTCTCCTCACAGGACGACGAGGGCAGCTCTGGGTCATCACAACACCCACACTTCAAATCCTAAAACCCGAAAAGACTGCACTTCACACAACTAACTGACTTGACGGTGGTCCTAAATCAGTTCTTTGGAGCGCTCTGGGACCAGACTCGAGGAAGGGAGGGACTGTGAGAGAGGGAGATAGGGAGAGAGAGGGAGAGACGGTGGGGTTGTGTTTCTCCTCAATCAGACAGACAGGAAGTGGATCAGCAGGAGGGAGGAAACCCCCTTCTGGGCTGCTGGGTCACAGGTGGCTCTGCTCAGGGACTCGCAGGGGGCCGGGGGGAGGGGCAGGAGCCTTGGCTGTCAAAGCTGGCTGTCCTCGCCTTCCACTGCAGGACACACAGACACAAGGACGTGATTCATAACACATATGCTGCCTCTTTTTTCAGCACTGTCATTTGCAGGTCAACCCAAAATATCTGTACAAAGGTGTCAGTGCTCTGGAAACATATGAACAACGTGTTTTTGAGATTAATTTTCCTTTATAGTATGGTGTGGGTACAAGAAAATAATAAAAGATACATTTAAATAATATAAAAAATAAAATAAAACAATTAATGAATTATGAAATTATAAAACTGAAAATCATAAAAACAATGATTATAATTAATTATATTATTATTATTATTAATTATAATAATAAATGAGTCAATAAAAATAATGTACTGATAAAACAATATATTATTGTTGTCACTACCACTACTACTACTACTACTACTACTACTAATAATAATAATAATTTTATCGTTTTTTTGTAAGAAAGGATTAAAAAACAACAACAACGAAAAACAACCAGATTTTAAAAATGAAATAAAATGAACTGCAACAATGTAAAAATACAGCTATACCCTGCAGGCTCTCTATAGGCTTTTAAGTACAATCACATCACAGCAGTTTCACCCTCTTTACATTGGCTCCATGTTTGTTTTAGGATTTATTTTAAGATCTTATTAATCTCCTCATGGCCTGACTCCTGATTTTATTTCGGTCCCTTTAATCCTTTATGAGCCATTGTGTAATTTGAGAGCAGAGATCTTTTGTTTATTTGTTTTTTAACCCAAAGTCCAGGATGACCACAAATTTGGGACAGAGCCTTTGCAGTCAGGGCCCCGAGGCTCTGGAACGACTCGAGGAAATAAGGCTGTCTGAGCCGGTGTCTGACAAAAACTTTAATCAGAAGGCATATTCTGAGCTGTTGGCCTATTCATCTCATTGATTTAGTTTACGACATTTTAGTTTGTTTCATTCTCCCTGTGTTTTTAATGTGTTGAGTTTTATTGTTCGCTTCGAGTAGTGAAAAGGTGCTACATGAATACATTTCTGTAGAAAAGAAAGAATAAAGTAAACACAGAAAAACAAAAAAGTATTAAACAAATAAATATGTGTTTAAATACATTAAAAAAAACCCTCTTTGTTAAGGCATTCTGAGCCTTAGTAATGTAAAGAAAACATTGAAAGTACAGCACAAAATAAATTTATATCTATACATTTTTTTTTACCCCAAAACTTCTAAAATTCCCATCATGCTTCGGGAGATGTAAACAGGAAGTATACATTTGTAATGGATTCAGTGGAATGGTGGATGTAGCTAGCTGGCTGCCGGAAATGACTATAGTAACATTTTCTTTTTAAACACAGACATTTATATGTATTGTGAAGAATTTGCACCATTTAAAATACGCCGAATTAGCCATTAGAAGTTCGTGTTTGCATTGTATCCATGAATTTAAAGGTCACTATCAGCGCAGTACTCTGAAACTGAAGTAAAGTTAAAAATGTGAAAATTTTCAGGCAAGTTCGGGATTCATGATTATCGTCTTTTTTTCTGTGATTTCTACGCGGGTTTAAGGACGTTTCTTCGCCATTGAAATCGATGATAATGACATCCTCGGAAAGAGTAAGTGACAATTAAATGAAAAATACGTGTGTTGTGTATGTGTGTTCAGATTTGATTGAGTTGCGAGTCCGAGACGGAGTTTGGTTTTTGACGCAAGTAGCGTTAGCCTAGCTTAATTGCCTTTGCAGCTTCAGCTGAGTGACTGTTGGTTACAGTAATTACCGCCAATATGCAGCTGTTCCTTTAACCACCAGCGCTGGAGAGTAACTAGTTACACCTAACTAATTTCTGTAATGAAAGTACAAAATAAATGTAATTGTAATCAGTGGGTAATGTGAGTTTTCATGTTTTTATTCAACGCTTTTTTATAAACAAACTCAATTTTGTGGCATTTTGATACTCCGTGGTATTATACCTGCGGACCAAATCTCAAAAATCCGAGAAATGTCCTAAAAAGCTGCCCATACCTAGAACCGACCCTGCTGTTATACAGTGTTTATAGGTCTTTTGAGCTTTACTGCCCTATGTAAAACATTTCTTAGAGAAGTAATCAAAAAGAAATCAAATGTAATAAATTACCTTAATGAATTAATTGAAATATTTATCTAACTTATTACATTTCAGTGTAATACAGAGTAATCTGTGCCCTTCTCAATGCTGTTAATCTTTATTGCCTCATGGCTCCCCTTAAACTATGAGCTGGAAATTACAATCTAAGCCCCTGATATTGCATCCTAAATGATAAATACTCACAGAGTACTCACTGAAAATGATTTCAGTCAAACCCACCTCCTTCTCAGACTTCTTGGACTCCAGCAGGGGGTGCCAGTGTGCAATGGGCTTGCGTGGATAAGCCAGCATCTCGTTCCAGTGGTCCCTGCCAAGTCCCTCTGCATGGCATCCAACCCTCATCACACCAATGATCTCATTATGACCTACCCTGTGGGGACACACACGTACTGAACGTATGAACACATCTGACTTAACCTGACAAGACAACTCATACATCAAGTTGTTTTTTTTCACTCACTAATTGCAAGAAGGACATTTTGTAATAAAAGGAGACAGACATCTGAGTGTGGTTGTCCTGACGATTGATACAGCGAATCTGCAGCTGATTGTCGCTGTGACTCATCTCAGGAAGGAGATCATCGCTCCATTAACAATGGCTGAAGTGTAAATGAACGCCCTATTAATCCCCTATTATTAGCACAGCCGGATTTAATCCTGAGTATGAGTGCAGACAGTAAAGGGAACACAAGAGGCTAGATTACTAAATCGTGTCTGCTCCTTTTATACTACACAGTATTAAAAAAAATCTGACCTTTAACACACGTGCTCTCATTCTGTCAGCTGTCTGCACTTTTTCCTTTTTCCTTTTATAGCTTCATACTGTCGAGGTGCTGTAGTGCACTCCTCTTTTTCTGAAAAACTATGATTTTAAAAATGAAGAATACATATTTCTACCAAAATAAATTTGCAAAAAATCTTAAAATTTAATCTTTTCCTTTGCTCTTATTGAAAAAGATAGGAATCTATGCGTATACAATAATTGTGTCACTAAAAATGAGTTTTTAATGTATTTATTCACACTTGTGTAAGTTGAATATTAGACCACGATTAGTTATGAACTAGATTTGATGCCTAAATTCATTTCCAACGTATCTGGCAACAGAGGGCATCTCAGTGTTTTCTGCCCTCAAGAAGTAATACTACACATCTGTAAGATGCAATATGAACGATAGAAACAAACTCATAACTGTAACAGTGTGCTTGATTTAGGGGCCTTACACATCGTCTACGATGCTGTTGCTTTTTCCGCTGTGATCTCAAGATAGTGATGGGGAAAAATCATCAGCATAGAATTGCTTTTTTTGCATAGCAATATTATACTGATACACAAATGCCAAGTATCTTTTTTTAATTTAAAGTGTTAATACTGCAAAAATTAAAATGTAACTTTTGTTAGTCTAGTAAACTAATAAAATCAACATCTTTTCAATCCACAAGAAACATTTTGCTAAAATAAAAATGACTAAAGTGAGATGAAGAAACTGAAAATGTTATATGACAAAACCGACGTTGACAAAAGTTTTGTAAAATATTACAATATTGCACTACTTAGCATATTACAATATGTTCAAAATCGCGATAATATTGTATTGTCACTCAAGCACCGTGTTGATATTATAGGTATTATATCATACATGCAAAATGCATTTTTGAGTTGAGGGGGACTTTTATGCTTTTTGTTGTAAACACTTTGTATTTATTGTCCTGGTCTGTTGGTTTTAAATCGGTTTGTACGTACAAGTCGTAGTCCATGACAGAGATGTGCAGGCTGACGTGGTCCATGCTGTCAGGCGGGATGTCAAAGATGATGGCCTCATTGTAGGTGGGATTCAGCGTGTTCTTCTTTATGCTCGTCTTCTTCTTTTTCAAACGTCTCCCGTCACATATGAGCGACACTTTGACGTAGGGATCTGATCGGCGAGAGAGAGAGGAAAAGTGACTTCATCCAAACAGGAAGTGCTGATAATTAAATCTCATCATGCTTCAAGTTAGCCATCTTTTTTTTTTCAGAAGCTGCCAGAGCAATAATTAGCATGAAGAGAAGATCAGGCTTGTGGGATTATTAAGAACAGAGCTTTTACAAATGTTTGCCTTGACTGCCAAATCATCTTCAAAGAATTCGGTAAAGATAGAGCCATCAGTGGCCTATTTCATCACCCAGTG